>NC_054598.1:27572387-27919054 GCF_004785595.1 Juglans microcarpa x Juglans regia | reverse complement strand
ACAATTTTTCCACTTCTAGTTTTCAAGTTTCTAAAGCTAAGAAAATATATCATCAAAAGCTTTATTCATGCAACAAAACTTCAATGAAAATTCTTAAACACATGCTAGAAACACTCCATAAAATTTTTGGACCAAGATATTTCCATTAGTTTGGTCAAAAATTCCAAAACATATCATACTCTCCAGTTTCAAGCCCAGAATGACCTTTTCATGGTTAAAAATACTTTTGACCGATCAAATGAGAATATAATGAGACTAATAAGATATTCACTGAAACTAGACTAAAATAAGAACAACTTTTATGAATGAGTCATCATGAGAAAATACTTATAAAGGGTTGAAATGGTCACGCAAAAAGACACAGAAATCTGCCCGAGAGAGCGCTTTTGGGTTTCTCTCTAAGAATGGGGGAAAGAAGTGATAAAATGGAGAGAAGTGTGTCTTGCACGGCTTTAGACTCCTGGAGGGGGAAGTTATGGGCTTGAAATACCTTTGATTGGAGTTGGCTATGTGACATAAAATGGAAAGTAATGAGGGCAAAGGACTGCCTGCAACAGCTGTGAGAGATGGAGGTTGATGGAGTGGATTTTTCCTTCACATCAAGGTACTATTGAGTGCAGCCAACGGCAGTGGATAGTCTGCCATGTGGGGGAGAAAACTTCTTCAAGAAACTTTGCCAAGGTGGCCAATTTTGTGGGCCTTGATGGCCCCAACCAAGTGGGCTTCAATTTGGGGTTTAAAAGGGGTTTGGTTAGGGTTTGAGATGCTATCAAGCCCAAAACCAATTTTTCTTGGCCCAATCAAATTTCCAAGGATTAAAAGGTTGGATAATGATGCTATAACAAGAATTTGATTAATTAATAGCGCGTGGAAGTGATTAAACACCATACTAGAAATCGGGTTAGAAAGGGTTTGGAGACCAACTTTAGGATTTGAGAAACCGTTTAGGGTTTCGGTTTCAACCAAGTTTTTGGGGTTTCAATTGGATTCCAACCATTTAGGTTGTGCTAGGATTGAAATCTTCTTTGGTCTGTCACAATTTGGTTGAACAGATGAAACAAAGTTTTGCTTAGGTGGTATAATCTCACACCCTGATTTCCTTTACAAATCTATATAATAGTTTCTTTTTGTGCCAAGTTTCTAATACCATTCACTATGTGTGGCTAAGATCTTGCCAAGTGTCCAAATAAAATTTCTCTAACCTGATTTGGACATTCCACACTATAATTTTGAAAACACTGCAATGGGTGCGCTTATCGAGATTACTATTCACTCCAAAAAAATGCATAAAAACTTAGTATTGAAAAATTCTAAATATTCATATTAACCTACAGTGAAAATCGTTTACCGAAATTCAACCCTGAAGTGCCCTTAAAAAATAATTTCACAATTTCGAACAGTCGTTTTATCTGAAATTATGAAAATAAGTAATTGCGCCATAAAATCCCAAATAATCAACTGAGTCTAATGGCGAATACCATAACACATTTTGACACTTCTAACTACCTCAAATAATTAAACTCATATTCATAGCACTATAGTGAATGATAACACTAACTATGTTGACAGATTAAAACCTGAGCAATTGGTCGATTCGTACAAACTTATGGGGTTTTCACGAGGTTCCTAAAGTCAATAGAATTTCACTAGTTAATTTCTAGTAGATTGTTACATTGGCTAAAGTCAAACGTATGTCCCCTCATTAATGTGATTATATATTTAATTATATAGTTTTGCTGAAAATTCAATCTCTCTCTAAAGTTTGACAAAGGATTAATTTAGATTATTCCTCCAACAAACTTCCATATAAAGAGATTCATATATTTGGATTGCCTCAGCAAATTGAAAATGTTTGGAAGAATATTCAAAAGAAAAATATAAAAAAATTCTTGAATGGAGGACTGTATGCTTGCCTGCGTCAGAAAAAAAGAAATTGTCAAAGGGATTAACAAACGTGTTTAAACCGGCTCGTACAAGACATCATGTCACGTGGTTCTTTCAAATGTATCCAGGACTAGTACGAGTTTCCCAGACAAAAATGTTGATTATTCAAATTTCACGATGGAAGAGCATTTTCAATGGATGATGTAAAATACGAAGAAACTGGTTTAAAAATGAGCTACAATTAATGGATGTTGTATTTTATTTTTACTTTCCATTTCACTACAGTGATCCCGCCACATCCAGAAGAACTTGCCGACTAACAGTCAAAGATCGACGTCGGCTAGCTAGCTGTTTCCTTATTTTGACTGAGAAGAAGATTGCACTAAACCCAGACCATCTTTTCCTATAAAAGCCGAAGAGTGCATTAGTGGCCTGGACACAGAGTCTTTCATTCCTAGCTGCTACTACTAACTGCTTCTACTTGCTCGTACTAGAATAGTGAAAACTCCTTATAATTGAAAGGAAAAATGTCATCTTCTCTGTCTGGTAAGTTAAGTATTGAAGTAGAGGCAAAGTCATCTGCTCCTGCTTTATATGAGGCTAACTCGAAACGATTCTACGAGATACCAAAACTTTGCCCTAACTTTATACAGAAGGTTGATTTAGTAGAAGGTAATCGGGAAAATGTGGGTGCTGTCATAAACTGGCATTTCTTATTCGGTAAGGGCACAAAAGTTTGTTAATGTTGATCACATGTATTTATATATGAACTCTCTCACCTGTCACATGTTGAAAGCCTTTGATGATTTTCTCTCTTTGGCCATTTTCTATTTCTTTCTTATTTTTAAAATTTTTAATATGCAATGATTATATCGTCTTCTTAAAAACTGTTGGGGATAATTTCGACATTCCAAAGGGAAAATGGAATATATTGCTTTTTTTCTACTTTGAAGGTGAATCTGGAAATTGATAGTTTAGGGGCCAATTGCTAATCATGTTATTGAATGATGATTGCTTGCCTGGTTTAATATTTATATATTTCATCGATTCTCTTATTTTTTGGGTCTGGCTGTGTAGAGGGGAAAACTGTGAATTCCCAGGAGATATTGGAGAGCATAGATGATGAGAAACTATCCGTCACTTTCAAGGTGATAGGAGGATTACTCGTAGAGGCGTACAAAAGTTTCAAGTTCGTTTTTCAGGCCATTCCAAAGAAACAGGGATGCTTAGCCCGTTGGACAGTTGAATATGAGAAACTTAACGAGGAGATTCCAGATCCAAAAGAAATGCTTCAGTTTGCAGCTGATCTTATCAAAGAGATGGATGATAATCTTATGATCAAGCGCAAGGAGTACCTGTGAACAAAAATATCACATATTATAGCATATATATAAATAAATACCTTTATTTTCTGAAAAAGAAAGTATGTAAAAAGGTACCCTTTCTTGTATTGTTGGTTTCTTTGTTTTTGGTCATCTTAGTTTGAGCAGGTACCTCGTGTCTTTCATGGTGGATCAATCCATTATATGTACTCATATGGTATTTGATCTGTCTCTCTATCCCTCTCTGTATGCTTATTATAATAAACCTGCAAACGGAACTTCCTTATGCTTCCGATCAATTATATCGTACGTACTAGCTTATGTATATTCTGCACTATGTGATGGCTTATATTCTTTTTGCCCTTAATTTATCATCTCTTAAAATAGCAGATCATCAAATCATGCGGGAGGATGAAAGTACTAAACAAAACAATAGCTTTAAGTGACTATCTAGATGAAAGAACTCATTTCAAGCACACTTCAATAATGTATTTGGGTTGATGGATTTGAGAGAAAGATTTAGATTTGGATCTTTAAAATTTAAAATCCTTTGTTTATAGATCTGCTTCATGCCTACTTTGACTCTTCTTACTTGAGAGAAAGATGGACCTCGCTTCTAACCACCTGATCAGAATCTGGCAGTAAAGTCTCCAACGTGATTCTCAGAGAAGAGATATGAAGTCATTTTCCTATATCATTTCTCCAGTCGTATTTAATAATAATATATTTGATAGAAATATGCAAAATTGTCCATTCTAAAAATATTATTCTAAAATAAATGGTTGATAGCTAGGAGATGTTCTGGCTGCCAACCTAGATCAATCATCATATCGGTAGAAAATGCTGTCCAAAGATGCTTGAGAATTCATGAGAGCAGCGTCTTTACTACTAAGGAAAAATGCCAGCGCGCAATGGTTGAAAAGCCAGCAACCATTTATGGCGCTAACTATAAAAGATTCTATAATAGATGTAACGCCCCAAACCCAGGTGGCTTGGAGAATTACTACCTATGACTTATAAACACAAATTCCGACACAACTAAAAATAAATCTCCATCAAAACTTTATCAAAACTCAAACTCAAGTCTTCCAAATAAACACCTTGAAAACTCCATAAAACCAATATTGCAACAGAACAAAAAATAAACTAAGGAGTCTACAATCTCCCGGTAGTCATAACAAACTAAACTGATAACGAGTCTTACTAACCCAAGATAAAATTAAATCTAAGAGACATTAAATATGAAGGAAATCAGAATTTCTTCTCTTAACATCCCCTCCTCAGCTTAATCATGCTCACCAAACTAAACCCGATCCTCAGTTGGACTATCCATATTATCTGAAAATATTATGAAGATAGGGGGATGAGTTATCAACAACTCAGTAAGCAAGAGACATATGCTAGCGTGCAAATATGAGCATTACCAAGTGCAATATGCAGAACAAAATATTTTTTAGAGTTATCTTGCAGAACAAAAAAAAAATACTTTTCCAAATGTAACAGAGCAATGGTTTTAAGACAAGTAAAACCCGTAATACTTTGGCATAACATAAACTGAGTATCATCTTCACATCAAAACAGAGCATCACACAGAGCAGAAACCATGTTTCACTCCTGTGGTAGGGTTGTGCTAACCCGGTGGCCAAACCAGACAGAGACAGAGGTGAATCTTTCCTTTATTCTTCTCGGATCCCCGAGTGTGCACACAGAAAAGACCACAATAAAACTATTTTGTTTCCAAACTGGGTGCACTCAGAGACAAAGAAGTTGGTACCAACCCAAACAGAGTAGAGCATAACAGAGCAAAGCAAAGACAGAGTTAAATACAAAAATCAGTACACCATGCCAAAGATTTTTAGATGTTATATCAAAATAATACAGAGTATCAAAACAGAATCAGACAGTTTACACACTGAAAAACAAAAGCCAGAACATCTTTCTAAATGAATGCACAGTTTTTTAGATTCTCAATATCGCTCATTTTTCAGATTTCATAAACCATATGACAGAAATTAGCTATTGTCTACACAATGCAAGTTAGAACATATTTTTCTTTTTTCACACATATTTCATGAATAATGCAAATAAGCGACAGAGGTTGATCTTTGTTTTTCCCAAGTTTCCATTACATCACAAAATATGCAGGTTTTCATGAAATTAATCTCAATCTTATTAACTTGTATAAAACCTAGCATAGGAATCCCGCTTCCCTGACTCCTGCAACGTATTATCTAAGCCTTGAAAACGATCTCTATCAATCTCGTCACCTATTCATAAAAATAATATAAATACACTGAGTATTAAACGATCATTGGCATAACTTCCATCTAATAATTAAAACATATAATCCCAAACCATAATATAGCAAAACAACTCACTAATACGACCATATAGTAATCTGGACAGTCCGCATTTCAACCCAAAAACTCTATACTAATCTTAGTATTGTCCAGTACAACCATCAAAATCAATGTCAACTCAAATCATCCATAAATCACCCTTCTTTCAGCAGCTCATAATCCCAAGCAATCACCAACAATTTAACCAAAACAACACTACACATTGCACGTTTCCCTCCGTTCCCAAGTCCACAACAGAAAAATCCCATCACTCCTAGATGTTAAACGGAACCCAACAAATTCCAGTCTGATTATTTCTAAAATACCAAACCAACAAACCAAAATTTATAAAATACTCAACGAGGTGAAAAACTTACGGTGAAGACTCAAAGTTTATGTGAAACCGAGTAGAACCACTGCACTACAGCAACCACAAGGCGCACCGAATGAAAAACCACCACAATCACGGACCACTGAAGAAGCTCTCGGCAACCCGTTAAGAAATTTGTTTTCCACCCAACAACATAGCACTTCACTCAACAAGGCTCGGCGTCACTCACTGAGATAATCCACTGCAACTCCAAACAAAATGTAGAAAAACAGAGTAAGAGAGAGAGAGAGCGTCGGATTTGAGAGAAAAACCGAATGTGAGGGAAAAGAAAAAAAAATGGGAAAAGGCATGACTTCGGACTCACCAACAAACTCCACGAATCGAAGATAGGAACATGAGAAGGGAGAGTGGGTTACGGGAAAGAGAAGGATACGGTGAAAAATAGGAGAAACCGAAAAGAAAGAGTGGGAGAAGGAATCGGGGGAGGGAAAAGAAAAGGAAGAAGAAAACTTACCCCTCCCAAAACGGCGTCGTTTGCCCACTTACAAAATGAAAGGGGCCGGGCCCTTGCGCACGATCCGGGCTTCACAAAGAAGAAGAAAAAAAAAACTAGGCCTTACAATAGAAGTCATAAACGAGGAGGCACATTGATGCAAGATAGTCCAACGTATAGTTTATGCGTAAAATGAGGAGGGTGGTAGTCCATTTGGACAAAACCATGAGAATGTGGTGGTGATGAGCGGTGAAATAAAACCGACGTGATGTGTGTGTACGTAGTACAACCGTGGCTTACCTGTTATCAATTGATGGCAGGTTGTGGCGTATGGAGGAGCTGGGAGGTTGACGAAGAAGCTTAATGGTGGAGGTTGGAGGCAATGGTGGTGATCCAAGGAACCCTCGGGCACAGGAAAACGAGCTCGTGTATGAGAAGCCATCAGGGTCTATATGTGGTGTGAAGCCAAGTTTGGTTATTTGGTACGGGTAATGGGTTTTGGAGGTAACCGAGTCACGGTCTAGGCCTTTTTTCCATGGGTCTTGGTCTTGGTTCCTCATCCACTCATAATGGATTTTCTCCATGGGTCCTAGATCACTAAACCTAATAACTTAAACCCTAAAATCCTTTGGGATCCAGGCCCAAATTTTCTATTTGATCCAACTAAAATTACTTAAACGTAAGTAAAATAATTGAAGCCTAATATAATCTCCAAAGCCAAGCTACTCTTCCTAAAATAACAAGACACCTAAAAGAAAGGCATTAGTCGAACTATATTGTTTCGTATTAGTCGAAATATCTCCTTTTTATGACAAAACATAAATAATTATAATCACCCAAGAAATCCAACCCCTACCATTGTTCAATTGACATTTTCTCCATTCTTACCGAAAACAAAATGAGATATCATGTTCCTATATTAGTCACGGTACTTAACTGTGTAGTTGAATAACAAACGCCTAAAGACTTCTTGAGACTAGCTCCTTGTCTCTACACAATGTTTTCCTTTCTCTTTGAACATAAAACCCACCCCTCAATATAACCACGATACTCCCTCTACGCTATAAAGATTCTACAAACCTCTACTTATTAGTATTTCGACTCTACCCTCATTAGTGTGTACTTCCGTATGGACCCTCCAAGTATATATAGACATTGATTACATCAAAACAAAAACAAAATCAATTTCGTGGGATGATCTTTTAAGAAACAACATACTATTGGAAGTTCAGATATAAAAGAAGAAACCAATAAGGAAACCGTGCAAAAAATTCCACACGATTGCTACAATTCATATATTATATATATATAGCAATTATTTTCTAAATAATCTATATCCAGTAAATCTCTAATTGCAATGCTAAAATACACCTTGTATTACCAACGGCTACTATGTTAAACCCCCCGCCCCCGCTTGAGATTTGGCCATAGGCGGAGATGGCGGCAAACACCCCTTACATTTTGTGCAACATTGTGTGTTTGTATGCTCAGCATACGTGTACAAGTAGTCACAGCATAAAAAGGTTAAGATACATGTTAAAACTAGAAATATACTTAACTCGCCAAATAATAATATTTGTAAGTCACATCTGCATCAATGTTAAAAACATATTACAAACCACAACTTGTTCATCACCCAACATAAATATAACCACAAATGGCTTTACATAAAATCAATATCTTAAATGAGGATAGACCCCCTATACTATTGCTCGGGTTGCACTGGCTCCTCCTCCTTGTATCTTGCCTCAATTCCTACATATGCATAAAAACCTACGGTTTCAAGGAACGAAACCATAGTGGGACAATGGTGAGATTACAAGGAAATCTGAGTAAGTTATACTTAAGACAACAACTAAAAATGCAAGTAGTGGCAATGAATATAACAAATAAGCTTTCAAGGAAGAACATACATACTGAGGCACCAACCTGCAAGCAAATGAAATAATCCTAGTTCACAGTAAGAATAAATGAGCATCCAGTGCTGAAATCATCACATAATAAAATAACCCCGAACTCGAGGTCCTTCAACAGAATGTATGAACATGTGAACCATAGTTTCCCCTTTCACATCGTCGTACCCACACCATGACTCCTTTTGTAGCACCGCAAATAACGACTGCACATACAACTTCGTTACAAGTGACACGTGGCTTCACGCCTATTATTTACCACGTCGTCCTCTAACCACCACCAATCGAGAGGCCAAGACTTCAAACCTGCCATGTCATCCAAACTCATTGTCACTTAACGACAATAGAGGGCACGTCACCCAATTCTTAGACACTCCCGAGTAACCAGAGAAGTTCAAAAGAGATAATGCCCCTTCTCGGCTTGGGGTCACGATCCACTCACACAACCAAAAATTCCTTTTAAAATAGGAAAATAGGTACTTTTGTCGAATAAAACAACACTTTAACAAGAATAACCAGTAAACCATAGTGGGGTATTGTGCAAGTGTAAAATATCAAAAAAGGGGGGTAAAACATAATAGATCTTAATACGGCATACACATAGTCATTAACTAACATGACTAGCGCATTGTAGAGAATATTTTACCTCTGTAGTAAACTTTCACTGAAATACTGTTGATGATCTGGCTTCCTTCTGTTCAATGAAGATTTTGGTGTCTACAAATGTGAGAGTGCAAGCGTCTCTTTTACAATTAAAGTTTTTGTCTTCCCTCTTTGTGACACCCCAAATTCTGCTTGTGATTGGATGGATATTCGAAGCATCGAGACATGCAACACAAGGTTACTTGCCCCGTTCATGACAACTGAGATCATAATGCTAGTCCAAAATGACTATGATCAAAAGAGTATACAACTCCATAGTACAAGTAGTAATTTAAGTTAACTACTATATTAACATTGACACCACACTGTCGCTCAGTCGACTGTGTTCAGTTAGTTGAATCCCGATTCTCCTTTGGGTCCTGTAACAAGATCTACTATTTAAGTGGAAATGGTAGTTCATACTTCATACAAGTACTATATTAACATATTTCATACAAAATGACATACTAAACAACTGAGTTCATAACGCTGGTCCAAAATAGCTATGATCAAAAGAGTACTGGAGATGCAATTCCATAGTACAAGTAGTAATTTAAGTTAACTATTATATTAACATTGACGCCGTACCATCACTCAGTCGACTATGTCCAGTTACTCAAATCCCGGTTCTCCTTTGGGTCCTGTAGCAAGATCTACAATTCTGGTGGGAATGGTAGTTGAGACTACCACAGTGAGATTTGGTTACAAATCTCAACAAGTTAATAGAAAACCTCTACAGGTTTATTTTATTTTATTTTATTTTATAGAAGAGTTAGAGCCCCCTGTCCACTAGGAGCCCCTCCCCAATATTATTTATAGCCCTCATGTGTAGCGGAGGAAAACCATGGTTACATTCAATGACTCCAAGTATAAAAACTCAGAGTCCTAATAAATCCCAAACAACAAACAGATTCTCACCCAAAGACTATACCCAAATAAAACTCAAAACAAAATAGCCCTACAAAAAAATTGTTAATACACATAAAAACAAAACATAACTTTAATCCAATTAAAATTTAAAACCAACCACCAAAAACATTTTCGATCACCATATCTTCAAGAAATCTTCTACACCATCCTAAAAAACCAAATAATCCTAGAGCCCATACCCAACGACAAGAGTAAAAAGCCCAAGCACCTGCACAAAAAGTTAGTACCCATATATATAAAACTTTAAACCAAACCAGACCACCAGAAACGTTATCTTCCACCATATCTTCCTGAACCTCTGCATCTAATCATGGGAAGACCCCATTTATCAATCCTCAATAAACCCCCTAGGTAAGAAGGAATTTCTGACATCTGAGACCATTCTGAATCACCTCCCCTTGCACCCCTTCTTGCTAACCAATCCACAGGCACATTCCCTTCCCTATATATATGAGATACTGTGTAAACGATATCTAGAAGCAAATTTTGTAGCTCATCCCAGTATTCTTGTAGATACCAAATACCACAACTTTTACGTTGCAACCAATACAGGATTACCTTTGAATCAATCTCTATGTCTACTGCTCGAAAATTTCTTTGTTTACATTGTTTTACACCTTCCAACAGAGCCCTCAACTCAGCACGTGAACTTGATCCATACCCAATATTCATAGAAAATGCAAAAAGCAGAGTACCTTGCCTATCTCAAACCACCCCTCCTGCTCCCGAAGGTCTTGGGTTTCCTAGGTTACTTCCATTGGTATTTAATTTTACTCAATCACCAGTAGGCTTCTTCCATGAAACCAGTTAAATTTGATTTGTTTGGATTGGGATAGGAGGAATCATTAGACTATGTAAAATGTATCTATCAGTTTGAGACATCCTCTGTACCCGAGTAACATCATGAGCAATTATTCAATCCAGTGTATGATTGAATGCCACAAAGCTTGAACCGAGACCACTCTTCCTTCCATACATGCTAGACCCCTGTGTTCCCATAGTTTCCAAATAATTATAGAAGGCAACAATCCTAAAATAATCCCCATCTGAGATGAATTTGTCACACATTGGAACCAACTAAGTGATGTTTCACCCCAAGATCTACCAATTAGCAAAACCTAGTAATGTACCAAATTTTTTCCATACTGCAACAGCAATCTCCCAGTGAATAATACATGATTTTGGTTTTAAGAATTGTTCACATCATAAAATCACATCCACACAAATATTATCCTGCCACAATATCCAGATTTTCCTACCCTCATCTTCATTTGACATAAAATGATCCATATGTAAAATATTCATCCAAACCTGAGTTGTATCCGACGATGCAAAAGGCTCCATCAGTGCAATAATTTGAGGTTTCATCTTACCAACTAGCTTTTTTAACCTTCCTTTCAAAGTACGTAGACCTCGGATATTCCATATCAAAATTGGCCCGATCATAAAGAAAGTTTATTGGGTCAAGCTAACACCCGAGACAATCTCCGTACTTTATCAAAAACTTTCCGACTACCTTTTTTCCTTTTCGTTTCCTCCTTATCATTCTCAGAGGCATAGTCTTTCCGAGAATCAAAAATTTCGACGTCTCGCTTTGGATCGGGCTCAGTAACCGAATCCTCCACTGTGAATAAATCCTTTTCAGGCACTCATAGAGCATCATCACATCCAGTGGCAAACTAGCATGTTCCATGTCCTCCTGCGTATTTACAACCCTTTCCACAGAACTTTCCCCCTCTTTGGATACACCTTTGCCCTTCAATATCTCAGTCTTATTATTATCCTCCACCTCTTTAGCCTCATTCTCATACCGAATCGTACCCATGTCCCCTACCTGGAGTTGCGACGAGTTACTCATATTATCTCATATTATCGAGTTCCAAATTAACCATCACCCCTTTATCTTTATCAATATCATTCTCCACCTTCTCCTCTTAGGCTTATTTTTCCAATTCATTCTCTACAATCCGTTTCCTTTCCCAGACTTTTTCTCCCTTCTGTATCTTCTTCGTTTTACATGTGCTCACATTATAGCCTTGAATCTTGCACGGAGAACAAAATGCTGGTAATGTCTCATAGATTACCTCCTGTTTTCGACCACTACCCGGCAAACCTATCCAAAAATACGGTATTGGTTCCATCGACACATCCATCTCTAGACATAGCTGAGCCCCATCTGTATGAGTTGCACAGACCATTGGATTGTCTCAACGAATATACTTACCTATCGATGCCGTGAAAATTTTCAAGAACGATTCTTGGTAGAAATTTGGCGGGAGCCCACTCAAAGCTATCCACACCAAACCAAAGATGGTTCTTCATCTTCATTAAAGTCAGGCTTCCAATGAAACACTCTATAAAGTATTCCATTCACCTCACAAACTTTACGTGAGAGAGCTTTCTGAAAATCTACTTCAGTTAACATACGTACAAACACATTTCTTGGACGCCTCATTGTTGAAACCATTGGTAAACAAGATAATCCCCAACAGTTGTGAATGTAAAGCCTTATGGATTCCAAAGACAGCCTCTTTCGTAAAAAATTTTGGACTATGGAAAAATGGAAAGGTTCGAAGAATCGGAATCTCCTCCTTAGAAAATTGAAAACTTACTTCTGCATTTGCATATTTTGGCCCTTGTAAGCCACCAAAATCTCTGGAATTGGTTGAGGTACCGTAGAGACCAGATCGACATAAAGACATCGACTTACCTCTACATCAGCAGCCATCTTACTCGCCCATCACGAAACATCAGGCATCTTTCATGAGCTCCAAGAATGCGCTCCCGCAAAATGTTGAGCTGTATAGAAAAATGCTTGTATTCTATTACTTGATCAAAACCTCTACAGGTTAATGATGCATGCATGACAGTAAATGTATAAATGCATAATCAAAGTCATAAGTAATCATAGTATAACTTGACATACAACATAACATAACTGACATAACTTAAACTGAAACATGAAGTAAACTCGACTTACTTGATATGGACTTGATCTAAAACTTGACTTGATCTAAAACTTGATTTGAGACTTGACTTAACATGAACTTGGAATCTTGTTCTTTAACTGATTAAACTCAACTTCTTGGGTGCTACGTGGTTCCCCTAGAGCCATGTGTCCTTATTGATTATCGCATCACAACACAAATATTTGCACCAGCTGTGAGTGCGTTGTATGTGCCACACTTACTATGGACCCTATACGTCATGTGCCACACTCATTGTTGACCCCAAGAGAACTGAAATGTGACTCCATCGATGTTAGTACCTGGCACGCTCTGGTGACTAGGTAGTTAGGCCCCGCCTGCTACCCATTGACAATATTTTATCAACTCAGGAAATTTTACGCCTATTTAGATACTCTAGCATGAACAAAGGAGTTTCATTAGGATATTACCCCATCCTCGCATTTAGGGTTGTGATTGACATGAATAACTTGATATAACTATTCTCGAAACACACAAACTGTATTCAAGATGAAACATAACTGGAATATGAAAGGACAGAAGCTCTGACATAACACAACATGAGTTGAACGTAACTCGGAAGACACAAATTACTTGAGATAGAAACATTTTGTAACATGACATAACATGAATTACTTGGTAGCCCTTTTTAAGAATCCTATAAATTATGAAAGTGCGTATATGTATAATGTAAAGCATGCACATTCAAGGTTTAGATCATGAGATTTATCATGCACATGCTTTTTGTGAAAGCTATTGATTTTCCTTACTATAAAGTATAGCATGAAATGCATTCTTATGAAAGAAAATTCATGTGCATTGAACTAAGAAAGATGGAGAAAATGCTTTGAATGGAAAGAAAGGAAAGGGAGAGGAATGAAAGTTTTATTTATGAAAATACTTAATGGTCAACGACTTAGTGATTAAGGTACCAAAGGAAAGGGGCAAATTGCAGTGTCGGATCAGTCCCATTGGTAGTACACCCAATGGCGTCATCCTGACTTAGGGATTTCCTAACCTGTGGCCATTGTGGAGATCAGCTCCAAAAGTCCGCTAACCCTAACACACAGGGCATAATAGTGTGTACTGGCCAAAGGAAAGTAAAACTGAATTTGAATGCTTGTGTGAATGTTTTATGTTTAATTAAATGTTTTAAGGTTGTGTGATCTTTCAAAAGAAAAGAATAGTCAAGTTATGCTATTTTAACTGCTTGGTATACTACTTATTGAGTATTAGACTCACCTTTATTTTAATGTTTTAAACATCCTGGAAATGTTGAAGAAGAAACTGTGAGCAAGACATCGCTAGGGAGGGGAAGCCGGACGTCTAGCCTACCCTTAGCCTGTGTTGGGTCTTTATGTGATGTTGCCAACTTTTTGGTTGGTTTGTAAAACCATTGGGACATGTATTTTGAGACAAAGTATTTTGCGAACTGGGTAGATGTTTCTATCTAGAAGATGATTGTAGTTTTAACTTGTAATTAATAGGATCGTCCCATGTTTCTATAAACAAGTTATTTTGGAACTTCAAAATATGAAAGAAATGAGGAAGGTCCCTTTTCCTTTTTTTTTTTATATAAGTAAATAAATTATATTAATCAAAGAATGGGCAAAGCCTGATACATGTATAGTTTGCCCTAGCTAAGTAGGAGCAATAGAGGTAAGGAAATCATGAAAATCTAGGCCATTAAAGTCAACAACAATGGCCCAAGTACAAAGAGTTCTAAGAAAGAAAACTTTCAATTCCTCCATCAATCTCTCTTTGTCCTCGAATGTTCGTTCATTGCATTCCTGCCACAAACACCACATGATGCATATAGAGATCATCTTCCACACGGCTTTAATCTGTCGAATACCTCTCGAATTTGTCCAGCTGGCCAAAACCGCCACAACTATCTCAGGCATAACCCAAGCCAAATCTACTCTACCAAGAATCGCATTCCATAACCCTCTAGCTAACTCACAATGTAGTAGAAGATGGTCCACAGATTCATCCCATTTCTGACACATACAACACCAATCAGCGATGATCACCCCACATTTCCTCAAATTATTGGTTGTGAGGATCCTACCCAAGGAAGCAATCCACACAAAAAACGCCGCTTTGGATGGCACCTTATGTCTCCAAATCTTTCTCCATGAGAACTGAGTGTGAGGCTCTTGAGTGATGGACTTATAAAAAGAGCTAACCAAGAAGGAACCTTTAGCTGCAAGTATCCACCACAGCCTATCATGTGCATTGCTTTGGGTTTATGGAATACAAAAGGCTATAAAAGGCTTCAAAATTGCTAACTTTCCAATTTTGTGCAACCCTACTGAAATTGATGATCCACTGAATTTTCTCCCCCGATCTCCCCATGACTTCTGCAAGTGAAGCATCTTTATCACTTGCAACCCTGAATAATGAGGGAAATGTATCTTTTAGAGCACCATTGCCACACCAAGTATCATACTAGAAAAACTATCGGTGCACCATTGCCATATTTATTTGAGCTTGATATTTTAGGTTTTTTTTTTTTTTTGGTTTTTATGTTATGGATCAAGTAGTGATTTTGTTTATTCGGAGATCATGGCCGTTTGTTTAAATCATGGAAAAACTATCGATTTATGAGCAGTTCCTCACCCACATGACTCTTTTCCATCCGCATGCACGTTACTCTCTCATCTCTAGGTTTTCTTTTGGTCATCCATCCATCTATATATTCACACGTTCTTCATCCTAAAAAAAACCAAGTATAGCCGTTCTTTTTTTCCCCTCTTTCCTATCAGTTTCCCACTGCCGAAACACAGTTGTTGCCCTTTTCAGCCTTCTCCCTGTCGCTGCCTCCCAACACCCACTAGCTCAGCCGCACACGATTATTTCACGGAGTCATCTCTGCATCCTCGCATGACCGTCGACCACCCCATGCACCACCGAAGGGTAGTCACTAACCAGGCCACGCGAACGTAAACCCCTGCACCAAGAATAGTCGTAGCCTCCATCCTTCTACGTTGGTAGCAAACTCCTTCGCACTGCGACCTCCATCTCACAGAAACCGCCTACCCAAGGCCTAGCATACTACTCCGTAGCCTTTTCCCCCACCGTGTGCCACCACCCTCTGCATAAACTCAGCTCGTTGTCCCCTGTTTTCCCACTCCCGAGACAAAGCAAATCCTTGCTCAAGCCGTCCACTGAGCTCCTCCCGCCGGCCTCTCCTTCTCCCAGTGCCCCTCGATTTTTCAGCCATGTTACGTGACTGAAGCCACCGCACGTAGCTCCCAACCAGTTGCACGCCTTCTCGCTATCCCACGATGAGCTCTCTCTCCCTTCCGCACGCCGTACTCTCTCCGTCTCTCACTCATACTTTCACCGTGTTCTCTCTCTCTCTCTCTCTCTCTCTCTCTCTCTCTCTTTCTCTCAATACTCCAACGTGATCAACACCGTCTGCCCAGCCCCTCGTATGTCGCACGCTGCCACGTGATTTCCCTTTGAGTAAGCCCCTGCCATGCAAGTTTATTTGTTTTATGCGGGTATATTGGTTTGCAAAGAATTAAATGAAATTACATCAGTACCCTACTACAAGTTATATTAATGTGCTTTTAAACTTTTATTATGTATTAAGTACACTCTTATATAATTATGATTACAGAAAATCACTTAAGTATTTTAACATATTATTAAGTAAAGATTTATTTTAAGAGTAAACAATATTGGCGTAATGTTATTTTTACACTTTAGATATGATTTAGTCTATTAAAAAAAATAGTTATGGTTTATTTTTAAAATATTTTGGGATAATTATATTATCTAGTATTAAACTTTATAGTTGGTTTTCAATAATAAATAGGTCAAACTTTAAATGTTTCAGTCAAAGTTATTAAATCAATATTGATGATTTTAGAAAGTGATGATTTATAATTTGAGTTTATGAAAGTTTAGGTTTTGAGGAATTAAATAGGTTATTTTAGAAGTTTAGGATTAAATATCGAAATACGTGATTAATTGGAAATTTACGAGAATTATGTGATTATTTTATAGGTGACAATTAATTATTGTTCGACATTTTGAGAAAAATTTTGAAAAAGCGAAGAAGTCCAGGTAAGCGAGATTCCTATGCTAGACTTTGCATTAAAATAAAATGAGCTAAGGTTGATTTTTGGAAAATACACATATTTGGTTATGAAAATAAATTTGAACTGCCTCAGTTATTTGTTCTGCATTACTCATGAGATTCTGTTTAAGAAGAAAATATTTTCTATCATGACTAGTGTAGACATGAGCTTATTTTTGACATTTTGTTTCTGAACTTTGAAAAAAATAGTGAATATGAAATTTGTGCATAAATTTTGTTGTGATATGATTTTGTTCTGTTCTGAAGATTTTCTGTACTCTATATGATCTGATGTGACTTCTGAAAAACCTCTGGCATAACATTCTGATTTTGTTTCTATTCTGTTTTGAGCTTACCACGGGTGTAAAACTGTGGCCTTTGTTCGGGTTGGTACCAACTTTTCTATTTTTAGTGCACTCACTTTGGAAACAAAGTAGTTTTTTGCACGGTCTTTCCTATGTGCACACTCAGGGCTCCGAGAATGAATAAGGGGAAGATTCACATTCTGTTTCTGCTTGGTTAGCGACAGGGGTTTGCACAACCCTACCACGGGGGCTAAACATGGTATTTGTTCTGATATGATAAGATAAGATATGATGTTTCAGTTTATGCTATGCCAAAGGGATTTTGATTATGAATATTTTCAAACTTTCGTCTCTGACGCTGCATTTTGAAAACATTATCCTAATTCTGCATTCTGAAAGAAAATATTTTGTTATGCATTTTGAACTCTATAAATGCTCATGTTTACACACTAGTACATGTCATCTGCTTACTGAGTTGTTGATAAATCACCCCTTATCTCCATATATTTTTCAGATAATTTTGATGGTTCAGCTGGAAAACAAGTGTAGGAAGTTTTAGCAAGGTGTGATGATCATAGTGGAATAAGTGTCTGAGGGTACAAGTGCTTATTTGATAGTCGTAGTTAGTAAACTGATTTATTTTTCGAGTATTTTGATTTTATGAGTTAAGGATATTTTCGAGTTTTTAGAGAATTTCTAATTTATGTTATTGAGAATTTCTTTGTTGTGCCTATGGAGGAACTTAGATATTTGGATTGATTAAATGGATTAGTATTCTATGGAATTTTTTAGATTTTATAGTTGTGTTATTTAAGTTGATATTAAGTATTAAGAACTAACTCTCCGGACCTCCGGAATGGGGCGTTACAACTCCACACGCTCCTCTAAACCCCCATATTTGCTCTCTATCACCATCTTTCGAAGAGGTTCAGATTCCTTACAGTATCTCCATAACCATTTTTCAAGTAACGCCTGATTGAAAGATCTCATATTTCTGATGCTCAAACCACCATTTGAGATAGGGCTACATACCTTCTCCCACATGACAAGGTGAAATTTGAATTCTTCCCCCACTCCACTCCACAAGAAGTCCCTTTGAAGTTCTCAAGACGAAGTGCCAAACTTGCTGGAATAAGGAACATGCACAAAAATTAGGTTGGTAGATTAGTAAAGTACTCTTGATCAGAGTAATCCTACCCGCTGTTGACAGGTACAATCTCTTCCATCCTGCTAGTCGGCGCTCTACTTTCTCAATCACCATGTCCCATAATGTAACCGCTCTTAAGGCGGCTCCCAGCAGAAGTCCAAGATAAGTCATAGGTACCGAGGCAATCTGACACCCCAAAGTATTAGCCAACTGTCTGATATGATGTACCCCTCTAATAGGCACCATCTCTGATTTGTGTAGGTTAACTTTCAACCCAGATGCTGCTTCAAAACAGAGGAGAGGGCTTCAGAACTCGAACCTGGTAATGATCTACCTCACAGAAGAATAGTGTGTCATTTGCAAATAACAAATACAAAATGTTAATAAGTCCCCTATCCGGAGATCCAATCGAGAAACCCGCCACAAAACCATTCGCAACTAGAGCCGAGGTCATTCTGCTCAACGCCTTCATCATGATAACAAAGAGTAATGGGGACAACAGATCTCCTTCTCTTAACCCTCGTGTACTCTTAAAAAAACCAATTGGGCTTCCATTTATCAATACTGAAAATTTCACCGTTGTTATGCACCACTGGATCCATGAACGTCATTTCTCCCAAAACCACATCTCCCCAGAAGCTCAAGAAGAAAGTCCCAATTAACATGGCCATACGCCTTTTCTATGTCTAGCTTGCAAATAATCCCTGCAGCACCGGCTTTTTGTCTAATATCTATGCATTTATTTGTGATAGAACCGCATCTAGAATCTATCTATCCTTTATAAATACATTTTGAGGTTTTGCAATTATCTTCCCCACAACCTCACTTGGGTGGTTTGTTAGCATCTTACTGATAATCTTGTATACCCCATTCACTAAGCTAATGAGCCAAAACTCCTTAATCACAAAGCCCCCACCTTCTTTGGTATCAAAGCAAGAAAAGTGGCATTAAGACTTTTCTCAAACTTGCCAGCCGAGTAGAATTCTTGCCACCTCGATAAAACTTCATACGTCTAGTCTATGTAGTTGGGATTGTGATTGAATGGAGGGAGTATATAATGCATGAATCCACTAAGGTTGCTAGCTGTCCATGTAGTGCAGAATTGTCTGCTATGTGTTCTATTTTGGGGCTTAAACCAGTCCATTTCATCCCCTTTGTTCATTTGCATCGTTTGCTCAACCAAAACAAATTGTTTGTAGGATAAACTACGGAAAATAGGGGACAAAACCAGCCATCTAGTAGGCCTTGACCCTTCACCTATTTTGGTTCCACCAAGTTAACAAAAAGATGTCAAAATGCCCTTTTAATGAAAATTCCAGATTTGTGATATTCCCTTGTTCTCCTTCATTCCTAAATAAATTCTTACCATTTGTACATTCTTAACCTATGGTCCCCATCTATCTTTCATATAGAAGATCCAATGGCCTTTATTAGACAGCAAGTGTGCTATTAGTCATGATTATGAGTTCTTTGGATTTGCTTGAAATGAAGAGTTTAGACCTTGATTGTTTTTACAACTCTCCTCAACTCATCTCATCTCATGTCATCTAATCATTACAACTTTTTCAAAATAAAAATAATATTTAAAAAAAAATATTTTATTTTTTTAAAATCACAAAACAAAAATAATGTTTAAAAAAAATTATTCTAACAATATTTTATTTAACTTTTAATTTTAATATCAACTCATCTATCTCATCTGTGAAAACAAGCGAGGCCTTAATGTTTTGGCTTAGTGCCATGTGTGGTGAGAAGTTAAATGGGTTGAGATTGTGTTTTGTAGTTGATGTCCTCTAAGTGAAGAGGAGTTCAGTAAAGCAAATTAATTCCTTCCTAGAATTAAAGTGAGCCTCTAGTTGTTAAGGGTTTTGGTTAGTGAAGCTTAAAGTGAAATGGATATTGATGTACTCATTCCATTTCATTGAATAGGAAATTTTCAAGTTCAAAGGGAACCAAAGAGTAAAGCTTGAATGTAAGTAGCTACAACCATGCTTCTTCTATTAAATACTTTCTTTATTCAAATGCTTCTTCGTGATGAAAAGTTAAATGTATATAATGTATAAGTCTACTTGGTAGCCCATGTTAAGCATCCTCTGAATTATGAATGTGTGTATATGTATGATGTAAACCATGCACATTCAAGGTTTAGCTCATGAGATTTATCATGCACATGTTTTCGTGAAAGCTAATGATTTTCCTTACTATAAAGTTGTAACCCCCGCTCATTTTTTCTTACGTAAGTTTCTCTCTTTCTTACTTAAGATTCCTTCTTTTTTACGTAAGCAAATTCCGATGACGGCATTATGCAACAGTCTGCCATTCTTTCTGGCAATTGCGAGTATCGTCATGTGTGCCGAACCATGACGACGTGTCTCTCGAGATATTAGGTGACTTCTAAGGCACGCCCAGTATTTTAAATGTACTGGAAATATTTATATGAGGTGTTTCCAGTATCGTTGAGTTAAACTTGTTTTTAAATGAGACAATTATAATATTTTGAAGAGCTCCAAAATATTATAATTGTCGGAGATCATTTTAATATTAATTATTAAAATGATTCCAGTTATTTAAAATATTATGGGATTTAAATTATGTTGAAAGTTTTAATTAATTTAATGGTTTTATTCTCTTAAAGATATTAAATAAGACTTCATCATTTTATTAATGATGAAGAAATATTATTTTATAAACTAAAGTTAGTTTAAAATAATATTTACCTTAATTCCTCTAAGTGCTTTTAATTAAGTTAATGTTTACGTATTTTTAAATCAGTATTTTAATATCTCAACATTATATCGTTTTGAGGACCCCAAGACGAAAGGACTGGGTTAAATACCCAGACTGCCTCTCTCTTTCCCCTCACTTTCCCCCAGCCCTCTCTCTCTCCTCCCTCTCTCCTTCGGCTTACACAGTATGCGATTCCTCTCTCCCACCCGTAGCCTCCATGCCTCAGCCCAGCGCCGCCGTGAATCGGCAGCCCTCACCGCCGGCACCACTAGCTCCCCCTGCCTCTGGCAAGCCTCCTCGTAGCCACTTCTCCCTCTCATGCTCTCTCCTCCTCTCCGTTGGAAGTGCAAAGCCCGAATGGGCTTGATGCACATAGCACCGCCATGCGCCATCCAACGGCGCCACCACCAACGACCTCCTCCCTCACCAGTGAACCCCTCCCACGAAACCCAAGCCTCGAGAAGCCTCCCTTCCCCCTCCGTCACACGCACGCACGAAACCCATTTATGGGTTTCGCACGGTTTCAAGCTACCGACGCTGCTAGCGCCGCCTTGAGCGACTCCCACGGCCACCCATGGCCACCATGAACCTCCCCTTATCTCCCCCTTCCTCCTCCCTTAGACCCAAGGCCAGTAGCTTCTCTCTCACGCACGGCCTCCCTCACGCACGCACAGATTGTGCACTCTCCACCACCGTGCGCCGCCACCCACGACAGATGACCACCCTCATCAGCCTCCTCAGGCCACCACCAAGCCAACCCAACCTTCGATGGCCTCGATCTGTCACCCAAGCACGCACACTCTCTCTCACTCTCCCATGGCCTTTCCTCCCCTTCACGACCTTGATCCGCAGCCGTGAGCCACCATGGCGCCACCTCGACGCCACCACGAGATCCACCGCATTTCCCTTAGCCAAGCCCTAGAGTCAAACCACCATTTTATGTGATGGGTAATCACTGCACGTGATGGATAGTCACTGCGGGTGACTGACTTCCACTGTACACGGCTAGAGCCGCCATGTTATTCCCCTCACCACCATCACGAGCCCTTCCAAAACCACACTTAGCTATCCAAATGCCCAAACAGTCAACGTACGACCTCTCCAACGTCATCGGCTGTGACGGTCAACGAGCAACGCACGGGTTATCCCGTCGATGGTATAACTCTCTATCCCTTTTAATTATGTTAGACGTTAATTAGTTGATTAGGTTGTGGACTGTGCTGTTAGTATTAGGGGAATGACTGTGTTGTATTGAGATGCGCTGTGTAGTGCGCTATGAAGTGTTGGGCATATCTGTGTAGGGTGGTGATGTGAAGTGTTGGGCGTATTTGTGAAGTGCTGTGGACTGTGCTGGGTAATGCAGTTGTGGAGGTTGTGTTGTAATGATGGCGTGGTTGTGTTGTGCAGTGTAGTTGTGGGATATGTGCTGTATTGGTGGCATGGCATTGTGTGGAGTGAGAATAGTACACGTAGAGTGCACCTGGCATATTGTGGAATGGAAAGAGTACATGCTGAGTGTACTCTATGTGGCGGAGAGATGCACCATATGGCAAGTATGCCATAACGGTGATAGGTCGTAGTGTGTATTAATGGAGTACACGAGGAGTGTACTCCATGTAGTGGAGTGATGCACCATATGGCAGGAATGCCATAATGGTGATGTGGCGTAATGTGTGTGAAGGAAGTACATGTGGAATATACTCCATGTGATGGAGTCACGCACTATACGGCGGGTAAGCCGTAGTGGTGATGTAGCATAACGTGTGAATGGAGTACACGAGGAGTGTACTCCATGTGACAGAGTGACGCACCATATGACGGGTATGCCATCATGGTGATGTGGCGTAACGTGTGTGAAGGGAGTACATGAGGAGTGTACTCCATGTGGTGGAATGATGCACCATATGGCGTGTACGCCATAATGGTGACGTGGTGTATATGAATGGAGTACACGAGGAGTGTACTCCATATGGTGGAGTGACGCACCATATGGCGGGTATGCCATCATGGTGATGTGGCGTAACGTGTGTGAAGGGAGTACACGAGGAGTGTACTCCATGTGGTGGAATGATACACCATATGGCGTGCACGCCATAATGGTGACGTGGTGTATATGAACGGAGTACCCGAGGAGTGTACTCCATGTCGTGGAGTGATGCATAGTATGGCGGATATGCTATATTGATGAAAGGTTGTAGCATGTGAAAAGGGAGTACACGCGGAGTGTGCTCTATGTGGTGGATTGATGCACCATATGGCGTGTACGCCATAATGGTGATATGGTGTGTATGAACGGAGTACACGGGGAGTGTACTCCATGTGGTGGAATGATGCATCGTATGATAGGTATGCCATATTGATGATAGGTTGTAGCGTGTGGACAGAGAGTATACGTGGAGTGTACTCCATGAGGCAGCGACACTCCGTGTGACGTGTGTCAGAGATAATGATGGTTGTGTAGTTGATGGGCATGAAATGTGATGAGTAGTGTCGGGAACTGTGGAACAGTGCCCCGAAGTAGTTATAGCGCACCCTGTAGTCTGGAGTGACAAGTGCCACTGTGATGGACTTATGGCTAGAAATATGCATGAAGTAGTAGAATATGTGTAAGAGTACACAGCAGAAGCATGACTGGGCAACGTCACGAAGTGACGTGGTTCCTGACAGTCAGGCTTACGATGGGTGAAGAGTATTTTAGGAATGGCATAACGGGAATGTGACGAGATGTCACGATGTAACGGGAGTACATGAAGAACCGTACTCGTGATGAGTAAGGAGTTGGCATAGAAGTGACGTAACAGGATGTTAGGTGACGTGACAAGGTCATGGGGTAGCTTGAGAGTAGTCTCGAGCTATGTGACATGACGCAAGGCATAGTTGTGATCGGTGTCTTGTCGCGTTAAGTGTTGGGATGAACTGTAAGAAGGGACGTCTAGCATGAAGAGTCGTGTTGGCCATGCCAAGAGAAGGTTGGTATCGGAGTATGGCCCTCATCCCTAGAAGTAGATGATCAACGTGTTATATGTTGATCTTATGTGATAAGGAGTAAGGTACATGTGTAATCTGGTTAGACACATGTGCCGGACGGATTCACCATATGTAATGGATAATCTGTCATGAGCAAAGTTACACAGTGCTTAAGCCTCAGAGTTGGCTTAGAGCCGTGTGACTTGTATGGATGGGAATAAGGATGTAGTATGGGCTAGGATGTATGGAGGTAGTGACGGGTGTATTATCTAGGATTGAGATGTGTGACTTAGTTGGTCTGAGTCATGCATCAAGATAAGTTCAATAAGGAGAATAAGACGAATGTCTTAGTGTCTTAATCTTAAGGTGAATCATGGGTTGACTTTAGTGAATGAGCACTCTAGGCAAGACGTTGAGTTGGAAGATGTGGTGACCGTAAGTGCTCCCCGAAGGTTTTAACATAGTGAATGGCACGTAAGTGCACGGGATAGAATGAGAGTGTTTTAAGTATAGTGTAGTTCTATTTCTAGTTCAGTTGCCTATCTACTAGATAGAGAATGACGTTAAAGTTATGTATACATGTAGGTTGCCAGCTGACACACGCATGAATGGACTGCATGGTATGAAAGTAGCATGGAGTCCAGGTAAGTATTATGTTCATACCCTTCTAGAGTTTTCTAGAAATTACGAAAAGAAAATGAAAAGCTTTCATCTTTAAGAAAATGCTTACGAATGAAGATGTTATGCTTTCAAACATATATGTACGTACGGCCCTTCCATGAAAGCCCATTTTTATGCACCCAAAGTAATTAATTGTACGCATGTGAATGGATGACTATAGGATGTATCTATTGTACGTATTTTCTAAGAAAATGAACGAACTGATGTAAACGCACGAAAGACGAGCTCGAGCCAACGCCTTCATGGATCCTACGGACCGACGCTGTCGCGAGCGCCGCGAGGTGATGCTCATGGACGCCACAAAGGCCGACTTTCAAGGTGATGCTTACGGATGCCGCGAAAGGTGAAGTTTGAGCTCGTGCTTTATGTTTTATGGATGATACGAACTGACAATTTTATGAATGCCGCAAGGTGATGCTCGTGGATGTCATGAAAGAGGACGTTCAAGCCCACGCTCACGAAATGATATTTTCTCACGAAATGAAATGTTTTCTCATGTTAAATGAACGAAAGAAATGAATGAAAGCTCCAACTCTTTAGAGCTGCCATGAATGAATGAAAGAATGAATGAAATGAAAGCATAAAATGTATGAAGATACGTAACGGCCACATGAACGAATGAAAAGGGGTACCCAATGAATGAATGGACAGATTACAATGCCGGGCAGTAGTACTGGTAGTGCACCCAGTGCTACACCCTAATGGAATGTGATTCCAACCCATGGCCACGGGCGAATCTATTGGCCATAGGGTCGTTAACACTAACACACGGGGCGTAACAGTGTGTACCGGCCTATGAAAGTGAAAAGAAAGAATGTATATATGTATGTATGTACGCATGCACGAATGCACTTTAAGAAATGAAGGCACTACACTCTTGCAGAATTGAAGGCACTGACGGGGGACACGTTTTACGAAAAAAAAGGAAAAATCCCGTCCAGTGACATTTTCAAACGAACGCACGTATGCACGCATGCATGTATGTATAGTATGTACGAATGATGAATGCATGAATGAAAACCTACATTATTATATTTTAACTGCATGAAGTAATGCTTACAAGTCTTCGACTCATTTTAGTTTTTATGCATGTCCCTCCCCCCTCACAGGGAAGGAAATGATGTACGCGAAGGGACGGACACGGCCATGAGGAAGAGCACGGAAGTCTAGGCACGAGATTTAAATGTAAGAGAGGCCTTTTTATTATTAAAATTGATGTTTTCCGTTGTAAACCTCTTTTATTGTAAAAGCACATTTTATTTTATAAACGTAAAGTCTTGCACCCTGGGAAGAAGCAAAAAGTTTTAAATCGGATCGTAATTCCCGTCGTCCTTTCTCAAAATATTTTACAAAAAAAAAAAAAAAAAAAAAAAACCCACCACAAGGACAGGCGTTACAAAAGTATAGCATGAAATGCATTCTTATGAAAGATAATGCATGTGCATTGGACTAAGAAAGATGGTGAAATTGCTTTGAATGGAAAGAAAGGAAAGGAAGAGGAATGAAAGTTTTATGCATGAAAATACTTAATGGCCAACAACTAAATGATTATAGCATCGAGGGAAAGGGGCAGATTGCAATACCGGATTGGTCCCATTCGTAGTGCACGCAATGGTGCCATCCTGGCTAAGGGATTTCCTAAACCCGTGGCCACGGATGGAGATCAGGTCCAAATGACTGCTAACCCAAACACACAGAGTATAATAGTGTTTATGGCCAAAGGAAAGTGAAATTGAATTCGAATGCTTATGTAAATGTTTTATTTTTATTTAAATGTGTTAAAGTTGTGTAATCTTTCAAAAGAAAAGAATAGTCAAGGTATGCTACTTTTATTGCATGGTGTACTACTTACTGAGTATTAGACTCACATTTGTTTAATGTTTTAAATGTCCATTGAAGTAGAAACTATGCAGCAAGATATCGCTAAGGAGGGGGAGCCAGACGTCTAGCCTACCCTTAGCTAGTGTTGGGTCTTTATGTGATGTTGGGAAAATCCTTGTTGGTTTGTAAAACCGTTGGGACATGTATTTTGAGACAAAGTATTTTGTGAACCGTGTAGATGTTTCTACCCGGAAGATGACTATAGTTTTAACTTGTAATTAATGGAACCGTCTCATGTTTTTATAAATTGATTATTTTGGAACTTTGAAATATGATAGAAATGAGGAAGGTCTCTTCTCCAAATTTTTAGTTCGTAATATAGGTCTCTTTTTATAAACTGTTTATTTGCTAGGAAAAAAAAGAGATGAAAAGTAGCAACTCATCCCACTCTAGAGAAGGGTTGTTACACAAGTTTAATGTCCAATCAATGGCACCTGCTCTTGAGCAATGATTTTACTAATTTAGAACACAAGCCCCATAACTTCTCATATCATGCTATTGGAACACAATTCCCAAGTACCTCTTTGTTCTAAGATTTTACTTGCTACAAACGTTTGGGTTACATATTATCTCCACTTATCTATCACAGTTTTCCAACATATAGCATCCAAATTTCTAATCTATAGGATCTATTATTTGAGCAAAACTTCATTGCACATTTAACTGTTCAATATTTAAACATTGGCATCCTAGTTTCAATAGAGCACTCAATTCAAACTAGGAATTTTACTAACTGTTTTTGTAGTTTTATATGCCTATTGTACTCTGAGTGTGAAAATATCACCCATAGAGTACCATGGTGTGGGTGAATTAGAGTGTCATTTTGCTAATGCTCACTCTCTATGCCCACCCAATGCTTCAGCTTTGATTAAACACAAATATGTCCATGAATTGAGAAAAGTCATTTAAATAGCCAGATTTTAAAAAATTAACTCTATGAAAAACCATTCCATATGCGCCACTACATTCCCAACTGAGTACTTATGTTTATATCATCCATTTTCATCAAGTCATTGAAACAAAGTTACGAGCTATCTACATAGAACCATCTACACTATGTAAGACAGTAGTAGAAATCCTCAATACATATAGTGGAAGATGGTAAAACCAAAATACTGTTCTAACAAACATGAATTGAGAACTAGGAAAAGTGAAAGCACAACTTGTGCTAATGGATAATTGATTTAAAATGAAGGGTTTGAACCCATGAATAGCTATAATAAGATGATCAACATTATCTATAAATAGATCAAGATCACCTTTAATCAGTACATCAATCACTAGATTTTATTGGGTTTAGGCTATGATCATATATAGGAGAGTAAATACCATCATCATCCGTCGTATTATCATGAAGATGATGGTCGCAGTTGCTACCATCGCTATCCTCCTGATTGATGTTATCCAACCCCAATTCCTCTTCAATGCTATCATCATCAATAAACAACCCATCATCATTTTCTTGGGAAGGCACGTCTCGCGATATGATTGAGAGATCAATGGGCAAATGTGATTCATCGACTCGATGAAGTGGACAGAGCATAGCTATATCATTTTCATTAGCAAACCCATAGTTTATGAGATCAGTGTGACCTTCCTCATCAGCATCACTACTAGAGGGGTCATCATCATCATCCTCAACCGAGGTCATAATAGGAATGTTGTAGTATATGTTATCTTGTGTATGACGTGCGAGCTTCCCCCCAAACTTGGGTCTTTTAGGTAAAACACTTGCAATGCTTGGCACGCTAGGGCGAAAGGCTCATCCTTATATCATTGCATGCCAAAGGCTCATCCTTATATCATTGCCTAGAAGTATTTACACTCGTTAAGTGCTCCCCGACACATGTCCCCCTTCTTGCGTCACCAACATCCCACCAATCACATTTAAATAAGTATGTGTTATGCCAACCCATGTAGCGTAATTCTATAATGTCCTGCAATACATCATAGAAGTCAATAGGCAATCTCTGATGCTCGCCATGAACAAACACTCCACTGTTTTGGGTGTGGTGATGCATTTCGCGCTCCTTTGTGTGAAACTAATTTTCATTTATTATACATCCGGCATATGATGCGACATGCGGATTTGGACCACAAGCTAATGCATATGTCATCCGTGACCTCATTTAGACTCATATCATGCAAGTCTCGAATCTAACAAGATGCCACAAGAAAAGACAAATATAAATTCCTTAATTCAATGAAGGGGTACATATGTATAAGGATGGAATAGTAACTTATGCGTTCCCTGCACCACATTGGAAATTGACTCTGCGATGTTAGTTGTGTCCTCTTCTTTGATCTTATTATAATGTTGATTAAAGAACATATTGCGTTAGGAAGTGACTGATAACATTTAAATTAATGACAAGCTGACAATAGCAAGCATGGTGTACTTACTCTATGTAGTGCTCAATCTCTACAATTATTAAGCACATACCATCGAGCCTTGGCGAACAGTGTGTCTAGTAATTTGTGAGAGAATGTAGAGCCTAACGAACACAAATTTTGTGAGAACATAGATAAACTCAGTTCAGTTCTTGCTTGAGGAACATCAATGTTGCATTCATTTCACTTAGTTATATCTAGTCTCAATATCATTAAGGTACATAGAGCAAAATGTCAAGCACTCAACATGAATATGTCTTAGCAATTGAATCTCTTGGAAGGGCTGTGTTTCAGACGTATCGCTTGAACTTCCCTAGATACCTCTCAAAAGGGTACATCCATCTGTATTGCACAGGTCCTGCCAGCAATGCCTTATCTGGCAAATGAATCGTGAGATGCACCATGATATCAAAAAAAAAAAAAAAGTGAGAATATCATTTCTAGTTTATAAAGAATAATGAGAATATTAGCTTGTAGCCAATGCGACATTGACACTGTCAATGTTTGTGCACATAATTGTTTGAAGAATGAGTTTAACTCTATTAAAGTTTGAAGCACGTCGTCTCATAAGTACCCACCAATCACTATCGGTAACAATGTTTGCATGAAAATAAAGCAATCGTGGCTTTTCATTCCCATAATTTTTCCTTCACTAACGTTAACACATCATGCATTATTCGAGGCAAAACCATCAGGGAATTTCACTTCTAACAACCTGGTACAAAAACTTTTTTGCTCTTTTAAATTTAAAATATAATATGCAAGACTCATAGAAGGATGATCACCATCATGTTGTAAATGCAATTCTTTCCTTAGTCCAAGATTTTCCAAATCCCTACACACATTGGCAGTGTCCTTACGTTTTCCTTTGATATTCATCAATGTTCCCAACTCATTATCACATATGTTTTTCTCAATATGCATGACGTCCAAGTTATGCCTCAATCCCAAGCCTAACCGGCAAGGAGGCTAAAAAAAATACTTTTTTTAATCCAATTTAGTTAATTTATCATTTGTTTCCTCTTCTTTGAAGATTTACCAAACTCTACATTTGGGACCCCAAGTAATTGCTCTAGTAAAGATTGTATCGTGAGAAATTTAGGCTTGAGACGATGGTCTTCATTACCATTAAATGCACTTTTCTTCCATTTCCAACTGTGCTCTGGAACCAACCAACGACAATCACCCATGTAACAATGTTTGCACCTATGGACCAACCACAAAGAATCTATTTCAACATTACATGCAGGGCATGGCATCTTGCCCTTCGTGCTTCATCCTAAAAGATTGGCGTATGCAAGGAAGTCATTGATTGTCCAAAGTAACGTTGCATGCAATCTAAACATTTATGAATTGAATGCATCATATGTATTAATACCCTCTTCCCATAACTCCCTCAACTCATTGACTAGAGGACGCAAAAACACATCAATATCATTTTTTGGCGCCTACAGGCTAGGGATTAACAATGACATCATGAAGTATGGATTTTTCATGCATGACAAGGGGCAAGTTGTACGGTACAAGTATTACTAGCCATATGTTGTACGGTTTGCTCATGTTATTGAATGAGTTGAACCTATCACTTGCTAGATGAAGCCTAACATGACAAGGATCTTGGGCAAACCAACCATGCTTGTTATCAAATTCTTTCCATACCATAGAATCTGTTGGATGTCTCATGCAACTCGGATTTTCAACACGTTCTTCTACATGCCATCTCATGGTTTTGGCCGTCTTCTTTGAGGTAAAAAACCTCTACAGCGGCGGCTTTAAAGGGAAATATCTCAATATTTTTTGGGGTATCCTCTGTTTACTTGTTCATGAAACCCACCTAGATCCAATATTACATTTAGGGCACTCATCTTTCTAGGCATTATCCTTCCAAAACAAGGCACAATCATTTGGGCATACATGTATCTTTGTATAACTAAAGTCCAACCAACGATCCAAGTGGCGAGCCTCATTATATGAGTCATGGAAAAGAGCATTAGGAAATGCTGCTTGCAAAATCTTTATAACTATGTCAAAGGACTTCACAGTCCAACCACCAATTGTCTTGATGTGAATCAACTTAACTATAAATGATAGCTTTGAAAACTTTACACACAATGGATAAAGTGGACACCATGCATCGTTGAGCAACTACTCGAATTTAAGTTGTTTTGGAGCATCAGAGATGTGACCTTGTTGACCTGCGTCTACATTACATTTATTTATAGTTGAATTATCCATAAAGGATCCCACCCGGATGTCATCTAACATCTCGTTGACGTCATCAATATAGTCATTGTAATAATATGCATCATTGCTTGAGCCATTGGGAAAAGGGGCATATGGCAAAGATTCCTCCTCCCCATGGAATATCCATTCCGTATAATTTGGATAAATCCCTATGATGAACAAATTATCCTCGACCACATTAAGAGGATGGAAAGTTCTATTTCGGTATCTCCTACATGGACACCTAATGCAATCACATCCAGGTGAATGGGCTTGAGCCAAAGCTATGAATTGGTTAACACCTTCACGGTATTCAATCGAGTGCAATCTATCTTCAATATGCATCCAAGTCTTATCCATCTAAATGTTGATAAGAAATTGTGTTAGTTAATAAGGATTAATAATACATAACCTACTTTCACACATAAACTGCATAGCAGATGAACTACCAACAAAATCAGCACTAATAGAAGTTTATTAATTTACATACTAATGCTTCAACTTATCTTGACGCATTTAAAAATCAGATTGAGAAGTATTGCACACTAGTTCACGAAGACAAACTACAAAAAAGGAAGGCGTCAAATATAAATATAGTCGTGAAGTATGAAAACTCAGCAAACTAGAGTAATGGGTTCACCTTAAGCAGGGTTGTTTGCAAACTCACAAGTTTTGTGCTATAAAACTCACCTTTGACATAACTATCCATTTTAAAAAATGGCTACGCAAAAAACAGCATAGACATCAATTAAATTAAGACTCTGTAATGACCAACCAGGTGAAGACTTCCAAGGGGCTTCACAACAAGTGTTTTTCAAACCATCGCTGGCCAAGGCAAGAAGACCCTAAAGCAAGTGAAAATTGCCTATATGGAATGTATACTGTTGATATTTGATGTGGATGTTGAACTTTTGGATGTGCAGTTATTACTTCATAAAGTAAACTGGATTTTATTAACTGACAGAGACAAAACTAAATACCTACTTTTTAAAGAAAACTGAGTTAGTCCTAAAGCGTCTTAAATTGCCACAAAGAGACATTATTTTACAAGTAAATGAAAACATTGCAGCATTTCACAAAGAGAATTAATTCCAGCACTAAAAACAAAAACATCTTGGCTTAGTTTCAAGAAAAGGAAAACAAGGTCAAATATTTAAAAATCCAACATAAAAAACACACCATCAATGCTAGCCACAAAACTCTTCAACCATAGCCAATACCATTTTCCTTCAAGCAAAAGAATGAGAATTACAACTTATCTCATCTTATTATTACAGTTGTCTCAAATTCTCACATAAAATATAATAAATAATTCAACTTTTTCAAATCTCAATTCAACTTTTTCAAATTTTAAAATAATAATAATATTAAAAAATAATATTTTAATAATATTTTATTTAATTTTTATTTTTATTTAAAACTATCTCCTTTCATCTCACTATCCATACCGGACTTAGCCTATTGGTATTGTCACTATCCTACCATTACTTAGAATACGTAGGCAACATCAGTGACAGCATTGGTCACTATCATACTATTACATTCTAGCCTAATAAAAGTATGCTGATGTGGTAGTCTAAGATTTTGATAATCACAAGTCACTTGCGAGTAAATAACTCAATTTGCTAGTTTCAAGTTGCATAATACTATGCATATTTTCTAATCTCTCCATTTCAATAAGAAATATGGAATTTATTCAAATGGTTCAATGATTCTACCACTTTGAAATACTGGAGCATTAAGTAGGAAAATTAGCTCAAGTAATTCTGCACTAGATCATGGAGAATATATTTTAATTGAAGGTCTTCAATTGACAGTTTGGGTTGAGCTGTGTATGTTAAACTTTATTCACTCTATAAATTTCACTCTACCACTTTGCACAAGAAAATTTGATCAAAAGTTCAGTTGTAAAATGCATACATGCTAAGACAACACAAGCTGCAGATGACTCCAATAAGTAGGCCTGCAAATGACTCCAATATGATTGTCTGATATTAAACATTTGAATATGCCCTTTGCACCCTTAAATTTTATATGATTAATTAGATTATGTTTCTGAAAATTGTTAGTAGTAATTTTGACTTTCGAGATTGAAAATGGGATATATTGCATGCAAAAACTGATAGCTTTGCTAATTTTACTTTTTGGGTTAATTTGCTTCCTAGAGGGCAAAACTGTAGTTTCCAATGTGATGTGCGAGAACAAAGATGGATGGGTAGTCTTATGATCAACGTCTAGGAGTTGCTGAACAAAAACATCGTACTCGTACATAAATAAGTAACTTTATTTTCTTGAAAAGAAACGGTACCTTAATGATCTTGTAGTATTGTTGCTTTTTACTCTTTTTTTGGTGTCCTGTATCTTATCATCTCGTTTTTTTTTTTTAGAGATGAGATTAAATGAAATAAAATAAAAGTTGAAAGTTAAAAATAAAATATTGTTAGAATATATTATTTTAATATTATTTTTGTTTTAAAATTTGAAAGAATTGAATTGATTATTATATTTTGTGTGAAAATTTAGAAAAATTATAATAATTAGATGAGATGAAATGAAAAATTTTATGAAAGTAAACGAAGCTGTTTGAGCAGGTATCTCATGTCTTTTATGGTGGATCATATCATGTACTCACGTACTACCTCTCTCGATCTTTATGCTTGTAATAAGCCTAGCCTGCAATCAAAGCTTCCTTATGCTTCCTATAATTTGTTGGAATAAATAATGGTTTCAGCTTCAAGTACTGACTATCTAGATGAAATAAATCATTTCAAACACACATTAATATGCATTTGGATCGATATATGGATTTTTGGATATGGGTCATTGAAATTTAAATCCTTATTTGGAATATATATATATATATATATGTCTAGTAGTAATGAAACGTCCAAGGGATGTTTGCCCAGTGGAGAGAAAATATATATGCTAATTATATATATATATATATGAACTATATATAGATAGAAATATAAATAACACAACTACATTATATAAAAATTATATTTTCTTACAAATCTATAAATCGTATAGCAAAAAAAAGTTATAACCTAATTGCAAAAAAAAAAAAAAATGAAATGTCAAAGAAAAAAGAATAGTAAATTACGAAGAAATAAAACAAATAATATATGCAACAACCATAGTAATATATATGCAAAAGAAGTTTCATATAACTTTACAAAATGTACTTTGATTTGAAGTAAAGTTCATATTACAACCATAGTAATCAGCATATTTCTTTTTCTTTTGCAGAATTAATTGATAAGATATTAAAGTTCTTATGGCATTGTTGGTTCATATAGTCTATATCTACACGAAGTTCGATTATCCATTCTTTTATGAGATTTGGCCATACTTTCCAAGAATGGCAGATGCTATTGTAAAAAAGTAAACAATTTATTGTAAAAATTATGTTTTGATTTGTAATTGTATTATTTGAATTGAAAGATTTAAAAAAAAAATGTAATATTATGTTACCTTGCCAGTATGATTCATAAAATGAATTGCTGAATAACCCAATGTTTTTTATGCAATTTCACCAAATATTACTGCAACTAGTTGTCCTTTACCATCATCAACTTCAACATATGCTCGACAACTATTATCAATAAAAAAATATAGTTATCTGCTAGAATGTATAGAAAAGATATGTTAAATTTTTTAAGTGAGTGATGTAAACTGAAAGTTTAGAAAAAAATACATATCGTGGTCGTGCAATGCTCATACGTTTACAATAGTAACTTGAAAATCTTTCACTGTAATCATAGTCTGTTCTTTTGTTACATCTGATGCAAGACATATAAAATAAGATTTGCTGGAGATTAAGCACATTTATCTAGCCTTTCACCCAAAATTTTGGTTTCTATATGATATTTATATAAGGTATTAAAAGGATTGTGCTGTAATAATCAATAATTAGAAAAGTATTATTAAGAATATAATTTTACTATTGTAGGTTCTGAAGCCTTGAGTACTTATGCAATATCAGAAATGTTCGTTAATTTCTGGACAACGTGAGCGGTGGCAGATGTGTGTGTTGGATACAAGGATTTTATAATCACATCTTCAAGTAAGAAACCATTGAGTGTTGCCCTGCAAAAATTTAAAAGAAATTAAAAACAAATAATATTTTTTTAAAATGTATCAATTATATGTTGAAAACAAAAATTAATAAAAGTTTGTTTTAAAATTAAACAAAAAGAAAAAAGAAAACATGTATTACCATTTTTGCAACGATGTTGCGCCAAGAATTATAGGATTCATTGCAAATATACTTGTTGGTTGAGATGATAAAGAGAGTCCTAAGTTAAAAGGATATATATGTTACATATGGTATAAGCATGTTATATAAAACAAAAATATAGAATTCTGAATTTTTTAATAATACTATTATAAAAAATGACTTTTAATCGTATGGCAAAAATGATTGGTTTAGCTTCAATAACTTTAGAAATTTGTTGACATTCACCATCTACAAACCAACCCCACATAGTCAAACATACAGGATTTAAGCTACAAAATTGAAGGAAGAGTATACAATAATTTGATGTCAATAGATGGAATTAGAAAAAAATTATTATTGAAAATGCAATAAAATAAATACATAATTTAAAGAATATGTTTACTGTTTATCAATCACATATATTTCTTGCAAGACATTCACTTCTCTAGTTGGCTTAATGTATAATACAAATACCAATAAATCTAATAAATCATATTTATAGTTTTTAGTTTGTTAATAAATATAGTCATGAAAGGATTTGAAAATTTAGAATAAATATTTACATATCTCTGCAATTGAATCTTTATAATTATGAAGTTTACTAAATGGAACGATATCATAAACTAGTGGTTGCAATGTTTCTTCATCATCTGTAATTTTTTCAATTATTGTCCTTGAATTTAAGATCCATTGGTATTGATGAGTTTCAATTCTATATTTAGGATCTAGCGGCTTCACATAAGCATTATTGATATAGTATGACTGGAATATATGCAAAGTGTCGTCATGTGAATCAATATATTTGTCAAACATGGTTGCTTGTAGTCGATTACCCTACAAAATATTAAAATAATATATTTTTAGTAGAAATTAATATATGCTTATTATTATTATTGAGAAAACATTTTATATCATTAAATATATAGTTATACTTTTTTGTAAATTTACAAAACAACAAGTATTATACCTCGGCATCAATTAAGATTAAGTGTTGATATTTTAATGGTGAATGTTGTACTGTACGTTCTGGAGATTTTTCTGCTACAAACATTTTAATTCTCCAATTTCTTGTGCTTGGTGTGAGATCTTTGATGGGTGTATAAAGTTTTCGCATCTTAGACACTGCATATGTAAAAAAGAAAAAAAAATGCATTAGCATTTAAACTTGAAGTTTTATTAAATAATAACAACATGAATCTAAATTATTGAATTACTTTACTTGCATAATGTTAAGATGAAAATGTCAAACTTAATCATTCTCTATGCACAATATTTTTTGTGTAATTCTGTTGAGATCTATAGGTTGATGTTGGCCTTATCAGAATTTTTACTGAAGAAACTGTCTTAGCTCTTGATAATGATACATATAATTATTCATGAGAGAATACATGTTGTGTCAGATATATCCCTACAAAATCCAATGTTTGGTCTTGTACTTTGTTGATTGTCATTGCAAAGCTTAATCTGGTTGAAAATTGAATTCTCTTGAATGGGAAACCATTGTTTTCATAAGCATTTGGCAAGAATGAGATTCTTAGTATAAAAACTTTTTTACCATTATGATGACCAACTGCGATTTCTGCATCAATGACGTTACGTTCAAAGTTACAACATATCAAACGAGTTCCAGTGCATAAGCCTTCTGAATGATTAATGTTTCTAAGTAACATGATTGGACGATATTTTTTAAGTAGCAATTCATGAGGTGGAACCTCATTTGGTATTAAAGTATTCAAAAAGTCTTCCATAATGCTCTATTCAAATGCATCAATTGATTCATCGAAGCTATAATATCGTTTTAGCTCACCTGGAAACATATGTATATGTGTAGCATTTATTTCATCAACATAGGTGTTTATTGGAGTCAATATAGCACAATTTAACATTTCAGACTAATTTTATGAATAATCATGAATGTTACAAAAAACAGTATCTATCAATTTTTCTAAAGAACTAGCATCAATTTCATAACGGTTATGCATATCATTAGGAATTATCGTCTCTTCTTCAATTTTGATTGGGAATATTCCATTGTCTAATTGAAGCAAGTAATTTGAAAATTTTGGATTTAATCTCGCTCGCATGTTTTGAGTTAAGGAAATTTTGGTCCAGATAGGCCATATGTAAGAGGAGGGTAAGCCTACATCAATTTGTTTTTGTCTTGTACTTTTACGAACGACATGTAAAATTTGTCAAAAATCTCCACAAAAAAGGGCGACCTTGCCACCAAATTTGTCCCAGAGCATTATGTCCAATGCTTTTATAGATTAATTTTTTGACATAAGGGTTTCATCCCATATGATTAACTTTGCAACACATAATAATCTTGCAAGTCCACTTTGTTTACTAACCTTGCAAGTGTTATTTTTGTCATAACTTAATAGAATCTTGAATCGTGAATGTATTTTTTGACCTCCAAGTAAAATAGATGTAACAACACCAGATGATGCAGTTGTAAGTGCTAATAACTATTTAGATCTTAATGTAGCAAGAAGCGCTTTATATAGAAATATTTTTCCTATTCCACCAAGACCATCAATAAAGAAAAAGCTTGTTTGATTTGAGAAAGTCTTTTGTAAAATTGAATCATAAGCATATTGTTGTTCATCATTGAGAATTGTTGATGCTATAGGCTCTTCTTCTGAAATTATGATTGCCAATTCATCATTAATCTCTCTAGATTGAAGTTGGTCTTCATCAAAAGAAATATCATGATCTAAAAGATGAAACATGTTGATATCTTTTTCCCATTGACTCAAGTATAGAAGAAATATGCCGCAAAACTTATTTTCTGATATTTATAGAGTTACTTTTAACTCTTTTAAAGTCAGCTGACAAACTTTCACCAAAATGCTTCCACAGTTCTTTTGGATTTGTAGGATTACAATAAACCAGGATTGTAGCAAATAGTCTTCTCAAGCTGTATAGCATTTGATATAGTGATGTTTCATGTAAACAATCTTCTAAAGATGCATCTGACTTTTATAAGCCATGCAATGTAACTGCCTCACGAAATGTTGGAGCAATGACACTATTAATTGTTTTGAGGTGGTCAAAAGATAGAGGACCTCTTATATGGTTCAATAATATCCATATATAATACCTTTCACTTTTAAATGAATTTGCTGCAACAATTATGCCAATACCTGTTCGTTTCTTTCAAGGGTCCAAGTTTTATGTTGGTTGCTCCAAACAAAAAATTCAAGAAATTCTTTATACAACAACATTCGAGAACTTTCATTTACATGATTTGTTGCAAAAAATTCTGTTAACATAGATTTTGCATAAAAATCAAAGTTGACAATGTTGTTCAAGCTTTGATTTGCAGGAAAAGTCACCATATGTTGATCTTCAAGATGTAAGTGTAACGATATACTGCTGGATGCATCTCATTTACAGTGAAGCCAAAAGTCATTCACATAGCTTCAGGTGGAGCAATCCATCAACCTGACTGGAATAATTGAATTTCATCAGCAGGTTGATTACTTTGTTCAGAAATTACATTAAAAGCAACACGGTTATGACCTTTGTTGATATATTTGTAGAGATATTTCACTGCTTTAATTGTAGAGCAAATCTAAATATTGATGTGAGAATAAAATGTTGCAACCAAATATAGATTATATGGAACAACCCAACGATTATCCGAATGTTGTCCTCTAATTTTGGCAGCAAGTCCATTATCACGATGCCTATATTGTGGAGAACAATCACAACGCCTATATTGGAACTATCTCTTTCTCCAAGTGAAAAACTATCAACAATTCCTTAATATACTTCAGATCGAATTTGTTGTTGTTTAGTACGAAAGTAATCTAATCTTGAAGTTTCCATCTTAACATGCATGTCAACAATGAATTGTTGCAACAAACGGCCAGTGCATAACAAAATGGATCTAATGTTTCCTTTAATCTGAAGCTTGTAACAATAATATTCAAGATATGAAACAATTGGCTCTTTCTTTTTTTTCGGAGCACTACAAAAATTAAATTTGAGAACATAAGATGACTCCAAATTTAGAAATAAAAACATTATTAATTTATCAAAGTATAGAAAATATTTAAACCTTGTGTTTCTCTTGAAAATAATTCATCAGCTGATTTTGATTGTTGCGGTTCAAGCAATGTTGATGTTTTGTTTGGCAGGAGTTGTGTACCTTTTTTTACTATTTGTATGTCATTATGCCAACCCGTGTCACCATAAGGAAACAACAATAGATATTGAAGAGAATCATAACATCCAAAATAGTATTGAACTATATGACTACCACCTAAATGATTGTAAACCATAATACCTCTTCCACTCAATTGCTCTGAATTATCATTTTCAATCCAAATTACTGCCACTTGTGATACTTCATGAGCATTAAAAACACGTTGGTCTAAACCAGGATCTGATTTGATACAGATTTTATGATGTTCTAAGTTGGGCATATCACCAAGTCTTCGGAAAAAAAAAAACAAAAAAAAACAAAATATGGATTAACAGAAAGAATCGCTATAAGTTGAGTGATAATTTATGCATACAATCTTTTTGAATTAAAAATTCGATTCTGCAATTCATGTTTAGTATCATAAAAATATAACTGTAAATAAGAAAGGGTGTCCATCCAAATGAGTCAAATCATTAAGAGAATGATAGATTTGTCCTTGAGCTCGAAACGTATAGATTCTTCTATTTCTTCTGCAAAGATCTCTATCAAATTTAACTCCAAAGAATGTAAATGCAAAGTTGTTATTATATGTGCAAACATCTCAGCTGTGTTCGAACAAAATAAATAATAGAGTTGACCAGAAACATTATTTGTAGCTAAAGTAATTGTTCCATCAGTACAGCATAAGCTATTTGTTTTACGATAAAATCTTTTTGCTCGACAATATTTACAAGACGGCACCAATGGCAAATAGTTTGTTTCATTTGGCACAGTTTTTAATATTTGCCTAAACCGGGCAATTTGATAAGGACTTTTACCTAAGGCACAGATGAAGAATATGAAGCAATTTTTTAAATTTTGTAAAATTTTGACCCAAAAAATAACAAAATAATAAAAAAAAAAGATAAAAAAAAAACAATTTAGTATTATAGTTTTTTGTTACCATGACAAGACCTTGATGTACTGCTTTCATAATTAAATTGATCTTGAAAAGTTGGGCTGCTACCCGCATGGTGCGGGGCGGGGGGTGCCCTTCCCCGCACCCCGCCCCGCACCATGCGGGGTTGGGGATTTCCCCCCCCCCCCCCCCCCCCCGCCCCCCGCCCCCGGGAGGCGGGGGCGGGGTCCCCCGCCCCCGGGAGGCGGGGGCGGGGTCCCCCGCTCCGGTGCCGGGGGGCGGGGGAAAAACCCCCATCAGCCCGGCCCCCCGCCATTATGTTAAAAAAAAAATTTTTTTGGTCTAAAAATATTTTTTTAGACCAAAATTATAATATATTTTAAATAATAAATTAAAATTTATAAATATAAAAAATTTAAACTCATTAGAGTTAGATTTTGGATTGATTTGGCCTCCTAGGCCAATCTTTATATAGGAGGCCAAGGCAATACAATAGTCATCCTTAAGCAATGTGGGACTTAGAGCGCCATCTTGTCCTGCGAGTTGTATGTAGGAGGTGTATGAAACGATGCCTGCATTCTGCACCAAATGTAAAATCCAAGGGCATAATTTGAAGACATGCAAGAAAGGTAGTTTAAGGAAGGAAAAAGAAAAGCAACTGGTTCGAATTGAGTGTAAGGAAGTGCCGAAACAGTTGAAAATTTTGGATCCTTTGGGTTTGAAACCAGAGTTAAAAGAATTGGCAGCTATGGGTACAGAAAGAAAGATTTTGTATGCGTTGGTGCTGGTTAGTGTTGATCAGCCTATAGTGGAAAAGGAAGGTGAGGAAGTGGCTACTTTTCAATCGGTGGATTTGTATGGAATCGGTTCTGGAGACATGGCCAAGGATGTTGAGTTGCATGTCCATACAGAAGTGATATCCTCTGTTCTTAAGGAGATGGTTCCAGTGGTCTCTGAGGTGGTGGTAGTGCCAAAAGCAGTGGATGTGGTTTTTGCAGAGGTTCCAATGGATTCTGGTTCTGTGGAAATGGATCCGAAAGCAGTGGATGTGGTTTCTACTGAGGTTCCAATGGTTTCTACAGAGGTGGTACCTTTATAGCGCTTGTCGAGGTGGGTTCCTCTGCCCCTACGGAGGATAACGTACAGGGTTTAGAAGAAGTGCTAATATCGAATCGTGTAGATGTGGCTCAGAAGACTCTTGTTTCCAACGTGGCGAACCATCCAAAAGATGTACAAGGTAGTTTGTTTGCTGGGTAGGCCTTTGAGCTAGTGTTGAATGGGGATGGCAATGATATGGCTGATCAGTTGGCTAGTTTAACTGATACGGAGATAATGGAAGGAAAAAGGGTTCTGAATATAGATGTATCCTCTGACTCTGATATGCCTGATCAAGTGAAGAAAAAGGGAGAGGACATAGCCATGAAAGTTCGTAGCAGTAAACGAGTTATTACCCAGTCATCTAAATTGAATTTATGATTTGTCCAATTTTGTATTGGAATATTAGAGAGGTAAGATCTTCTCGAAGCAGGTTGAAAAAGCTTGTGCAAGTGTATAAACCTAAAGTTGTTGTGATAGCGGAGCCTTTTTTACTGGATGAACAATTGGATGACGTTAAGAAGGTGCTCGGATTTGATTATGGATTTTCGAATGGTGCTTGGGACGGTAAATTTTGGATCTTATGCATGAATGGAGTTAATGTGAGTATGCTAAGATGTGGAACTCAACAGATTTCTATTCTTGTGACTGATGGTATGATGAAGTGTAAAATTTCATTTGTCTATGCTAAATGCTCTTATGAGCAACGGTGTGAGTTGTGGGCAGACCTTGCCAGGGAGAATAATTCAAATGTGTCGTGGTTTGTAACAGGGGATTTTAACATTATTGCTTCTGATGGGGAGAGACATGGTGGTCGACCACGGCCTGTGGTGGCTAAGGAGGAGTTTAATTCTTGGATCCACATTTGCGGATTACTGGAATTAAAATTCTTGGGTTAGAGTTTCTCATGGTGCAATGGGCATGCCGGTCGTTCTCGTAGTTGGGCTTGGTTGGATCGTTCTTTGGTAGATCGAAATTTTTTTATGCTTTTTCGGATTCAGTTATGAGATATTTGCCTCGCATCTCATCAGACCATGCCCCTATGGTCATTTCTCTAGTGAAGAATTTTGAAGGGAGTGGGCTGTCACCATTCCATTTTCAGCAAATGTGGGTGAATCATGTTGATTTTAATAGATGCATGCGAGAGGCTTGGGAACAATTTGATGCCGGCAGTGGACTTTTGAAACTTGCAACAAAATTAAAAAGGGTGAAAGTAGCTCTAAAAGGATGGAATAAGGAAGTGTTTGGATGGACAAGTGGGCATATTCAGGAGTTGTTAAAGTGTATTGAGTGGCTGGAAGATAAGTTGCGAATGCGGTATGATGAAGAGGTGGAGCTCGACCTGTTCGCTTAAAAAATGGAGTTGGATACCTGGACGCACCGTGAGGATGTTTAGTTAGCTCAGTGTGCTAAAGATAAATGGTGGAGACATGGTGATAAAAACTCTCGGTATTTTCATGCTATTCTTAACAAATGGAAGCAAGAAAGGATCGTGGAGATGAGTCTTCCGAATGGGATCACGTTAAAGTCACCTCATGAAATTCATGATGGTGCCGTGTAATATTTCATGGAATTCTTAGGGCAATCTACACGTGTGGTGTTACCGGACTTGGGTGATTTAGTGGCTAATGTGATCTCGGATGGCAATAATTCAAGAATTTGTTCGGTGCCCACAGAAGAAGAGGTGAAACAAGCAGTCTTTAGTATTCCCATAGAGAGCAGTCCGGGGCCTGATGGTTTCAGGTCAGGATTTTACCGTGCATATTGGGATGTCATACATTCTGAGGTGGAGGAGGCGGTAAGGGAATTTTTTCGGGGGGTTCCTCTTCCTAGATTCTATACTGCTTCTTTTGTAGTGCTTATTCCAAAAGTGGCTCAGCCGACGGGTTTTGACAAGTTCCGGCCTATCAGCTTATGTTCCATGTTTTACAAAATCTATTCTAAGGTCTTGGTGGCCAGGCTTGCGCCTGTATTGTCCTCTTTGATCTCCTTTGAGCAGTGTGCGTTTATTCCATGTAAGAGTGTTCTCAATAATATTAGTCTTATGCAAGAAATGGTTCATTCTCTTAATAAGAAGGCTATGGGTGCGAATGTTATTTTGAAACTTGATATGGCTAAGGCATATGATAGGATGGAGTGGGAGTTTCTTTTGCATGTGTTGGCAGCTTTTGGGTTTTCTTCTGTTAATGCATTGATCAGGAATTGTATTGCTTCACCTTGGTATTCAATCATGTTGAATGGCACGTCTCGGGGTTTTTTTCAAGGAGGTCGGGGTTTGAGGCAGGGTGACCCGTTATCGCCATATCTTTTTATCATTATGGAAGAAGTGTTTTCTCGCTTACTAAAGAAGAATTTTTTGTGTGGCAATATCAAAAATTTCTCTCACCCAAGAGGTGCGTCTCTTGTTTCTCACCTTCTTTATGCGGATGATGTAGTTATTTTCTCTAATGGAGGGAAGAAATCGATGAGAGAATTGATGAAAGTTATTGGGACTTATGAGTCTTGGTCTGGGTAGCAAGTGAGTAAGGAGAAAACGACCATATATTTTGCTAAGCATTTTTCAATAGGGCGGAAGAGGGAGCTTATCAATATCACTGGTTTTATCAAATGTACTTTTCCTTTTACTTATCTTGGTGCACCTGTTGTCAATGGGAGGCTTACTAATTTACATTTAGAACCTATTTTCAATCGGGTAAGGAAGAAACTTAGGGGGTGGAAGTTAAAATGTCTTTTGGCTGGTGGTAAGTTGATTTTGTTGAAGCATGTGTTAGCTAATATGCCTATACATATTATGTCTATCCTTCAATTGCCCAAAGGGACTTTGAAAATTCTAAACAGGCTTTTTAGCTCATTTTCTGGGGTGAAAAAGATGGAAAGGAAAAAAAGAAATGGGTTACATGGAAGTCGATGTGCAAGCCGACTAATGAGGGGGGAATTGACCTTTGTGATTTTGATGAGGTTCAAACTTCTCTTCATATGAAATTTGCATGGAAGGTTATAACTGAGAATGATCTTTGGATCTTTGGTCACAGTTTTTTCATGCTAAATATATTTGGGATAAACATGTTTGTTTATTAGACCCCAAAAAGGGCTTGAGGTTTTGGAAAATGGTCGTGAAGTGCATTCCAATGGTATTAGAAAATTCGAAATTGAGAGTTTGGGATGGGAATATTTCTTTTTGGTGGGATCATTGGCTAAATGAAGGTCCTCTTGCTAATTTTTTTCTTGTGGTGGATGAACCAAAGTTGATGTTGGCTGACTTAAGAATTGAAAATGGTTGGGACATTGAAGTATTAGAGAGGCTAGTGGGTACAAAAAACGGAGGAGATTTCTAGTTTTTTGGGTGCTCACAAGTCTAGTCAAGATTTGCTTGTTTGGCTTCATAATAATGATGGCGGCTTCTCCACCAAAAGCGTATGGCAATGTATTCGGGTTACTACACCAGCTGCATCTTGGGCTAAGTGGGTGTGGCACGAAGTTTTACCAAAAAACATTTCCATATTAATGTGGAAGGCTTTTCATAATAGTTTAAGTGTTGATGTAGATTGCAGAGAGTTGGTATCTATTACTTCCAAGTGTAATTGTTGTGAGCTAGGAAGATATGAGGATTTCACGTCCTTGCTGCAAGTGATTTGGCTTCCAGGATAAGGAAGAAGTTTTCTGTTATCTTGAGCATTCCTTATGACCCAAATAAACGCTAGTTTGAGCTAGTGTTTCTTTGGTTTAGACGTGCGTCTACCAAATCCCAGGTTGTTTCTATTTTGGGTCTTCTTCCTTCTATTATTATTTGGAAGTTGTGGCAATGCATGTGTAAGGTAAGGATGGAAGGTAAATGCATCTCGATGGAGGAGCTTTGGAGGTCTACTTGTGTGTGGCTAAGAAAGTGCAAAGTAACTTGCCTAAATTTACAAAGATTGCCTTTGCCAATGAGGAGAGGTTAAGAGATTTGAACATTTAGATTATTCTGATTAAATCTATGCAGGTTCAACTTGTTTGTTGGGTGAAGCATGAAGCCTAGGCATGGAAGATTTAAATTAAATATAGATGGGTGTAGTCTCGGTAACCCTGGGAGTTTAGGCATAGGGGGAGTAATTCGAGATTTGCATGGTGATATGGTGTTGTCTTTTTTGTGCTAACTTGGGGTGGGTTCTAATAACCTTGCTGAGTTGAAGGCATTGTTAATAGAGTTGAAATATTGTCATGCTTTGGGACTCCATCAGGTGGACAGTGAGTCTGATTCCTTGGTTTGTGTATCTTGGGTTCAGAAGAAGCATTGTGGAGTATGGTATTTAGAAGATTTTTGGGAGAAGGCTATGAGATTGTTTGAAGGTGGGGATTTTGTTATTACTCATGTTTTCTGAGAAGGAAATGGGCCGGCTGATTATTCAGCAAAAATGGGAGCTCGAGGTTCAACCTTTGTTTGAAGATCTGTTTTGCATGTTTCAAGACTCCTTAAAGGATTGATTCGCATGGATAGTTTGTCCTTACCTTATCTGAGAGGTCATTGAGATGTTTTTCTTTGGTTTCCGGTTTTTGAATTTGTTTTTGTGAGGATGTTCTTTTTCGGCATGTTGAGTGTTGTTTATTCTTTTTATACTTGTTATGTAACTAAGGTATTCCTCGGCCGTAAGTGAGGGTCTTTTATTAATAAATCTGGGAATGGGTCACTCGTGGACATGTGACTCAACTCTTTTATTTTTTATTTTTTTTTTAAAAAGTGTTACTGCATTTATAATTTATTCTCTAAATACTAGGGTTTTTCCATTAGTTTCTTAGGTACCTTGACGGCCTAAGTTAACGACGTGTTTCATTTTCGGGCAACTTTTTTTGCCTTCTTCGATGCTCCTGCAAGACACTCAAGGGTGAGGGCTCGAAGGCGTGTAACACATCTGATGTTTAAGTTAGTAGGGCTGTACAGAAACCGACGGGACCGGCCGTTGCCGACGAGAACCAGCCGCCGTAGTCTGAAACAGGCCGACACTGGCAGAGAACCAGTTGGCCTACAGTATAAAAATAAAGAAACCGACGCCAACCAGTTCGGTTTCGGTCTGAACCAAACCAAAACCACCGAACAAGCCGATTATATATATATATATATATTATATTATACGCATATAAAACGACGTCGTTTCACTTAGGTAAGTGAAATGGCATCATTTTAGTTATGAGTTTTATAAAAAAATACTAAATGAAATGGCACGACCTGGGATTAATAACCACCCCACCTTCTTCTTCTCGCTAGATTTTTCCACTTCTTTCCACCGATGGCACAATTTGTTGCTCCCCTCCTTCACAAAGACACTAGCGGCAGACCGACGAACTGCATTGATTCATGTCGAGACCAAAATTGCTAGTTTTCTCTCCCCAATGGGCCGGTTCTAAACCTCTCCAAAACTCGTCGGTGCGATGTTAGTTTTGGACCAAAATCGCACTAACGACATCAGTTTTCAGCCCTGTAAGCCAGTATGAGGTGATATTGTATACGAGAGTCCAAAGAGAAAAAGATCCATCAGTCTAACCTGAAGGTGAGCCTTTATACCCTAGCTGAGGTAGACCCCACTCTTTGTCAGTGGGATGTTCAGGTGTCGTACTAGGTGCCATGCTTACTGTAGGGCGACAACCTGCTGCTACAGACGCCATGCCACCGCATTAAATGCAATACACTTTTCTGTATTCCATGTCCCCTATGGCAAGTAGGAAAGTGCGCCCACTGCTTGAGTCCTTGGAAAAAGCGAGTCTCATGCCGAGATTGCTGCTTATTGTCATCTCTGTTCATTTTATGTGGCGTGATCCCCTGCCTCCATGTGGGTTAGGACGTGTCAGTGATGTGATGGCCTCTTCCCCTCTAACACACCCTGCAGTCTGGGTCTAGATCTCCATCCTCTTGACACATATAGGCGGGCCGTTCACGAATTAGATGGGCTTCTGAAGAGTGGAATCAGCCCAACCCAAGGGGGGGGGGGGGAATATCCCTCACAGTTACCCTCTAAGTTCCCATCGCGCACGTGCAGTGAGAATTTAAATGTCTCACATGGTGTGTTGTGAATGCAATCCATGCTGCATGGGTGGGGCCATACCTGTTATGTGCATCAATTTTCCTCCTTGCATGGGTGGGGCCATACCTGTCACATGCACGAGTTCCTCTGTCCTATATCTCGGCTTCATGTGATTGTCCACCCTCACATCATTACGTGCAACGGGGATCTCAGGGCCTGTTTCTGATGTTTCCTTTCTGGCGGGACCTATCCCTTTCAAGCTTTGGGCAGTTCAATCGGCGTGACCATCTATTTAATCCCCAGTTTCCCCATCATTTTAACTTTTCCTATGCTTCCTTCTCAAGTTTTTCCACTCCGTTGGTCGATCGTCCAGTTTCTCTGTCGTTTCCTTCCACCGATGTTTTACTAGTTCAGTTTCTTTCTTCACACATCTTCATCTTGTTCGCCCTGATGGGCCCTTTAAAGAAATTAGGGGTTCTTCTCTCCCCGAGGCTTGTGTGAGTTCGCAGTACTTCAAGGGGTACCATTGGTCCTCAATGACCAACTTCGCAGACCTCTGTTTCTTTGAGGCAATCCTACGGTATCCTTGATTTTGTGGTTATGGAGGTTCTTGGGCCTCGTTCTGGGTCATAGACTCGGAAGGCTTCGCTGAGAGGTTGGCCTTATTTCCATCGATGTTCGTAAATGGGTTGCAATTGCTTTTCTGCCAGCCCATACACAATGTTGTGGACAACCTTCGGCTGGCCCCTGCTTAAATTCACTTGAATCTTTAACAAATTTTGATTGTCATGCTGTGTGGTCTGCCGCATGGTATTCGGGGCCAGGGGCAAGGAGTATCCCGACTTAACCGCCAAGGAATTCCTTTTCATGCATGGGGTGTGGCAGCTCGAGGGCAACCTGTGTAGTTTTCGTGCACGGGGCCAAAATCGGATCGCCCACCTAGAGACGTACTTTTCTCGCGTGAAAAACTATTTGGACTTTGTTGGGACTTTCAAAAAGGTGAGGCCACTCACCAAGAGTTTCCAGTCCGCACTGTTTAGGGAGTCATCCTGGATGACAAAGACATCTTCATTACCTTGTCTAAGAGAGAAAAAGCATGATTGGTAGCCATTAACACCTGGGTCAAAGCGTATCCATATGAAGTTTGGATGGACGCCCTGCTAATTGATGTAAATGTTACTTAGTGCCTGTCAACGCCAGACCGCTCTTTTTTCTTGGGCCTATGTTTTTTTAATAAATCCCCAACTCCTCGGGGCTAGAAGATGTTGCCCAATCCTTCAGTAGAAGTAGCTAGGGGAAGGAGGCCCCGCGTTGAGTGCAGGGTCCTGGGACTTCTAGGGCCGGCACCAGCAGAACCCAAGCCGAGGGGGCGCCCTTTTGGCGTGAGGGTCTTGCCCAGTCTTTGAGGACTTCTATCAGTGAGGCTAGGACCTAGGGATCATCAATCGTACATGCGAGGCCTAGCCAGTCCCTTGGCTCCCCCAGGCGCACCACTGAGGGCTTTACCCCTATGGCGGGGACCTCCACCATCTGGGCAATCATGTGTTTCGGCAAGGGTGAGGCTTCTTGTAATACCCTACCTAATTAATCATTAGGATTAACTCTTAAACGCGTTAGATTAGGTTTCCAATTTTGGGTTATTTCATACATTAAGATTGATAGTAAGATTAGCCTTAATCTTGACACATAGTACCATTAAGCTAAGGATTAAAGAAGTAAGCCCATTAGTGAATTTGGTAAGGTTTTTAGGACCTTAGAGCATTCATGCGCCTAGTCCAAGAAGCCTTGAACCAAGCTCATAGGGAATTCAAGACTTGGTAGCTAGCCTTGCCCCAAGCTTAAAGAAGGCATAAGACCTTTGGGCCAAACTTAGTGTAGAATGGACCCATGGCCCAATTAGGCCAAGTAAAATCTTTTCAAGCCCATCTTAGTGGATCTTGAGGTTTCTTTTCAACCTTTAAAATCTAGAAATGAGGCCCTTCTCATTCAAGCCCAAGAGTCAATAAGCTATGATCCCACACACTTTGCCTTTTTAAAGCCCACAAGGCCCAAAGCCATGTTTGGATGTATTTCACCATTCAAGACCAAAAATCCAATACCATACCATTAGTTTTCCTAAGCCCAAATCATACCCTAAGTACCCAAATTAAGTTTTGAAAATTGGCTAAGACCATTAACCATCATACTTGAGGTTAGTGAACTTTAAGCCATGCTTTGAAACTTAAATTTTGTTTAATCTTTTCTTAAACCTTTTAATTCGAATTTTCATGAATTATTACTTCATTACATCATAATTATATCTTGCTAATTCCCTAGCTAAACCTCCCCACAAGGCATTAAGGAAAATGATATATCAAACCCAAACCTTGCATTAATCGGCTTTGTGTATTGTCCTTTGTATGCTTGGACTGTTTTGCCCTTAGGCCTAACATTTTTGTGGTTTGTCCCAAGGGTAATATAGTCCTTAAACACCTCATCAGACCCCTTCAGAACCAATTTGAGCCTTGGACGAAATTGGTTACACAAACCAACTCAAATGACCAAACCGAGTGCACCTTAGTCTAGTTTGTGTAGGAACCAATTGGGTTGGAATTTAACCAACCCTCTACCATGGTTGAGACACCACCCCACACCACAAATACCACCACCTTTGCCACCCAATCCCCAAGAGGTCCCATGACCATCATAAAGAATTTGACTCAGTTTTCCCCACCCAAAACCATCCAAAACGGAAGTCTAGAATCTGCCAAATAAAACCACCTGAATCCGTCTGTTTGCAAGGGTGGTTTGAGTGATTTTCTGCCACCTGAATGATACCCCACGACCTGGACACCTATACAGAACCAATGTAGCTATAGTGAAGATAGAATCATGGTGGTTTTAGGCCACTATTCCCCTTCCACAAGGTGACGTAAGCCCATGGAAGCAATCTGGAAAATTTCCAGACTTGTGCACCTCCCACTTCACCGAATCATCTTGCACCAACGCTAACGTCGCCACCCCTCTTGAACCCTATAAATACCTCCTTCACCTCTTCACTTCCTCCACACCTCAGCTCCAAGCTTCCTCTTGAGCCTTGAGAGCACTTCTCCCTCTTAGAGATCAAAAGAGTGAAACCGAGTGAGTTCTTGGTGAGTTCTTGAGTGTTCTTGTGTAAGGCTGTCTTGAGTGCTTGGAAGGCCACTAAGTTTGTAAGTTTTCTTGCTTCTGATCTTAGTTAGCATGTCAAGATTTTTTTTCCACGTGTTGGTACAAAATTTGGTTGAGCTTTGAGAAGGTTATCATGCTTAGTTCAAAACCAGGTCAATTAAGAGATGGTTTGAATGATTAAATGATTTTAAGTGGGAGTTTAGCTATGGCATGCCCTAAGCATGATTTGATATGATTTAACATTGTCTTAACATGATTATGAAAGATTTAAATTGTGGTTAGAAGCATGCCATGATGGGTTTTAAATCTATGTTGTTTTGATAATCAAGTATGAATCGGTTTTGAATAAATTGGAGATTAAGGATATCTTAGCCATGATTAAGTGTTGGGATGAACTTGATTATCCAATAATTAGCCTTTGTTATGTCATTAAAGATGTCATATATTAGTGACATTTGTGATTAAAGAAAATCTCATATACATGCATTCATAGGGATCAATAGTTGAAAATACACTTAAGCATCAACTAGAGTGCATGCCAAGAGTTGGGATTGTTTGGGCAAATTTCACTTCGATTTTTGAAAATACAAGGGCATAGATGCCAAAAATATGAATTTCATGAAATTTGGTTAAATTTGGAGTTCGTTTGCAATTAGTAAAAATTTAGGGCCTAAATTGCAATTTTTGAAAGTCTTGGGGTATTTTTGCAAATACCCAATTTTTGAAGCCTTTGTTTGTGAACCTTATCCATAGAAGTATTAATCCTAACTTAATACGCACATGATTTACGCAGCGACGACATTATTTTCAAATTACTCAGGAAGTTTGTGAGTTGGCCTCTAACTTACACCTTGATAGATTATTTATGAATTATTGATAAATGTTTCATTCATATTTCAATTATCACTTTTAGCATAAAATATCATGTTATATGATATATTGAGTGCATACTTACATGACATGTCAGATTTTCACCATTTTTAGCATATTGCAAATAAATGTCATTTTTACATAAAAACTTACTACATATGCACATGTCATGAAATACAATTTTCAAGTATAGCATAAAAATAATTTTTTTCATGACCCCAAAGGCTATGATGAGGAATTATTAATGGAATGGTACCCCTATAGGTTGATGAAGAACAGTCAATAGGCTTCGAATGGGTTCTTTTTAAAGAACGCCGTAGTGAAGTCAACATGTTATAACATCTAACGCTGGTAGGTGTACACGTTATGAATTTTATGATGTTATGTTATATTTCCAAAGCATTGAGAATGAGTCTATAGACAACGTAGTTTCAATGTGAGTTGTACTACGGTCACCGGTAGGTACTCACAATGCATGCGGAGAACTGTGACATTACCACACGTTATAATTACGAATTGCTAATAATGATGAAGGTTAATGATGAAAGTTATAATGAAGTTATGTTTTCAAAAATGATGTAAAAATGTTTATTGAAGGAAAACCCGTGTCTCCATTTTTTTGAAATGTTGAGGAATCTGGATGGGAGACATGCATACTGATTTTCTTTCTGCATCTCATATATTACATATTTATCATTCTTCATGCTTAATTTATCTTTATGCACGTTGGTTGTTTAACTTACTAAAATTTTGAATAAATCTCACCCCTTGTGAGAACACTATCATTCCACTTGGAATGATAGAAGTTGTGCCAGGTCTTGAGGAGATCGAGATAGATGGAGTGATGGATCCAACTAATTGAGGAGGAGCCAGACCCTTATAAGAGATTAGATTTAGTCCTGATGTTTATAGCCCAAGTCCTTCATGCTTTAGATCGCATGAAGAGAATGTTTTGACTTTAACTCTTAGCTGTACTAATGTTTTGAAGTTAACTCTTAGCTGTACTAAGTCTATGCTACATTGATATTTTGAACTTAATGATTTCTAATGAAGTTGTAATGTTTTTAGTTATTCTGGCGTATTTTTTACTTAAACCTTTTATTTCTGCTACGATTATTCCATACTGCTAGTTGCATACTAGGATTGTATTGCATATTAACTGTCATGTACAGAGGTATGTAACCTTGTGTTGCATCTCTCGATCCTCTAAGTCTCCGTTCCATCCCAAGCGGAGGTTGGGAGCGTCACACTTCTTGTCTTGAGGCGGTTCACGCTAATTTATTTGCTCTCTAGTTTTCTTCCCTCGGTATCTGTTAGATGCAAAAGTAACAAAAGGAGTCACGTTCTCCCACACCAGTTGCAGATACTATTTCATCTTATTACCTTTCATGGCAAATCCCCCTAGCACGGTTAACAATTAACTGGGAGTCTGCATTAACCTCAATCTCTATTGCACTGAACTTCTCGGCTATTGACATATCCTTCTACCTCCTAGACCAAGACCGCCGTGAGGGTGTATGGGGACACCGATAGATATACGGCACGGTCCTCCCCCGGCTCTGCCTGGCGAAGGAGCAGGGGGTGAGCCAAGTGCTCCTTTAGCTTCCCAAATGCCTGATTACACTCGTCGTTCTAGGTTTGTGCCTTTCTCAAAACTTTAAAGAATGGCAAGCACTTGTCCGTTGACTGAGAGATAAATTGATTGAGGGCAACCACCCGTTCGGTTAGCTTATGTACGTCGTTTATGCTTCATGGCGGCATCATGTTCATTATGAGCTCATTCTTGTACAGATTGGCCTCGATCCCTGGCTCCGAGACCATAAAGCCCAAGAATTTACCTGATTCCACCTCGGAGGCGTACTTTTTCAGATTTAGTTTCATCTTGTACCAGCATAAGACTACGAAGGCTTTCCATAAGTCATCCAAGTGGTGTTCGGGTTCCTTACTTTTGACCAGCAAGTCATCCATATAAACCTCAATGTTACGGCCTATATGGTTTTTGAACATCCAGTTGACCAATCGTTGATATGTTGCTCCTACATTCTTCTATCCAAAAGGCATAGCTCGGTAACAATAGTCCTCAGTCGTGATGAACACCATCATCTCCTCATCATCGGGATTCATTAGGATCTAGTTGTACCCAAAATAAACATCCATGAAGCTGAGCAGGCGATGGCCCTCCATGGAGTCCACGATTTAGTCTGTGCGAGGTCACGGGAAGCTATCCTTTGGGCATGCCTTGTTTAGGTCGATAAAGTCGACCCGCATTCTCCATAAGTTGCTCGACTTCTTTACCAGTACCACATTGGACAACCATTTCGGAAGATGTGTTTCCCAAATGAACCTCACAGCAAGCAGGCAGTCAACTTCCTCAGGTATGGCAGCATACTTCTCTGCACTGAAACTTCTGCATTTTTATCAGACCTTCTTGGCCTTAGGGTTCACACAAAGGTGATGTTCAATAAATACGTTGTCGATTCCAGGCATCTCATCGTGACTCCTTACGAACACATCACGATGCTCAGCGAGGAGTTTCTTCATGGATTGCCTCATCCTGGCGTCCATTCTCATTTCGAGCTTCACTTTTGGTCGAGTCTTCTCGGGTCGATGGAGGCCAACTTTAAGGGCTCATTCGGCTCTGCCTGTCAGGGGGTTTGTTCATCTTGGATCTCCTCATCTCGGTTGGTGAGGTTTGGCAAGGTGGTGGTCTTTTACTCATGTACATAGCATTCTCGGGTGAGTACTTGCTCGCCCCTGTCCTCACCTACTCTATCTTCCATGGAAAACTTCATCTTCAGATGATAAGTTGAAGTTATCGCCTTTAGATTGTACAAAGCCCTAGAATCACGTTATATGATGACGGGGCCTTTACCATCAAGAAGTTGTTCATTGTATTGACAGTTTTGGGGGTCTTTCTTGCCTAGACTAACAACGTGATGGCTCCCACCTGCAAGACTATGTCCACGGTGAACCCCTTGTATCCCAAAAAAGGATGTTGGTCAAGCTGCCATTGTCTATACAAATTCAGTTTGCGACCAACATGGTCACTACTAGTGTGTTGTCATTTGGGTGGAGCACCCCTCTATTGTCTTCTTCATCGAATATGATGGCATCAGTCCTTGAATGCTTCCTATATTTAGTTACGGGCCTTTCAGCTGTGAATACCTCCTCGTACTGGGCCCTTGAGATACTGCCTTAGGCATACCCGCCTACTATGGTGCATATCTCTCCCAAAGGACTATTACAACATGCCGGGGTATGGCGGGAGGAGTTTTGAGGCATCTCTCATTCAGTTCTACCCCTCTTGGGGCTTTCACTCTAAGGCGACCTCATGCGCCTGCCTCCTTGGTCAAATTGTTTTCGGTCCTTCATTAGGTGTTGGGTGACCAGACATTCCAACTCTTTCATCTTCTACTTCAGTGCGTAATAGTCTTCGGTTTGGTGATCGTCCACTGTATGGTAAGTCGGTGCTAGTGAGTAGTTGGTCATCTAGGGCTGATGCACCCATCTTCTTAGCCATCTCCCTTCTTTCCTTCTCGACCGCGTTTACTCCTGCTGCACTTCTTGATTCAATGTGCTCTTTCTCACTTGGCTTACCTCCTAATGTCGAGTTGCTGCTCCCTCCCTCTAGGGCCTTATTCTCCTGCTAAAGCCTTTCCACTTTTGCTATCATCTTCCTCACAACATCTTCCATTTCAGTCAACCTTGCTTCCATATTTCTTGAGGATTCTTCCTGTCCTCAGGTGGTTTGGGAGCGAATTTTTTCCGACATACGAAAGACACGTTATCCACGGTATCCCACAAACGGTGCCACTATTAACGACATGTTTCGTTCTTTCGTAACTTTTCTCACCTTCTCCGATGCTCCTGCAATACATTCAAGGGTGAGGCACGGGGGGGTGTGTAACACCTTCGATGCCTAAGTCAGTCTGAGGTGATATTGTATACAAGAGTCCATAGATAAAAAGATTCCACGGTCTAACTTGGAGGTGAGCCTTTATACCTTAGCTGAGGTGGACCCCACTCTTTGTCAATGGGTTGTTCAAGCGTAGTAATGGGTGCCATGCCTACTATAGGGCAACTACCCGCTACTCCAGACGCCATGCCACTGCATTAACACTTCTCTGTGCATCATGTCCCTTATAGCAGAGGCCATCACATCACTAACACGTCCTAGCCCACACGAGAGGCGGGGGATCACGATGTATTAAATGAACAGAGACGACAGTAAGCAGCAATCTTGACAGGAGATTCACTTTTTCCTCGGACTCAGGGAGTGGGGCACTTCCCCCCGTGTACAAGTATGGATGGAGGTAAAGAAGTGATATTTTTTATGCTTAATTAATGTACAAAATTATCTTTATCAGTTATCGCATTAATTTGTTCCCTAAATACTCTGTTTTCCATTAGTTTCTTATCACATGGCACGACTTAGGTAGATTTACGACCTACATGGAACAATATTCTTAACATTGTTAATTATATCGATCATAACCTTATCAAAATCAAGTCCAAGATGGTAGCCTGGTTGAAAGCGCCGACTGTGACTATATTATAAAACGATTTTAAGCTCAGCTGGTTGCGTTAATTTCAATTCCTTGAACAAACTGAATTAAAGTGGAAAGAGTGATGAGCAGAAGATTGTTCAAGCTTAATTATCAAAATAACAGTCAAAGATCGACGTCGGATAGTTTGCTGTTTCAAAGGCACGAGTGTGACTTGATCTGACCTATTAACATAGAGAAAGAAAGTAAATTAATTAATTAAAAAAATCATTAAAAAACACTATGCATGTATAAAAGCATAATGTTATGTAATATTATATTTATTTTTGGAGTTTAATATATTAATTAAGATATACAGTCTGCTTATTGCCAGCACTTTATATATTTTTGCAGCACGAAGGCATCATCGGTGGCGATTAGAAACCAATAGTTCATCTCTTTATTACTACAAAGAAAGAATATACAGTTAAAATACAATTCAACCGGTAAAAGGTTAAGTTGGATAGTGAGTTGAGATGAGATGAGTTGAGATAAAAGTTAAAAGTTAAATAAAATATTGTTAGAATATTATTTTTTTAATATTATTATTATTTTATGATTTGAAAAAGTTGAATTAATTATTATATTTTGTGTGAAAATTTAAAAAATTTATAATAATTAGATGAGATGAATTGAAATCAATTCTGAATTCAAATGGACTTAGAATCCATGACTTCTACCTATATTTTTTAATTAATATTGTTTTTAATTATTGGTGGAATTACGTATTATTGATGGTAAAATAAAATTTTGTTTTTTGTTTAAAACAACTATAAAAAGGCCTCGAACTATAAAGAGTACAAATTTATCATAATTAAAAAATGTGGGATTTCATATACCTTTATTACTTATCAAAATAGAGTATCTTAATTTGTCGCTTTAATACCTAGGTTCTTGTCTTGCCTTGATTGTGGGCTTGCCCGTGTGTGCCTTCTGAGGTAATAGATCTGATATTTTGAATTCAAAAGTAGAAATATTTATTTCAACCTTATCAAAACCAAAAGTCCAAGGTGGTAGCCTGGTTGAAAGCCACGACTGTGATATTCCTTAAAAAAACAGTCAAAGATCGACGTCGGCTAGCTTGCTGGTAAGTTAAGTGTTGAAAAAACAGTACTATTAGTTTGTGGCTAACGCTTTTTCTGGAAACTCTCCTCATTTTTCTCTCTCTAGAAAAAGGGTAGAGTGAAGTGAGTGGGACGTGAAAACAGTTATAACGGAAGTAGTGGAATCAGGGTGGTGTGGGGTGGTAAAGAAGAATCGTACGGGGCTGTAGGCATGTGAGTACGGTGGTCGAAGGTGTCTGCGAGTGTATTTGTGAAGAAGGTTCTCGTCGTAAGAGACCTAAGGTGATCAGAAGGTGGTCTCTAAGAAGGAAATGGGCGAGCTATGGAGGTTTTGGAAGAGAAATGGAAGAAACTAAGGTTACGGGAAGAAAAAGTCTCTGATATTGTTATAGAAGATAATGTTCCTGAGGAACTGAGATATAAGGAGCAAAGAAGCTTAGTGGGAAGAATGGCTTCATCCAGAACCATAAGCAATGAGGCAATGGAGGCAACAATGGCGAAGATATGGAGAATCAGTAAGATAGCTAAGTTCATGGAGGTTAGTTTGAACATGTTTGTCTTGGTCTTTGAAAACCAAGAGGATAAGCAGAGTTTGGGCAGGAAGGCCTTGGCTCTTCGATAACAATCAGTTAGTATTGAGGGAGTTTGAGGGTCATATTCCTCTTCATCTCATATGTTTTGACCATGAAAGCTTCTAGATCAGAATGCATCACTTGCCTTTATCATGCATGATCAAAGAAAGGAGTACAGATCGGGAGTACAAATGGTAAGGTTGAGGAAGTTGATGTTCAGGATGATGGTTATGGATGGGGAAGCTATTTGAGGGTTCGGATTTATGCAAATTTGACACAGCCTTTGGCGAGAGGTCGTACTCTGAAGATAAAGTGAGAGAGTGTCTGGGTTCCGTTTAGCTATGAGAAAATGCCACGCATCTGTTTTTCCTGTGGATGCATTGCTCATGGGACAACTGGTTGTTGCAGTGTACTGGAGGATTCAAAAAACAAGGAGGAGCAATATGGTGCGTGGATGAGGGCTTCTCAGTTTCAAAAGGTTAATAATGCTAGTAATCTTTCTAGGAGGGAAGAGGGGTTAAAGAAGCAGAGGAGGGAAGATACCAGGCAGTTTCAAGGTGAGGATAAGAGAGAAAATAAAGATAAAAAGGGGGGTAGAAAGGGAGATGGAGGTGAGGGGGAAAACTGAGTGGTGAGGAAGAGAGAAATGAAGATTTTTCAAAAAGCTCTAATAAAGGGAGGGAAGAGGAGTTTGCTCCTACTACTAATACAGAGGAGGTGAATATGAAGGCAAGGTTAGGGCAAAATCATGTAGAGAAGGGCCTGATAGAATTGTTTGAGGTGGAGCTGAGAGATGAGGTAGTTTTTCAGGCTAGTGGTATGAGCATTGAAAATGGGGAGAGGGAGCTAAGGCCTGTTGAGGAGGCAGTTCAGAATAAGGGTTGGAAGGAAGTTCAACAGGCCATAAAAAAAGGAACATGGAAGAGGAAAACAAGGAAAAAAGGAAAGAATGATTGTACAACAGTTACTATAGTTAATAAAAAGAGAAATGAGGAATTTGTGGTAGAAGGAAAGGAAAGTGGGACAAATAGAAAAAAAGGGAAATGGAGCAGTGGTGTGGAGGGAGAAGACAATGTGGTTGAAGTGGCGGAGGCTGAGTTTCAGCCCCGCCAAGCATTATGAAAATCTTAAGTTGGAACTGCCGAGGATTAGGGAATCCTCGAACAGTTCAAGATCTCTGCATGATGGCAGAGAAAAATAAACCCAGCTTGGTTTTCATCATGGAAACTAAGATTAGAAGAAAAATGATTGAGTTTCTAGAGAAGAGGTTAGATTGTGAGGGATGTATTACAGTGGATCCAGTGGGAAAAGGGGGTCGTTTGGCATTATTTTGGAAGGTTAATGTGGAAATAGAAATTGTGAATTATTCCCAAAGGCATATTAATGCTTGGATTTGGGATGAAGGGGTTGACAAACGATGGTTGCTGACTTGTTATTATGGTCAGCCTAAAACGGCTAACAGGAAGGAATCATGGGACTTGTTGAAATCTTTTAAACCACAAACTCAGGTTGGATGGTGTGTGGTGGGGGATTTCAATGAAATCCTTGTTAATAGTGAAAAGGAAGGGGGAAGAGTGAGACCTGAGGGCCAGATGGCTTTATTTAGGAAGGCTCTTATTGATGGGAACCTTTATGACTTGGGTTGGAAGGGGGACAGATTTACTTGGAGTAATCTGCATAGTGATGAATCATTTAGCAAGGAAAGGTTAGATAGGGTTGTTGCTAACACTGAGTGGAGAGAGGTGTATAAGGAGTCACGAGTTGAAGTTTTGGTGGCTAGTTCTTCTGACCATAAACCTTTGTTAGTTCACTTATTGAAGCAAAAAGAAGCTGAAGGGGTTAATAGGAGATCTTTTAAGTATGAGGCAAGCTGGGCCTTAGAAGATGATTGTGAACTAGTTCTAAAGACAACATGGAGGAAGGAAGAACTGGGGAGGAATCCTTCAAACAAGGTGGTGAAGTTACTGGAGAATAGTTAAGCAGTTTTTTAGAAGTGGAGTAAGAAGCTAAGTAAGGAAGGAAAAAAGGACATTGAGGAAAAATCAAGGTTACTGTAGAGGCTTCAAGATGATAAAAATAGTGGTAATGCACTAGAGATAAGGAGAGTGAAGGAGGAACTGAATCTGTTGCTGGAAAAAGAGGATCTGAGGTGGCATCAGAGGGCAAAGACTAATTGGTACAAGCTTGGAGATAGAAATATAAAGTATTATCATGCTTGTGCCAATCAAAGGAAAAAAAGGAATCTGATTAGAGAAGTGATGAATGAAAGTAATAGGAGAGTTACTGGGCATGAAGAAATTGAGCAAACTTTCAAGAGGTACTTTATGAATATTTTTTAGACAAACAATCCCAATAAAGAGGAGATAGAGGACTGTATTGGAGGCATTGAAGCAAAGGTTACCCCAGACATGAATGATTGGATCTCGAGGAGCTTTTCAAGGGAGGAGGTGGAAGAGGCAGTTAAGCAAATGGGACCTCTAAAGTCCTTGAGTCCAGATGGATTTGGAGCTTGCTTTTTCCAAAACCATTGGAAGGTAGTAGCTGAAGAAGTGTGCCAAGCAGCCCTATCTAGTCTAAATGGTAACTCTATGGATTTTGCTCTTAATTATACTTTCATTGCTTGGATTCCAAAAGTAAAAGACCCTAAGTTGGTCAGTGATTTTAGACCAATTAGTCTTTGTAATTTCATTTATAAAATTGTGTCAAAAGCTATCACTAACAGATTCAAGAAAGTGTTATCAACTATCATTTCTCTCACTCAAAGTGCCTTTCTACCTGGGAGAATGATTAGTGACAACATTATGATAGCTTATGAAATGCTTCATTCAATGAAAACAGAGAAGAAGGGGAGGGTGGGAAGTATGGCCATCAAGTTGGACATGTCCAACTTCCAAGGCCTATGATCGAGTGGAATGGAAGTTCTTTGAGGCAGTAATGGCAAGACTTGGTTTTTGCGAGAGATGAGTGAAGCTTATCATGAAATGTGTATGTTCAGTGACCTTCTCTGTGTTGATTAATGGAAAGGTTGGTCACATTTTTAAGCCTTCAAGGGAGTTAAGGCAGGGTGACCCTTTGTCACCTTACCTTTTCATCCTTTGTGTTGAGGGGCTGAGCTCGATGCTTAATTGCTATGAGAAACAGAATTTGATTAAAAGTGTGCAAGTGACTCGAGGGGGGACAAGTATCAAACATCTCCTCTTTGCAGATGATTGTATTCTGTTTGGAAGAGCCAAGTTGGAAGAATGGGATAAGATTCAAGAGATGTTAAACAAATATGAACAAGCCTCAGGACATTTTCTGAACAAATGGAAGACTTCTGTTTTTTTCAGTAGCAATACCAATGAGGAGGAAAAGAGAAGGATTATGGTGGCTAGGGCTTCTGTGGTTTGTGGTAGTTATGAGAGATATTTAGGTCTTCCAGCTCTTGTAGGAAGATCTAAATACAACTCTTTTAGAGTATTCAAAGATAGGGTTTGGCAGAGGATTTCTAGCTGGAAAAACAGCTTCCTTTCACAAGTTGGAAAAGGAAGTATTGATAAAGGTTGTGCTACAATCCATCCCTACATATACCATGAGTGTGTTCAAGCTACCTGTAAAGTTGTGTAAGGACATGAATGGGTTATTTTCTAAATTCTGGTGGAGGAAGCAGCACATGGAGAGGGGTATCCAATGGAAGAAATGGGAATTTTTGGGATTGCAGAAAGGAAAGGGAGGCTTGGGATTTAGGGACGTGGAGAGCTTTAATTTAGCTCTCTTAGCTAAGCAGGGATGGAGGCTTCTTAAATATTCTGATTCTCTAGCAGCCATGGTTTTTAAGGAAAAGTATTTTGGGCAATCAAATTTTTTGGAGGCAAAGCTTGGCTGTCAACCCTCTTTCTTATGGAGAAGCATTTGGTCCGCAAGAGATTTGCTTCTTGAGGGATTAAGGTGGAGAGTGGGGGATGATAGTAAGATTCAAATCTGGGGCTCTAAATGGATGCCAACACCTTCATCTTTTTCAGTTCAGTCACCAATTTCTATGCTGAGGGAAGATGCAAAGGTGGAAGAGTTGATTGACAAACAGAATATGGCATGGGATGAGGGTAGAGTGAGAGCCATTTTTTCAAGTGAAGAGGCTGAGCAAATTCTTAATATTCCCTTGGGTAGAGGTAATGCACAGGATAAAATAATATGGGGTCCATCAAAGAAAGAGGCTTTTACTGTTAGTAGTGCATACTATTTGCAGCTTAAAAGATTGAAAAACAGTAGAGGTTCAAGTTCAGATGCAGAAATGGAAGATAAGAGATGGAGGGATATTTGGGATTTAGAAGTTCCAGGAGTGGTCAAGCCGTTCTTATGGAAAGCAGCAAATAATTTTCTTCCCACCAAGAAGAACTTATTTAAAAGGAAGGTAGTGCAGGATCCAAGTTGTCCCATCTGTTTTGCAGAAGAAGAATCAGTTACGAGTGCAAAGCAGCAAACAATATATGGGCGGATGAGAGAAGCATAGTACAAAAATGGAGCTGTAAGGAGGCTGATTTTATGCAACTATGGGAGAAATTGATGGCAAGACTGAACATGTCACAGCTTGAAGAGATGGTAGTCCTTTTCAAAAGAGTGTGATTTAGGAGGAATGAATGTGTTTTTGAGGAGAAACTCTCTTGTCCTAGGAAAATCTTCACTTCAGCTATAGCAGGGCTTGAAGAGTATAGGAATTCTCAAAGGGTACAAAGGTAGGATGTTCATCCATCAAGTGCAGCGGGAACAGACACAAATGGCAAATACCAGAGGCTGATTTCGTGAAGGTTAACTGGGATGCATCATTAGATTTAAAGAGGAAGAGAATGGGAGTGGGAATTATGATTAGAGACGAGAAGGGAGAGGCATTGGTAGTTGTTTGTGATTAGAGGAAGCATGTTCAGGTTCCATCAGTGGCAGAATGCCATGCACTTTGGAAAGCATTGGAGTTGTGTAATGAGTTGAACAATCAAAAGGTTATGTTTGAAGGAGATGCCAAGGCTATTGTTTCAGCTGTTAACAGTGAGGAGGAGGATCTGTCCAGTGTTGGTTTTTTAGTTGATGATATACATTCAGTGTTCAGAAACAGACCAAATTGGTCTCTACATTTTGCTTATAGAGAAAAAAATACAGTGGCTCATACATTAGTTAAGGAAGCTTTGAAGTTAGAAGAAGCTAAGATATGGATTGAAGAAATTCCAGGTTTTATTGTAAACTGCTTGGAAATAGATAAACTTTGTATTACTTAAAGTTTGATTAATGAAGTGTTGAGGTTTATTTCACAAAAAAAAAAAAGATAAGTGTTGAAATAGAGGCCAAGTCACCAGCTCGTGCTTTTTATAAGGCTATGGGGAAACGATTGTACGATATACCAAAATGTTGCCCTACCTCTATACCCAAGGGTGATTTAGTAGAAGGTAAATGGGAAGATGTGGGTGCTGTCGTGAACTTTCATCTCGCACACGGTAAGGGCCACAAAAGTATATTATATTATCTATGGCCATGATTTGCTCTTTCTTTCTTATTTTTAAAATTTTTAATTTACAATGATTAATATAATGTCTTTTTAAAAGTTGTTAGGGGTAATTTGGACTTTCGAAAGGGAAAATGGAATATATTGCATGCATTTTTTGGTTTGCTCGGGAGGTGGTTTGGAAGCGTGTTGTTTCCGGCATATGAAAGACATGTTATCCACAGTATCCCATAAACTTCGCCACTGTTAACAACATATTTCGTTCTCGGTCAACATTTCTCACCTTCTCCGATGCTCCAGCAATACACTCAAGGGTGAGGGCTCAGGGTGATGTGTAACGCATCCAATGCCTAAGTCAATATGAGGTGATATTGTATACAAGAGTCTAGAGAGAAAAAGATTCCTCAGCCTAACCTAGAGGTGAGGCTTTATACCCTGGATGAGGTGGACCCCACTCTTTGTCATTGGGTTGTTTAGGCATCATACTGGGTGCCATGCCTACTACAGGGCGACTACTTGCTACTCCGGACGCCATGCCACCACATTAAATGTGGTACACTTCTCTATGCGTCTTGTCCTCTATGGTAGGTGGGAAAGTGCAATACTTCCTGAGTCCCTAGAAAAAGTCTCCTGTCGAGATTGTTGCTTACTACCATCTCTGTTCATTTAATGTAGCGTGATTCCCTATCTCTCGTGTGGGCTGGGACGTATCAGTGATGTGATAACCTCTTCCCATCTGATGCACACCCTACAGGTTGGGTTTGGAACTCTTTCCTCTTGACACAGATAGGCAGGCCGTTCACAAATCATAAGCGCTTCTGAGGAGTGGAGTCAACCCGGCCCCTACTGGGGGGAGAGAGAATATCCCTCCGACCCTACATCTACCGTTCCCAACGTGCCATTATGATGAGCATTGTTATATCTTAATTATATATATGGTTTTGCTGATATTTCATATCGCAAAAGTTTGACATGGGATTAATTTATGTCTCGTTTGTTTTCATAAATGAGATGAGATGAGATGATAAAAATTAAATAAAATATTATTAGAATATTTTTTTATTAACATTTTTTTCTTTGAGATTTGAAAAAGTTGAATTGTTAATTTTATTTTATCTAAGAATTTAAAAAAGTTTTAGTAATTAGATTAGATAAATTAAAAAATTTTATGAAAATAAACGAGTCCAATTAATCATCTTACAAAAGTGGCAGAGTGATTCATAGAAATATCTCTTTAAAATATCTTAATTGCCTTGGAGGGCGGCCTACCTAAAAAAAAAGAGTAGGAAGCCCGTTTTGGGCTCTTGTTAATTTTTTCAATTGTTTATTTATTTATTTATTTTTTTTTACTTAGTAATTAAGAAAATATTGTTTAATAATATTGTGAATTTTTTTCTTTTTTTTTAAATATTTAAAAGTGTTAAAAAAATAATATGAAAAAAATCTTTAAAATTTAAAGATTTTTTTTTCATATTATTTTTTTAATACTTTTAAATATTTTTTAAAAAAAAATCACAAGATTAATAAATAATATTTTCTTAATCATTAAGTCAAAAAAAAAACTTTAAAAAAAATCGATCGAGAAAACTAAACGGGAGCCTAAAACCGAACTCCCTGTTATTTTCCTAAAAAAAAATGTCTTGAAGAATATTCAATAGAAAAAAAAAAACAAAAAAGAAATTGAATAGATCACTCAAAATGGAGGATTGCTGCAGACAGACAAATTGTGAAAGGGAATAGACAGCTTGTTCAAATCTGGTACAAGACATGATCATCTCATGAATGCATGTAGCTGGTTCTTTCAAATGTATCCAGGACTAGTAGTACAAGATATTGTCCCCTTGCCTTGAACAACGTCGGCTGACTTGCTGTTTCAAAGGCATATATGAGTGTACTTTATTAATGTACAATACGCACTTGAGAACATGGCTTCTGATTTTTAGTGAGAAGAAGATTAGCACTAAACCCCGTCCATTTTTTCCTATAAAAGAGCATTAGTCAGTGGCGAAACCAGGAACTTTTATAAGGTGATGCAAGATGTCAACGAGTAGACCACTAAATTACCAATGAATGATCAAGAATAGTCCATTTGGATCGCACCAGCACAGTTCAAATATTCTCCATGATTTTTTTCCTTTTCTATTTCATAGCAAATAAGATGAATTGCTACTCTGTTTTCTTTCCTATTATAGTTTCTTTCCTTAGTTTATTACTTTCTTATGGTAACTTTCCATTACAAAATACTTTCCTTTATTGTTAGTCCCTTCCTACAAATAATAAGTGACTGGGAAGAAAAGGGGATGATTATTATTCTTTTTTGCAAAAGTTAGAACTTTATCAATAAAGTTGTTTCCAGTTTCATTTCAAAATGACACAGCTCTTCTTCATAATTTTATTTATGTCTTCTGCTACGCCAATTTGGCATCAGAGCAAGGTTGCGCCTGGCTTGATGGCAGGAGAAGAAAGTAACCTCCATGATGAAGGGCATGGAGTACCAACCTTTTGAGTTGCTGTCCAGTCACAAAACCAGTAAAACCAACAACGATTCAAGGGGATCGAAAGGATGTTGCAGGAAATCCAAAGAGTCATTACCAACGTTCATGTTGGTGGTGATGGGCATCAAGAGAATAGGAGGAATCGAGATAACCCGCATGGAGATCGTGGGTTTATACCGAGGCGACAGAATCAAGCACCAGATGATTCATCTAGTGATGAAGAGGTCATTGGCTTCGAGGGAGAGGGCCCAACTAATAGAAGGGGGCCAAACCAAATTAACAACTTTCGAATAAAAATCGACTTGCCATGCTTTAACGAACATCTCCATGTCGAGAGCTTTCTTGACTGGTTATTGGAAGTAGAAAACTTTTTTGATTACATGTAGACCCCTAAAGCACAACAGGTGAAGTTAGTGGCATATAAATTGTGTGGTGGTGCATCAGCATGTTGGGAACAAATGCAAAACAATAGGCGATGATAGGGTAAACAACCAGTGCGAGTATGGCCGAAAATGAAGTGACTGATGAGAGCTAGGTTCCTACCGCCAGATTATGAACAAATTATGTATTAGCAATATCAAAATTGCAAGCAAGGCATGAGAACTATAAGCGACTACATGGAAGAATTTTACAGATTGAACTCGCGCAACAACCTTTCTGAAACAAAGTTGTAGCAAGTTGCAAGGTTTGTGGGAAGGTTACGTCTGGCCATCCAAGACAAGGTCTCGTTGCATACAGTATGGACGTTATCGAAGGCTGTTAACTTAGCTATGAAAATTGAGTTACAACTATCCTGACCACAATTAAGAACACTGTCTTTTACTCCACCCACCAAGGCTGTTGATCAACAACCTCAACCAAGCAATTCACAACCAAGTTCGTCTAGTCTTCCTCAAAGAGGAAACACCAACAACCAAGCAAGGAGAGGATCGACAACCCCATAAGTGCGAAGGAGCGGCATCAACAATAATCCTTATTCCAGGCCTACGTTGGGAAAATGTTTTCGATGCAACCAGCCTGGACATCGCTCTGACAAGTGTCCTACATGACGAACAGTGCATATGATTGAAGGGGAAGAGGGAGGTTAGGAGGATGAGGGCGACAATGAAGGTGAAGAAGCAAGAGAGTTCCTAGAAGGCGATGAAGGAGAACCCGTGAACTGTGTCATACAATGGGTGATGTTGGCCCCAAAGGTTGAAGAGGAAAATCAAAGGCACTCGATATTCAAAACACATTGCACTATCAACAATAAGGTATGTAACGTGATTATAAATAGTCGAAGCTGTGAAAATAATGTATCTATAACTCTTGCCACTGCACTTGCTTTGAAAACTGAGAAACACCCATGGCCTTATAAAATCGGTTAGATTCGAAAGGGGTCCGAGACTCACATGAATAGTCTTTGTTGAGTTCCTTTTTCCATTGGGAAAACTGATAAGGATAAGGCATTGTGTGATGTGGTGGAGATGGACGTGTGCCATATTTTTACTTGGACGCCCAATGGCAGTTTGATGTGGATGCTCTTTACAAAGGGCGAGAGAACGTTTATTCATTTTGTGGCAGGGGCGCAAAATAGTAATGGTTCCTACAGGGCCAAGGCACATGAGTCGATCATTGCAGATAAAAAAAATTCCTTCCTCACGGTCTCTGAAGCACAATCCATGGCAAATGCTAAGGAAATAGGGGAATTTTGGACCCTTGTAGTGAAAGGCAGTGCTAAAGTAGAAGCAGTTGATATTCCCTAGCAAGTACATCATCTTTTATCTGAGTTTGGAGACATCATGCCATAGGAACTACCCAAGGGGTTGCCTCCTATGAGAGATGTCCAACACCACATCGATTTGGTCCCAGGGGCAAGCCTGCCGAATATATCTCATTACCATATGAGCCCCAATGAACACCACATTCTTCAAAACCAAGTGGAAGAGCTCCTCCAAAAAGGCCTAATTAGGGAAAGCATGAGTCCATGCATTGTGCCGGCGCTGCTCACACCAAAGAAAGACTGAACCAGGAGGATGTGAGTGGACAGTCACACCATTAACAAGATCATGGTAAAATATTGATTTCCCATTCCTCGTTTAGTTGACATGCTCAACATGCTTGCAGGGTCTAATGTGTTCTTAAAGATAGACCTATAGAGTGGGTACCATCATATTAGAATTCGGCCAGGTGATGAGTGGAAAATAGCGTTAAAAACCAAAGAGGGCCTATATGAATGGTTGGTAATGCCATTCGACTTATCTAATGCACTAAGCACTTTTATGAGGGTCATGCACCAGGTGCTTAAGCCATTCATCGGGAAGTTTGTTATCATTTATTTCGATGACATTCTTCTCTATAGTCAAGATGAGGAAGAACATATTGGGCAACTACGAGAAGTTCTATCCATGCTGCAAAGCTACTTGTCAACCTCAAGAAATGCACCTTTATGAGCAACCAACTGTTTTTCATTGGGTTTGTGATAAGCGCAGAGGGCATTCACGTGGATGATGGGAAAGTCAAGGCCATTGAGAGTGGCCAAAACCTACGACTGTTGGTTATGTGCGCAATTTTCAAGGGTTAGCAACCTTCTATCGAAGGTTCATTAAGAATTTCACTTCCATCGCAGCTCCCATCCCCAAATGCATTATTACGGAAGACTGCATAAAATCTGCCTAGCATCAATTCTGCCCAGTCAACAGATTTCTATCCAAGTTGAGCATTCTAGCTATTACGAATCTTTTTATTTATTGTAAATTATATTCTTTCAAAATTACAGTAAACGTACATATGTATTAGTTACCTAAAATAGGTTTTGTTCTTATATATCTTTCATTCAATAGTTAATGAAAAGTGTGGTGGTTTTTCCATTAAAACCATGTGTATCTTGAGATTTTATATGGTATCAGTAGAGACTTTTCCTACGAGCAAACAGATCCTCTTCTCTAAAATGTCGTCTTCTGCAAATCAAACCTCTGAACCCCACCCAAACACTCATCCCATCTCTTCCACCAAAAATGCCCTCATTGCTCTCAACATCACTACACAAATCAATGAGAAACTGACGCCATCCACCTTTCCTCAATGGAGAGCACAATTTGAAGCTCTTCTTATATGATACAACCTCCTTGACTATGTTCATGGAATTTCCCAGTGCCCCTCCCCTGCTGGCACACCTCAAACCAAGTTAAATAAAATTCATTAGGTTCGTTAGGATAAATTAATCCTGAGCGTCATTTTGGCTTCCACCTCAACCACCATTACTCCCCTCATCGTCATTGCCAAAACCTCTCACGAGGCTTGGAAAAAACTTCATCACATGTATGCCAGTAAATCTAGAACTCAAGCCATGCAACTCAAGGAAGAACTTACCTTGATTCAGTGAGGAAATCGCTCTATTCCTGACTATTTGAATGCTGTGAAAGCCCTTGCTGATGAGATCGCACTCATCGATCATCCAATATCTGATGATGATCTTACCCTTTATACTCTTAACGGATTGGGTTCTAATTTCAGGGAAATTGTTGCACCAATTCGAGCACGGGAAACATCTCTGGCCTTCGAAGAGCTTCACGACATTCTTGTGGGGCATGAAAGTTACCTGCGGTGTTTGGAGTCTTCGACCTAGCAGCTGAAGAAGGGACAGTTTCATTGGGAAGAAGAACAAGAAGTCAGTTTTGCTCTTATAAAAGAAAGGTTGTCTACGACTCCTATGCTAATGTTACCAAGTTTTAAAAAACTCTTTGAAGTGGAGTGTGATGCATTTATAGTGGGCATTGGTGCAATTCTATCCCAAGAAGGTTGGCCCATAGAATTTTTCAGCAAAACACTAAATGAGTCTCGACAGAAGTGGATGACTTATGAATTGGAATTCTACACTGTTATTCGATCTCTTAAGCATTGGGAACATTATTTGATCTAAAGGGAGTTTGTTTTATACAACGATCATCATGCCTTGAAATTTATAAACACCCAGAGTAACTTGAGCCGAATGCATGCAAGATGGATCGGATTCAAGTAGAAATTTACCATGGTGTTGAAACATAAATAAGGACAACAAAACAAGGTAGCCGACGCCCTCAGCCGTCGAACAACCTTACTACTGACCTTGAAGGCTGAACTCACAGGCTTTGAACAACTACAAGAATTGTATATAGATGATCTGGATTTCACTGAAATATGGAGCAAGTGCTCGAATGGACAAGTTGTGGAAGATTTTCATGTTCATGCTAAATATCTTTTTTGGGGAAATCAGTTCTGCATTCCTCGAACTTCTTTGCATGAGAACCTGATCCGAGAGCTCCATGGAGGAGGCTTAACTTTATCAATAAAGTTGTTTACAGTTTCATTTCAAGAAGACACAGCTCTTCTTCATAATTTTATTTCTATCTTTCGCCACGCCATAAGGGGGCCAACTTTTCTATTATGTGATACATTAGATCTCAATAATTTGTTACATATATATACATAGAAATAAAATTCTAAGAAACACAACTTAATATATGTTTCAAATTTCTGACAATAATGTTTCATAGAATAATATTAATCTATTATTATTTTTATAATGAAATATTTAGAATTTATTTTTTTATAGAAACTATCAAGTGATCTTTTAAAATGTTTATCAAGTTTCATGCAAAACCTAAATATTTTCGTATCACATTAAGTATATAATACTATAATTGAGATCTTAAATAATCTGTTTTTTACTCAATGAAGTCTAGAGGATAAAACCTTTCAACTATTGTTCATGTAAATCATCAACCTTAAATGATTTTTCTTATATTTTTACTTAATCTAATATTATATAACAAAAAAAAAAAAACTTGAAGATCCATATTAATAAGTTTATTATTTTTCTTAAACTTAGTTTTAATTTAATTTTGGTGAGGTCAAATCCTTGAAAATAAATAATATATAAAAATTTTAAACTATAGGAAAAAAATTGAAGAAGACATTTTTAGGTATATTGAAAATTTCGAAAATTTTAAAGAACATATGATGATTGTAAATTCTTTTGGCATGGCCAGTTACTATATTTATATAATTATAAATAAAATATAGGATATATTTTAAATTTTTTAATAACTATTTTATTTTGGGGGGAATGGCCTCCATTAGACATAACGTAGGTCCGCCGCTGGCATTAGTGGCCTGGACACAGAGTCTTTCATCCCGACTAGATGTTGGTGCTGTCGTGAACTTTCCTCTCGCACACGGTAAGGGTCACAAAAGGATATTGTATTTTATTTGCAATCATCTCACTGAATTATCAATTTCAATGATCACAACACGTGAAACTACTAAAAACTTTTACGCTGTAATTAAAGGTTGACACTATTAATACCCTTTAATTTTATCTCTATGTTAATTTGCCCTTTCTTTCTTATTTTTAAAATTTTTAATGTACGATGATTATGATGTCTTTTTCAAAGTTGTTAGGGGTAATTTGGACTTTCGAAAGGGAAAATGGAATAGATCACTCAGAATGGAGGATTGCATACGTACCCACAGAAACCCACAGAAAATGGAATGCAAATCACGTACGTCTTCAGGTGCTCATCAACGATTGTCAAAATCAGGAACCATCTGCTCGCGTGCCTACTGTACGTTAATAATGTCAAAATCAGGAAACAGCCACCCAAAAATAATCTATACATAATATTTTATATAATACATTATATAATAATATTTTAAATAAAAAATATTTTTATACAATATCTTATAAAAATAATATAATTTTATAAAAATATTTCTCTTTTATAATATTAATATATAATATAATATATAATTTATTATGTGTACATTATTACTCAATCAGAAAACAGCTGGCCATCGTCGATCTTTGACTGTATATTTTTTTAAATTTTATGATTAAGTAAATATTTTTTAATAATATGTATTTTTTTTTAAAAAAATATTTAAATATATAAAAAAAATCATATAAAAAAAAAAAAAAAAAAAAAACAGAAAATGCATTACGGGAGACTCCAGCGGGAGGTCCCAGCGTGCGTGTAGACCCACCCTTTGATAATTAAGCTTGAACAATCATGACAAGGGCACAATTTCCAAAGATACATGAGTTGAAAGAACCAGGTACATGCATTCATGAGATGATGTCTTGTACCAGATTTGAACAAGCTGACTATGCCCTTTTTACAATTTTTTGTTTTTACAATTTTTTGTTTTTCTGTGATTACGTACAGTATATTATACAAAATATTACTTCATTTTCCGTTAGCTGTTTCCTGATTTTGACATTATCAACGTACAGTAGGCACGCGAGCAGATGGCTCCTGATTTTTTGACAATCGTCGATGATCAGCACCTGAAGACGTACGTGATTTGTATTATGGTGTCGGCCAAAGAAAAATGAATTAACGTGGAAGATCACTGAGAAGAAGATTGGCCATTTTTTCCTATAAAAGCCGAAGAGCATTAGTGGCCTGGACACAGTCTTTCATTCCTAGTACTAATTACTTCTACTTCCTGGTACTAAAATACTGAAAACTCTTTATAATTGAAGGGAAAAATGTCTTCTTCTCTGTCTGGTAAGTTAAGTATTGAAATAGAGGTCAAGTCACCAGCTCGTGCTTTTTATGAGGCCAACGCGAAACGATTGTACGAGATACCAAAACTTTGCCCTACCTATATACCCAAGGTTGATTTAGTAGAAGGTAAATGGGAAGAAGTGGGTGCTGTCTTTAACTGGCATCTCGTATACGGTAAGGGCAACAAAAGTTCGTTGTTGATCACATGATATTGTATTAGTATAAACTGATCTCTCACGTGTCACTTGTTATTTTATTGGCCTGGCTTCGTAGGGGGGAAAACTGTAATTTCTAAGGAGATATACGAGAGCATAGATGACGAAAAACTATCGGTTACGTTCAAGGTGATAGGAGGATCATTCGTGGAGTCATTCAAAAGTTTCAAGTTCATTTCGCAGGCCTTTCCAAAGAAAGAGGGAAGCTTGGTCCGTTGGACTTATGAATATGAGAAACTCAACGCGGATATTCCAGATCCAAAAGAATTGCTTCAGTTTGCAGCTGATCTTACCAGAGAGATAGATGATAATCTTCTAAAGATCAGCCAGGAGTAGATATGCACTCAAAAACATCACATACATATAGCATAAATATATATATATATATATAATTAAATAAATACCTTTATTTTCTGAAAAAGAAAGTACGTAAAAAGGTACCCTTTCCTGCATCATGTATTGTTGGTTTTTTTTTTTTTTTTTTTTGTCATCGTAGTTTTAGCAGGTACCTCGTGCCTTTCATGGTGGATCAATCCATTATATGTACTCATATGGCATCTGATCTATCTCTCTAAATTTATGCTTATAATAAACCTGCAAACGAAACTTCCTTGTGCTTAATTTCGATCATTTTGTTGATTAAATAATGGTTTCCACTTTATTATAATATCGTACGTACTAGGAAAGAAATGAGGTACAATCCTCACATCTTGGATCACCAAAAATGATCCAACGAAAAATATTTCAAAACAGCAAGTCAATTAAAATAATTTAAACGTAATGATAAAATGAAGATAAAATAATTAAATCTTACAATAAATTAATTTAAAATAAAGAACAATTTAAATGTATAACAATAATTAATAGCAAGAAATATATCAAATTTAATTTTCACAAATTTAAAAATCATAAAAATAAACCCACTAAAAATCCAACAATTTTAAAATAGGAGAATAAATTTTTGAATTAATAAAAATAATCATTCAATAAAAATACACTAAAATACAGAGTGTTACATCCTCCCCCCTTAAATAAAATTTCGTCCTCAAAATTGGCAAGGTCAAACATTAAAGCTAGGACAGGAATAAGATTCGACTAAGAGCAGTCTTAAGAAACATACCGCCAGGGTCAACAAATGTGGCTCTTCTTGTCCAAAACTCTTCTTCAATGACGACACGTGGAACACATCATGAACTTCCCCAAAATAGTCCGGCAATGCAACTCTATAAGCAACAAGCCCAACTTTCTCTATAATCCGAAAAGGGCCAACATACATCGGACTAAGTCTTCCCTCCTTACCAAAGCGCTTAACGCCTTTCATATGAGAGACTTTGAGATAAACCCAATCACCTACCTCCAAGGATAAGTCTCTTCTCCTTGTATCTGCATAACTCTTCTGGCGACTTTGTGCTTCCACCATTTTAGTCCTTATAAACCAAACTTGATCTTTCATTTCTTGAATTATCTTAAGCCCAATTAATTTACTCTCGCCAACTTTATCCCAACACAAAGGCGATCTACACTTCCTTCCATACAAAACTTCATACGGGGCCATCTGAATGGAGGAATGAAAACTATTATTATAAGCAAACTCAACTAGCAGCAGATGATTCTCCCAACTTCTCTGAAATTCCATGACACAAGCTCGCAACATATCCTTAAGAGTCTGGATAGTACGCTCTGATTGGCCGTCTGTCTGAGGGTGATATGCAGTACTAAACTTCAACTTAATGCCTAAGGCTGCCTGCAAACTCTTCCAAAAATGGGACGTGAACCGCGGGTCTCGATCTGACATGATACTCTGGGGTACTCCATGCAAACGCACCGTCTCCTTAACATACAACCGAGTCAACTTACCTAAAGAGTCGGTATTATTAACAGGTAAGAAATGGGCACTCTTGGTCAACCGACCAACAATCACCCAAACTGAGTTATTTTCACTAGGGGTCCTTGACAAGCCGACAACAAAATCCATACAAATATCATCCCACTTCCACTCAGGAATAGGGAGAGGTTGAAGTTTACCAACGGGTCTTTGATGCTCCATCTTAACTTGACAGCATGGGACATATTTCTCAATAAACTTGACGATATCCATCATACTCGCGTTAGTCCCCCAGTGACACATCACGCCCAATATTCCTATGGTAGCTATGTTATCAAATCTCATTTCCTCAAGAACCTTAATACAAAATCTAATAAATTCCAATGATTAATAGCTTCATACAATAATCCATGCTAACCTCAATCAACTCCTATGTTACAACTTCTAAACCTCCATTGAATTCTACCTTTGGTAACCTAATGGCCACTTCCATTGTTAACCATCAATAACAAATTTTGCACAACCAAATGATTAATCTCCAACTACAAATATCATCTCAAAAATTCAAGTCACCGCTAATTCCTCAAGATTAGCGTAAAATCCGAACTCCTAACTACAATTACAAATGTCACGCTCCTACTGCGCACTCTGATAATTCACCACATGCATAAAATTTATGTCCTCATAAAACTAATACCATCAAGTACAAGATGGCTCTATACCTACTAATGAAAAACTCTTATCATAGTTTGGTAGAAAATACTCTATTTCCCAAAACCACGAGTTATCACCCATAGTCCTCAAGTAACTCTGTTGCCTTAATCAAAATCAATATTCCGCAAAATACATCCATGATCATAAACAGAAAACCAATATCAATCAACCTCAACATCCCAAATTGTAAACAAGTAATATCACCCCAAAATATGCCCATCTCATCTAAGATAAGGAACATACCCTAAAAAGCTCGATTCCAACTCAGTCAACCAATAAGAGCGCCTATAAACTTCTACCTGACAACCTAAACCCAAAAGCTCATCACCTACATTCTGAATAACATCTAATCTAGCGGTAACTAAACTCACTACGAACTACCATTGACTTCACCAAAACATTATCAAAACCTTCATGGTAACTTGCCCACCTACTTCTACTCCTATAAGTTAGTATTAGCATGACTAATTCCTTCAATAGCACATCATTATTAAACTTCAAGGCAAGCCATACTGCTCAAATCATCAATCCACTAAAAGCCAAAGCGAAGCACCCAAGGATCCTAATGCTATATTAACTCACATACTTGATCATATCATCCACCACTGATGCCTAAGCTTCAACTTCCAAGATCTTATTACACACCATACATGACGACCCATCAATCTCTCTTAAAGTTAAATAACAATGTCCTTAATTCAATCAACTGAATGTTCGATCTCCAAAGAAAGTATAACCTCAAAATTTAGATTCCTAGGTAACCTCAAGTCACAATTAATTCCTATAGATAATCACAATAATTATTGCCAACCATTATTCTATTGAGTAATCCGCTTCGACTACACACTCCGATCTACTCAAAAAAAAAAAAAAAAAAAAAAAACTCAAAGCCAAAATCCCTTTGATTTAATACTATTGTATTTACTCCTCTTCAGCACCTACCCAAGCTACTTCTTCCAAGCCAAAAATGAGACTTGAACCCGTTCTCTCCAAAATGCATACACACTCACCATTACTTCGCATCGATCTCATGCACCCTTAGCCAAAACCAATAATCCTCCAAACTTGCAAGTGGTCCAACACTACCATTTCCATCAATTGGACCTATATCCTCAAAATCAACAAGAACCATTTCCTAAATTCGCACCATCCATCTATTATCCTTAAAATTGATATGGATTAAATCTTTAACCTGACACTGTAACCTTGAGCTAAAAAAAACAATCATTTTCTGAACTAGATCAACATCTTCAATTCTCGAAAAATATCCAAACTAGATCATTACCTTCCATCTCCAAAGAAGTTCTCTTCTGAAAAATTATCATATCAGTAACTCAACTCTGATCAATCCCATTTAATGGTTACCAACTAATTAATTGCTAGAATAGACCAAGTTAGCAGACCAAGCTAGCGTACCAAGTCTACAAAACTAAGAACTCAAATCCTATTATAATTTAGCCCTTCAACTCTGCAATTCTAAAACCATAAACCAGATAAGAATCATTTCCCGAGATCCTCAAGATTGATGACCTTAAATCTAAAACATTTCATCTTATAAAGCGTGAAAATCCTAAAGTCCCAAATGTTAACAAACTACTCATCAAAATCGGCAAGATCGTAAACTTCTAATCTAAGTAATCCTTCAAATGCTTGTTGAAACTACCATCTTAAATCCAATAAACTTATTTCCTAAAAACTATAGATCAGCCACAAACCTTAGATGAACTTATCATAAATCTAACATTGAAGTTCGTTGAACTTACAACCTCCTACCCCACAAACTCATTACACAAATTATACGGAACCTAAGACCTCAATTATCCTAAGTGATTTAAAACTATTCTCCTCCTCAATTGCAACTTGAGTTCCTACTCCATAGAGTCCACCCAGACCATGTCGTTCGAGCCTCGATATTAAAAATAACCCAATCACCAAGAGTTCAGGCCTACTACACTAAATGTTCAAGCCTAACAATGGCATTCACCGTCGTACCATCTTCCTACCATAGCACAACCCTTAACCCGCCTTTCAAGTCCAAACAAAACAAAACAAAAAAAAATTCCATAAATAAATAACATACGACAAAATAAACAAAACAAATGAACTAGTACACAATAAAATAATTAAAACAAATAAAATAACCTACCATAAAATAAAACAAATAATATAAAATAACATACAACAAAATAAATAAACAAATAAAGTAGTACACAATAAAATAAATAAAACCAAGAAAAACAACATACTTTAAATTAAATAATTTAACTTACAACTTTAAAAATTTCTGGTACCTCACCTAAGGGACATGTGAGTTTACCCAGAGTCGAACTGTTCTGTTACTACCTGTGGTGCCCCCGACCCCTATGTAAGGAAACACGAGAATCGAGACGTCATAATGATGACAACATGGTCACGCATCCCAACGAAAGTGCCAAGTGTGTGTACATGCAACAGTGTACAACAAACAATGCAGCAGATAAATATAAATAAGTCAACGAAGTACCAGAATTTTTTAATACAAACTAACATAAGTAAAATGATTGAAAGAGTTATACAATCATCCCAAATAAAATATAATACAAGTCTCAGACCAAATGCGAGTGATCTCAATCACTCCTCGGGCGGAACCGAATCCTCAGGCTCACCCTCATCCACCTCTGCATCAAAATCTGCGTTACCATAGAACGGTACCGCAGGTAAGTATAAACCCAAACAACCACGGGATAAAAACATATTAGTGCAACTAACATGCATGTATATGATGAAATATGCGTCAGATTCAAAAATATCATTTTCCTCGAAAATGGATATTTTTCAACACATGCCAAAATCTCATTTTAGCCCAAAAATAATAATCCATCATTTTTCCAGAAAATGACCCAAATCAATAAAACATCATTTTTCCAGAAAATGAATCACATAAAAATCATTTTATTCAACACACTTTATTTTTCCAGAAAACAGCCCATTAATCCATTAACAATGCACCATGATCTCCCATAGGGATCATCCGCACGTCCTGGCTACGTAGCGATGCCCAGTTCTGCCCCCAACTCGTTCGTGGCCAAGCATCCTCTACGCAACGAGCGATGCCTAGTTCCGTGCCCAGCGCGCTCGTGGCCAAGCATCCTCTAGCCCCCGCCAGCAAAGGGGCCACGGAGTCGGCACGAGACCATCTCATCTGATCCCGTTGTCGCCCTGGGACAACCCAGGGGACGTCACTCAGTATATTCCTCTCTCGAGTGACCAAAGGAGCTCCACCGAGATAATATCCCATCTCGGCTGGGGGTCGTGATACACACGCACCCAAAAATCTTTTAACACATGAAAATCCAGTTTTCAATAAACACATGAACATAAATGCATGTACACGAAAACCCAATTTCCTTTACAAACATGATCATGCATGCAAATATGCCATGTACATGAACAACGCCATAACCAACAACCAACAACTCACAATGCAAACCAAACACACAACAACTTCGTCCACAATCCATCCGACCCCCGTACTCCTCGGACTCAGTCCGACATATAACCAACCAGATCACAACAATATGGGTTAGTGCAAAAATATATTTAAATCACGATAATTCTTTGAAAAAATACTTACAGTGCTATATAATGATTTTCGAAGGATCACGGAGGTGCAAGAAGTGGCGGCTCAGCAACGTAACAGTGTAAAATACACTGTGGCCGTGGGTCTCAAAAACTTACTTTTGAATGGGGATGAACCAAGACTCGAAATTGATAGGTTAGGGCTTAGGGATGTAGGTGAAGCTAGTGGTGGTGGTGATTGGCCATGGGTGGCGGCGTAGAGGGCGGTCGAAAACCACAAAGTCCAAAACAGAGATAGAGATAGATCGGCTTCACCGGCGGTAGATCAGGACTAAGGATGGGTGCATTGGGTTGCTAGGAGGTCGAAGATAAAGTGGTGAAGAGATGGTGGCCGGAGGTGGAGCGACGGCAGCGCGCGAGCTCAAGATGTGCCGCGGCTTAGTGAAGGGCGTGGGGGCTAACGACGGCGAGTTAGAGGCCGAGCTTGGTGGGGGATGATGGTCGGTGGGAGGGGCAGCTGTGGTGGTGGGCGGTAATGCTGGGCGGTGGCGCACGGCGCCGGGCTGGGGAAGAGACGCACGGATGGGAGAAGGGAGAGGGGAGGCGTTGCGCGGGGGAGGTAAACACAGGGGAGGAGAAAAAGAAAAAGAAAGAAGAAAAAGATGAAAGAAAAGGAGGAAAGAAAAAAGAGGAAAAAAATAAAAGTGAAGGAAAGAAAAAAGAGGAAAAAAATAAAAGTGAAGGAAAGAAATGAGGTCCAATCCTCACATCTTGGGTCACCAAAAATGATCAAACGAAAAATATTTCAAAACAAGAAGTCAATTAAAATAATTTAAACGTAATGATAAAATGAAGATAAAATAATTAAATCTCACAATAAATTAATTTAAAATAAAGAACAATTTAAATGCATAACAATAATTAATATTAAGAAACATATCAAATTTAATTTTCACAAATTTAAAAATCATAAAAATAAACCCACTAAAAATCCAACAATTTTAAAATAAGAGAATAAATTTTTGAATTAATAAAAATAATCATTCAATAAAAATACACTAAAATACGGGGTGTTACATCTTTTATCTCTCTGAAACTACGATTCTACATATATCTCTGGAGATTGGGTTGTGAAGTTTGGATTTGTGCAGTTTGGGATATTTTGTTCAATCTACCTAGTTGTTGCTCTGATTACTCATTTGAGAGTATTTTTTTTTACATGTATTGAGGATTGTTGTGTGTGGGATTCCAAACTTGTTGATTTCGGATTTTCACGGGAGCACACCACGTGTTTGTGAAAATTTCTGAATCAACCTAGAGTTGCTATTTAGAGCTATATTTTTTACTTAGTTGATTTTATGCTTCAGATGAGATTCAAAGAACGTGCTAAGTGCCAAAAGCTCACACCCCCAGTGCCAACTAAGAGCTCCACCTCCTCAAGTAAGGATGAACCTGTGGCAAATCCACATCAGTCAGGAGAAACCTCAACTCATTCTCTTCCACCTGTGCCTGCACCTACTAAAGCCACTACTGCTCGTTTTCCTTCAAGTGAAGCTGAAAATGCCTATCGCACTACTTTTTCTAAAAGACTAGTGTTGGGTGAGAGGGAGGTAAGTATTAATGATTTTCCTTCGGATGATTTTCAACTCATCCAAAGAATATTTACTGAGAGAGGCTGGGAGAACCTTGCTCATGCATCTCCCACTCCTTGTGTTGAAGTTGTCCGCGAGTTCTATTCAAACATTACTCACTTCAACCTGGATGAGCATAGCATTACGTCTATTGTTTGGGAAACTCAAATTGATGTTTCTCCTACTGTTTTAAGATACTTATATGATCTACCTGAGGTGGAAAAACCTTTATATCCATATAAGGGCATGGGGGCTCCAACAAAGACTGCAATGCGCAATCTATTTGTTGGTCCCGATGGTCCAAAGTGGATAGCCAAGTCTCATAGACTGCCTCTTAACAATATGCTTCCTCAGTTTAGACTCTTGGCAAAATTAGTGCTCACAAATCTCTGGCCCATAAGCCGTCACACAAAAATTACACTTGAGAGAGCCTGCTTCATGTATGCTTTGGCAACTGAAGTCTCTATTGATTTTCCACGTCATGTTATTGATATTATATATCGTTCTCATGTGGAAAAAGAGCAAAATCTTCCTTTTGGCAGCTTAATTACCAAGTTAGCTATGAAAGCCAAAGTCCCCCTTCAGGCAAATGAGCCTACAATGAAGATGCCAGGATCTATCTCAACCTTAACTGTGGTCAAATCTGCGGTTGTCCTTACTAAAAAGAGACCTCCAACTAATGAGTCAGCTTCTTCACCTACAGAGCCTTCTGGTTCTATGACTCAAGTTCTTGAGCAAATCTCTCTTTTGTCTCAAAAGATTGATTTATTTTCTGCAAAATGCGAATAAGGCCAGTCCAAGTTAGAGCAACAATTAGCTGTTGTATGCTCTGATTGTGTACAAGCAAATGATCAATTGGTACAGCTCTCCTTGGATGTCCAGCGGATCATGGCAAATGTGGCTGACTCTGATGATGAGTTCTAGATCCCCTTGGCTGATTGCAGACAAATAAGGGGGAGAAAAAATTGAGGGGGAGCAGCAGCAACAAAGGGGGAGAACAGCTACATCAGAAGGAAACTATCCTGTTATGTTTTTACTTTTTCATGCTTATATTATGCTTTGAATGCTAGACTGATATACTGGCTATTAACTAAACTAGTACTTGAAACTAGGTTGATTTCTTTATGTCTAAGTCAGGTTATTGAATCACAACTGTTGAGAATCTTTATTATTTTTTTTTTGGTTTGCTGTTTCGAAATATGTCACAGGGAATTTACTTTCATCAAGATGTCTTCGTCACCAATCTGGCAAATGGGGAGATTGTAAATGCTAAAGTTGGCTAGGATTAGATGACTAAATGATAAGGTTTATCTTATCATTATAAGTTTGAATTTGAATGAATGTAAAACAATTGTTGACTTTATCTTGAACAACATTGAGTTTATCTAGAAGTCTTTAAGGTTGTTTAGATAAGTCAATAATGTGAATTTTGAATTCAAAAAGATCTGAAATTATCCAGAACAGAAGCTGAACACAGATCAGTAACTACAGAGAAGAATTATCACGAAGTGTTAGCAATCCGTCAGGAAACATTCTTGTAACTGACTCTACGTGTCAGCAGAATCTTACTTCAACTGGGACTCTTTCCAGATCTAATATTTAAAGGGATTCGGTTTTATAACTCATTTAAGGAGTTGGATTAAGGATTATTCAGATACATGTTTGTGTGCTTATGAAGGAAAAATTATCTTGATAATTTTCACTTTGATTTTTTCATCTCTCCTTAAGTGTGATCGTGCTACAAGTGTAGAGGATCAAATGATTGGATTTCAGCCTCTAGAGTTCTAGGAGGAAAGGCAATATTTGAAGATCGCCAGAGGTTCTGGCTGCTACCGCGGTAGAAGACAAACGGGTCGTTTGTCTTCGCAGGTAAGAGAATCAAGTTACAAAGATTTTGTAATTGATGAATACTTGTAATTGATTTTCAAATAATAAAATTGACTTTCCTGGGTTTGGCTGCCCCGTAGGGTTTTACCTTTAAAGAGTTCTTTAAAGGGTTTCCCTTCGAAACTAATCATTGTGCTGATCACAGTATTTGATTTATTTCAACATTCCTACTATTGAGATCTAACCAATTTGTTCAAGTAATTTGGTAGGTGATTTATTGGAATAACAGGGGTACTTTGGGAATTTCAATAGTATATCTTACTATATATATGATAGTATTTATTACTAATACATATGATCTTATAGTTTTCATCTAATGATTTAAATAAATATATTTAAACATTAAGGTGATGTGTTCGAACAGTATCCATAAACCGTTCGAAGGTTTTATTTACATTTGAACGTATGAAAACAACATTCGAACGGTTTATTTAAGTGGTGCGAAAATATCCCGACAATTAATGACTTTGGATTACAGTTCGAATGTCCTTTGTTATCATTCGAAAGGATTATTGCAGTGGTAGGAAAATATCCCGCCAATAATGACTTCTGAATTATCGTTCGAATGACATTTATAATCGTTCAAATGGTTTCTTGCAGTGGTGGGAAAATCTCCCTTCAATTAAAGACTCTTGGATTACCGTTTGAACATAATTGAAGAAATTTGTGCGGGCAAAAAAATGGCGCGTTGAAAATTTTTCACGTTCGACCGCAATTTATTTACGTTCAAACGGTTAGTGACAACTTATAATGTTCCCGCACGCCATCAGTCCCTCATTTTTTTTCTCCTCTTTTCTTCTCTTCACCGTTTTCTCTCCAATATCTTCCATTTTCTTGACACAATCATTCAATCTATCATCTTACAAAAAGGATTGCACACTTATTTTACTTAAAGATATGACTTTCTTTTTCATTTTACTTCCCAATCTATTATTGATTCTATTTATATATATATATATATATATATATTGTATAGATGTTTATTGGAGAAATCTATACTTTAATATAGTTATTTATTGATTTTATAGTTTATATATATTATGTAGGTGTTTATTAGATTAAACACAAAATATGTTTGTTAGAGAGTTGCTATTCAAAATATATATGTTATATGTTTGTAGTGTTTTTTGAATATGAGTTTGTGATGTTTTGTGAGATTGTGTCTCGTATGAACTGATTGGTGTTCGGAATTTGGGTTGATACCATTCGAACGTGGTAATATTCCATTCGAACGTATAAAGGAGTTCGAACAGTCATTTAAGTGTTCGAACGGTTGTGCTCATGAGTTATAATATAAATAACTTAAAAATAAAAAACATAAGAATTATTAATACTTAAACTCATATTAATACTTAAAATATAATAGTTATAAAAACTATCTTACAATTAACTTAAAAATTAATAAAATTAAATTATAAATAACTTAAAAATAATAAACATAAGAATTAATAATACTTAAACTCATATTAATACTTAAAAGATAATAGTTGTAAAAATTATTAATACTTAAATTCATCTTTATATTTAAAAGATAATTAATTAAAAACTATGAGGATTAACTTAACAAATAATAAAATTAAATTTTAATTAATACTTAAAAATAACTATAATGTATAATTAATCTAATAAGTAATATCCATGATATATTTGGGATACTTAAAATATCCTTGATATATATATATATATATATATATATATATAGATACTCAAAATAGTTTGATAATTAAAATTTTTGCTTAAAATTTGGGGATTCTCGTATATTCTATTCTTGTATCATCTTGTATTCTCGTATTTTTTTATTATTGTTGTGTTTTAATATCATATCTTCTATTTGTCATTGAAATAAACCTTAAACAAGTTCGAGAGTTAGCAATCATGTTAAACGGTTGATTGATAACTCTTAAATTGTCTAGAGTGGATAGTTTGTGATTGTAAGATCATTCTCGCAAACTATCAAACTATATCTGTTGCATCTGACATTATGATTTTAGAGAGTCCTCCCTTATTGTTCTCTGGATATGCAATTTCGGTGATTGTGCATCGATGTATTACTCGTCGATGTGCACGGCCAAATGAGCATATTTGGAGAACTATGGGGAGATGCTGCCGAATTTTGTTGGACGTGACAGATAATAGTTGGTAGGTTGGCAATTATGATATTACAATCCCAAATGGGATAGGACCAACCACCCGATGAAATGAATAAATTGCACGATATGATAGATAATTGATTGTTTGTTGATGCACGTAATTGTTTTCAATAGGATATTAGACATGGATAAGAGTTGGATACGAGTTAAAGATCGGTTGGGTGAGGATTACAATGTATACGCTGAAGGAGTTAAGAAATTTTTGGAGTTTGCATCCTGTACAATTGGCAGTGACGATCGTATTAGATGCCCATGCCAACTTTGCAAGCATTTGCCTTCTCACAAGATAGAGTTGGTGAGAACCGTATCCAACATCATTCGAAATATATTTGTTAGAGAGTTGTTATTCGAAATATATATGTTATATGTTTGTAGTGATTTTTGAATATGAGTTTGTGATGTTTTGTGATATTGTGTCTTGTATGAACTGATTGGTGTTCAGAATTTGGGTTGATACCGTTCGAACGCAGTAATATTCCATTCGAACGCATAAAGGAGTTCGACCAGTCATTTAAGTGTTCAAACTGTTGTGCTCATGAGTTATAATATAAATAACTTAAAAATAATAAACATAAGAATTAATAATACTTAAACTCATATTAATACTTAAAAGATAATAGTTGTAAAAATTATTAATACTTAAATTCATCTTTATATTTAAAAGATAATTAATTAAAAACTATGATGATTAACTTAACAAATAATAAAATTAAATTTTAATTAATACTTAAAAATAACTATAATGTACAAGTAATCTAATAAGTAATATCCATGATATATTTGGGATACTTAAAATATCCATGATATATATATAGATACTTAAAATAGTTTGATAATGAAAATTTTTGCTTAAAATTTGGGGATTCTCGTATATTCTATTCTTATGTCATCTTGTATTCTCGTATTTTTTTATTATTGTTGTGTTTTAATATCATATCTTCTACTTGTCATTCAAATAAATCTTAGACCCGTTTGAGAGTTAGCAATCATGTTGAACGGTTGATTGATAAATCCGACCGTCATTCGAACTTGGAGATGAAGAAGAAGACATCGATAAAGATGTACATCCTGAGGTTGTTGGTGACGATCCTGAAGAGGATATGGAGCAAATGTTAGGCGACATTGGTGCGAGAATGTTTATAGATAAAAGTGGAACAGATCCATCAAATTCAAATGATCCGTGCCATGACAATTTTACCCTCTTGTGCAATGATTCACAGCGTGAGTTATATCGAAGGTTTAGAAGGCACAGTAAGTTGTCATTTATAGTTAGACTGCTTCATATAAAATCCATGTGCTGAATATTTATTAAGGCTGTCAATATGTTGCTCGAGCTGTTTAAAGAGGAACTTCTATCAAATAATATTTTACCCTGCAACTTCTATAAAGCAAAACAATTGAAAAAAATACTTGGGTTTGATTACAATGTAATACATGCATGTAAGAATGATTGTGTGTTATTTTAACGAGAGAATGAGCAGTTGAACGAGTGCCCCATTTGCCATGAATCAAGATGGACAACTGAGAAGCACAAGGTGCTGCGGAAGGCTATACGTCACTTTCCATTGATACGTAGATTACAACAGTTATTTATATCACGTTTAACGGCTGTGGATATGACATGGCACTCATCATTTAGAGTCAAGAATGATAATATTTTGTCACATCTTGCTGACTCTTAAGTTTGGAAGGAATTTGACTTGAAACACCCATTATTTGCTGAAAAACCTCGTAATGTTCGACTTGGGTTAGCAACAGATGGATTTAATCATTTTGGGAACATGAGTACTAGTCATAGTACTTGGGCAATTGTACTTATGTTGTACAATCTACCACTGTGGAAGTGTATAAAAGATCCATATTTCATGATGAGTTTGCTCATTCCAGGTCTGAGATCATCGGGAAATAATATAGACATACACTTGTAGCCACTTATAGCAGAATTGAAAGATTTGTGGGAAAATGGGATCTTAACAATTGATTCATCAACAGACAAGTCATTCAAGATGCATGTTGCGGTGTTATGGACAATAAATGATTTTCTCGCCTATGGAAACTTGTCAAGTTGGCGCACTAAGGGGAAATTGGCATGTCCGACTTATAACAAACATACCTAATCTGAATGGCTTACGTATTGGAGGAAACTATGCTTCATGGATCATTGTCAATTTTTACTTTGTGACCATAGATGGCGTGGAAATGGTAGGATGTTGGATGGCACTGTTGAATGAGGGCACTCTCCACCATTATTGTCTGGCGAAAATGTTATTGCACAGTTAGTGAATGTCAAAAGTAATGATTTTGGTAAAAAACAACAAAAGAGAAAACGAAATGCAAATGAGTTGAATTGGACAAAAAATAGTATATTTTTGAACTCCCCTACTGGTCGACGTTAAAATTGCAGCATAGTCTTGATGTTATGCATATTGAAAAAAATATATGCGAGTCCATGTTAGAAACGTTGATGTGAATTGAAGGTAAAACGAAGGATCATATAAACTCACTGAAAGATTTAAAGCGGTTAGGAATTAGACCTGAAATGCACTTGCAACAAAGTGGTTCGTCTGTTTACATGTTAATTTGGTGATATACATTGTCAAGGAATGAAAGGGCTACATTTTGTGAGTGGTTGTAGAAGATTAAATTACCAGACGGATATACCTCGAATTTAACAAAGTGTGTGCGAACAAATAATTGGAAAATTACTAGACTAAAAAGCATGATTGTCATGTATTTTTACAACGTATCTTGCCTGTTGGTATCCGTGGGTTCTTGACTAAAAATGTGCGGGTTGCGTTAATTGAGTTGGGTGTATTTTTTAAATATTTATGTGCTAGAACGTTGAATGTAGAAGTTTTGGATCGTATGGAATGAGAAATTGCACTAATATTGTGTAAGTTGGAGAGTATTTACCCACCATTATTCTTCGACATCATGGTTCACTTATACATTGGGTGATATACATTGTCAAGGAACGAAAGGGCTACGTTTCAACTTTCCAAGAAACCACGAAATGACCAGTCCAGTATAGATGAATGTATCTTATTGAATGGTTTCTTGGAAAGTTGAAACGCACAGTGTGTGATAAGGCCTGTCCAGAATGATCAATTGCAGAAACATATATTGATGATGAGTGGCATACATTCTGTTCTAAATACTTGCACAGCATTGACACAAAATTTGATCGGACAGAAAGAATCTTTGATGTTGACCAAGCAAGACAACGGAATGGATTTTCTGTATTTTTCCAACAAGTACATCCACTTGGTGCTCAGCGTGGTTATGATTTGTGTGAAAGGAAGTTCGAGAAAACTCAGTGGTACATGCTAAATAATTGTTCGGAGATAGAGAACCACTTGAAGTAAGTTCAAATTAATTGTTAATTAATCATTGAAGTTACTTATTAAACAATTATACGAATATACTTATTGTTGGTAATTTTTAATTTTAGTGATCATATTAACGTGCTAAAAGAACTTAAAGTAAATGGTATAGACCAGAGACATGAACAGGAGTTCCTGAAATGGTTCGAACAACAGGTAATGACATTAATACAGATGCAATTTTGCACTAACATATTTAAAATAGAGAGGATTGTTAACGGTTGAATGTTTATATTTTATTTAATATGTAAGTTGCACAAATGCATGCGAGTAATCCAAATGATATATCAGACGAACTATATGCACTGGCACGTGACCCATTGAGACGCGCTGCTCGATATTTTGCATGTAGTTCTCGAGGAAATAGGTAATACACAATTGATTAAGAACTTTATAGGAAAACACAAAATAGTGGTGTCCTTGTCGAATGGAGTCATGATGGAGATTATGTTGATTTCTATAAAGTTATCATAGATATAATTGGAATGAGATATGTGGGGGAGCTTGTGGTTTATATATTTAAGTGTGATTGGTGGGATTTAAGCAATCCTCGAAGGGGAAAATATCAGGATGAATATTTTCTGAGTATTAATACATCAAAAAAATGATATGAAGATGATCCTTTTTATTTTGGCTTTTCAAGCATCTCAAGTATTCTATTTAGATGATTCTCAGTTAGGAAATCAATGCAATGGCAAGTAGTACAAAATTTTTCTCCTATAAATATTTATGTCGTTATCCCTAAGGCGAAGGGATAAGATGAAGAAAAACATGATCCCTCTACTCAAGAAGCATATCAAGAGAGTCAACCCGCTTTAACTTATTTGTGGATTTGAGCCGGTATGAGATGATTTCATTACATAGGGAAGATATTGAGGCTAAAATAGTTGAGGCGAGAGTTGATCAAAGTGTTGACTCATCTGAAGTATCTACAGATGATGAGAGCGAATCTATAGATGAAACTGATACAGATGATTGGTCGATTTTGTGTTCAGATTATACAGTATCTCGCAATTATGCCACCAAAGAGAAAGGAAGTTTGCATCTCATCTCCACCTGGTCCTAACTCTCCATCTAACTCACTATTAGAGACTGACTCTATGGAACAAAATAAATAGCTAATACTCATTTTTTTCAATTAAAATATATGATAATTGATATGAGATAAATAACTAATATTATTTTATAGAGATAACAATACAATCTTGTCATGGACGAGGCACTACTAGAGGCGTGACATTGGAGAAATATCGTAAAGTATGTAAGATTAAGGTTAACATTCCTGATGAACATACCGGAGGCGAGGGACAACAAGCAGTTTGGCTTGCATCGCATGTGGGTGCTCTTACACGGACTTATGCACCTTTGGCTATGAGTTCATGGCATAAAGTCCTGCAAGATGTGAAAGAACTTATAAATAAGCATTGTTTGGTACGTAATATTTAAATAATAAATTTATATTGATATTATTTAATATTCTAAATGATAATATCTTTGTGTATATACTTTTTCAATGATGATTTCGAACTAAATTTTGGTCGGAGAGAGGAGCGTAGGATTGTTGAAGAGCAGATGTGTAATGCATTCTGCAAGTATAAGGCGAGTTATCACGAGCATTACAAGAAGTACGAGAACAAGGAAAATGCACGCCAGCATCCTTTTCAAGATGTTTGACCTGAAGAATGGAAAACAATTTGCGACATGTTTAATGATCCATTATATAAGGTAACTTAAATGAATTATTTGTGTTATATTTGTAATTTTCACATACTAACTTTTGCAACTTCTATGCAGGAGCAAAATTCTATAAACAAAACGAATAGATCGAAGTTAAAGATTCATTATCATGTAAGCTCAAGATCTTTCCATCGTCTCTCTATGAAATTGGTAATATTTTTTTTCTATTCTATATATTTTGTTTTTAATATAGATTTTATATCTTAACAATGTCTCTTGTAGAAAGAGTCAGACACTAATTATGATCTGATAAAATTATATGCTTCATCACATACTAATAGTAATGAAGAGTGGACTCATCCCGATGCTCGTGAGAATTATGTAAGTATTATAATTTCTTTTAATTAACCATATTTAAATTATTGTGTCAATATTAATTTTATATGTTGTGTGTAGAATAAAATGGTTGCCTTCTGTACTGAAGATGCATTAGATCATAATTCATCAACAAGTGATGTTGAAATTTTTACACAAGTTCTGGGTCAACGTTTGGGCTATTTGAGGGGTTTGGGTCGTTGTGTAAAGCTTTCAGGCTATTCATCAATGTCAAGCACTACTGCCATTGCGTTAGAGAATGCAAATTCTAGGATCGAAGAATTGATGGCAAAACGGCAGGAGTTAGAGGCTCAATTGAGGAAACAAGTAGACATGGAGATGCGCATAAAACAGCAAAAAGATCAACAAAGAGAGATGCTACTCCAAATGCAAGAACAACAAAGATAGATGCAGTTTCAAATGCAAATGTTTATGCAACAATTTAGGCCTCCAAACAATTGATTTTCATTAGAAGTGTTTTTGCATATTGAACAATTATATATCATGTATTGATAATTTTATTAGTACTATTAGTATTTTATTTATTTAGTTATGACTTATTATATTAGTTTTATTTATATTGAACAATTTGTAATGTATTTTTGAAATATAAATATCTATTTGATTTTAAATTAGTATTCTCCAAGAAAATAATAATCGTTCGAACTCTCATCAAACGTTCGAACATATATAAATCAGACACAACAATTCGAACATCACAAGTTAGAGTTCGAACGATAAAATATTGCGTGCCGTTCAAATACATTTGAACAGGCTTTTCACTATTAGCGTTCGATCATCAATTTTTTTGTTCGAATGTTTCTTCATGTGTATTTGGTCGAATGGACTGGTATCGATTGACTGGCCATGAAATACCGGTTCGAACAATTCCTCATTGTTCGAACGTTATTTATGACATTTGAACGAATTTTCGAGACGAATTTAAATCGTCCTAGAAAAAAAAATCCGTTCGAACGCAATCGAACGGTCCAGCTTAATTTTGTCTCAAAAGATATTTTTTGGGACAAATTTGTGATTTTCATCCCAAAATACCTTTTGGGACAGTTTTATTGGGATGAACTTGGGACAGTTTTTTTTCATCCCAAAATATATTTTGGGATGAAATGCCAGTCTTTTGGGATGAAAATTTTCCTTCCAAAAGACTTTATTTGTTGTAGTGCACTACCCTAGGTGCAAGGCAATTTGTCTTATTTGTGGATTGATTACCAACACACTTTCTGAAGAAACCCTCAACATTGTCGTGGGTATAAAGGTTTACTCTCTTTTGAACAATCTTGGACTGAAGTATTAGAGTGGATCATTCACTCATCCATGTTACATGAATTGCTGTGATACTTCTTAAGTTTCGCATATTTTACTGTTGAATGATACACATACTTTATAGGTTTTGCTGACGTGGCAGGCGATTTATTTTGCTCTGCTAGGGTTAGGGAGATTGCGAAAAGGGGAGAAGCGGTGGCCTATGGCCTCCTCTAGTTGCCCTCCGGCAGCTCCAGCTGTCGGCGGGGTTGGGGGTTATGGAGATGAGCAGGGCGATGGCAGTGGGGTTGAGAAGCTGTCGTTTGTGCAGGCACAGCAAAGGCCGCTTCCAACGGCTAAATTTAGGTTGCCTCTGAGGAAACCAGAACTAGTTATCGGTGAGTTGGGTTTTGTCTTCTCTGATGTTGAAATGGATCGGGCTGATGCTCATACTCATGTTATGCATGACTGTCTTGACTTATCTGAATTAACTAACTAATTTGACTGGTCCACACACTTAACCATGTGTGCAAGGTGATGCACCGGCCCAACATCCCGTTACAGTAAGGGGAGCCACTGAGTAGTATTCTGACATATTACGGTAGACCATGCTTGAGTCCGTGGCTTACACGTCCACCCTGAATACTGAACTGAAAGGCCATCTGATTAACTAATCTAATCTTATCTTATCTTACACTTGAAATTATGATAACTTACGTGTCTTATGCAACGTTATATGCATGGCATTCATAATAATATAAATAACTATAAAATGTTGAACCTGAACATGATGCAAAAAATTAACATGATCATATGCTATAATGACTAATATGTTTATATAGATCGTAACATGCTTGGTACATAAAAAGAATGGCTATCAAAGAACTGACGTTAATAGTAATAGTCTAACTATACGTTAATCCTAATTTGTGATCAAATTACTTATCTCTTAATGCTGCTTTCACAACCTCACTTTGTAGTTCGTTACCTATACGAAGCACTAGTCATCCCTAATTTTCTAGAAAAACTAGTCATCGCATTCCACTAAATTAACCAATGTCTAGAGAAAACAGTTTAAAACGTTCGGTAATGTCCTACTAATTTCATTTAATATCTAAATACTAACATCTTATCTAATCTTTCAATTATACTTAGTAGCATAATTTATACTTACTACAAATTTATTAAACAAGTCAAGAAAATTCAATTAAAAAAATAGATTTAATTGTATTCAAAATAATTAAGAAGTAAAATCTGAATTCTCATATAGTATTACAGTAATCTGGTTTATTAAAAGAAATAATACTAATGATATAATTTAACTCTTACATACTTCTAAAAAATAAGATTTTTGACTATTCATTTAAATAGAAATTCTTTAAATAGACTAATTCACCTCAAAAGCCGAAAATATAAAAGGATTCTGCAGACCAACACGTTTTGTTAGCCCATGAGGCTTCTAGAGACCTCTAACGTAAATTAAAATGTATTGTTTAAAGAGCAAATTTATAAAATTCAGCTTAAAACCTCATCTACCTCTCTGTACATATGACACCTTATGTGCACCTTTTCGTGCACAGCTTGTCTAATGATAGAGGAAAAAGTAAAAGTTACACGTAATTGAATTTCTGTAAGTATAAAAACTGTGCATAAATTTGATTAAAAGAGATAAGTTCAATAAAAAGACAAGGATGAAATATTTTGAAAAATCAAAGATAAACCTTACACTAAGGGCACTAACGTAAATTTAGCCAGATTAGCACTTATATCTATGAGCTTCAGTGAGACAGAATTTAAAAAAAAAAAACCGAGACGGAAAAGGGAAAAGCTTGAAAGCTCAACGTGAGACAAAGGGATTGCACCGAAAGATTTTTTTTTTATTATTATTATTTTTTTTATTTTATTTTATCTAGAAATATTTTAAAAAATATTATATATACACTTTGCCTTTTTTTTTTTTTTTTTTCTATTTCAAAAACGTCACGCTATTTCTATGTACGTTCAAGATAAAAGACACCACGTTGCAAAAACTACCAACGCTGGATGCACACCCTCAAAATGAGTAAAATACAATTCAATTTGAAAAGTAGACGTTGTTCCAAGAAAAAATTTGGCAACCGGACAATTGAATGAAAATTAAAATAGCCAACATTAATCCTCTAAACCGAAAATTAAAGCAGCCAACCAACGGTCATTTTAGTAAGCATCTAGATTTTGTACTTTATTAATGTTTTACTCTTTTTCAACATATATTCAGGATGATATCTACTAAATAAGGTTAATTCAAACTACTTCAAAGAGTGAAACTCTCACAAGTTTGAATATTTGCTCGTCCTGTTAAATTATGGTGTTTGGACCGCTACGTCGTTTAGGAGGCTACTAGAACTTCCTAAAAAAATTCACACTTTTAAGATCAATAGATCTAAATGGTTTCTCTAAAAAATTGTAGAGAGAGAGGATAATTTTTCTTTTGTACGTTCACTTTTTCACTCTTATAATTAATGTATGTAAAACTCACATTTATAGATTTTTCTAATGGGTGATTAATTAACGTTTCTGAAGTTAAGTGATAGTCGTGAAGAGTTAATTAACTCATAGCGGTTGGGAGCTAATTAATAACTTCTCATCTACGTGGACACAACATGGATCATGAGATACCCACTACTAACAATATCATTCTTGGAGCAGATACAAGAACCATTAAAAGGCCCATAATCACTTATAAGAAGTGTTGTTGGTTAAAGGGGGATGATAAGAGGCTGGTCCGAGTTTGCAACACTTGCACTCCATCCAAATCATAGGAATGGTAGGTTAATTAGAAAGGTACTCAGTAGTTATACCGTGAAAATCCAGTTCAATACTTGACCAACTTCGAGGATGGCAATATTTCGGCCTCTGGCTGCCCGCCCGTCGCCCGTCGCCCGCCGCCGGGGGGGGGGGGGGGGGGGGGGGGTGAGTCAAACAGTAAAACTCGAAAATTCTATTATACCATTTTTTTGGATCGGAGATTTTTTGGAGTAGCATACTTTCGGGTCGGGTCGGAAATGCGTTTCCAGGTTGAGCCGGGTGGACGGTGCTACTTACCAAAGACAGTCTAAGATGGTTGCCTCGCTCAATGTAAAAGTGTGGCCATAAGTAAATTTATGTTGATTTGGATAGTGAGATGAGATGAGATGGTTTTAGATAATCAGTTGAATAAAATATTGTTAAAATATTATATTTTAATATTATTATTGCTTTGAAATTTGAAAAAGTTAATTATTGTTTATTATATTTTGTATGAAAATTTATAAAAGTTGTAATGATTAGATGAGATGAGATTAAACCATCTCTGAATCAAACAGGGCAATAAAACGATGTTGAGATTAGAGCATGATATAAAGCCTTTGAAAATTAATAACTACAAGCCATAAATTTGGATGGAAAGTAGCAGACTGAAAATTTTTGTGGCTCCACTCTTTTTCCAACAAAGGCATCCCAGACCTGATGGTATGTCTCCACTCTTTTTCCAGAAATATTGGCATATTGTTGGAACTTCAGTGACTCAAGCTGTGCTGCACACTTTGAATTTGTGAATGATTCCTAAAGACCTCAATCATACTTTTATTAGTTTAATTCCAAAAAAGAAGACTTGTGAGTTGGTTTCTGATTTTCGACCCTGAAGTCTTTGTAATGTTGTGTGCGTATAAGCTAGTTTCAAAAGTGATTGTTAATAGATTTAAAAGTTTGCTACCTAATGTTATATTTGAGTCACAGTGTGCTTTTGTGGAGGGTCGATTAATTACTGATAATGTATTGGTTGCATACAAGCTTGTAAATTATCTGAGGCACAAAAGAATTAGTCAAAAAGGGTATATGTCTCTCAAATTGGATATGAGTAAAGCATATGATAGGGTTGAATGACTGTTTTTAGAAAAAAAAATTCTAAACATAAGCCCCACACTTCAGCAAACCACTTAAAAACATGTGATTTTATCCATTTACCCTCATTTTATCCATTTCATGAAATATGAAATATGAGGATAAAAAATTAAAATCACGTGTTTTTAAGTGGTGTGTAGATTGTGGGGCTTCTGTGTAGCATAACTCTTTTAGAAAATATTATGTTAAAGTTGGGGTTTGCAAGTTATTTTGTAAATCTGGTTATGGAATGTGTAAAAAACAGTTTCTTTCTCCATCTTGGTGAATGGTGAGTCTCTAAGGCCTATTATTCCTACCAGAAGCATTAGGCAAGGGTATCATTTATCCCCTTACCAATTCCTCTTTTATACCGAAGGGCTAATTGCTTTGCTAAAAGATGCTGAGAGGAGAAATTCAGTGAGAGGCATAAAAGTTTGTAGAGGGACTCCTAGTGTAAATCATCTTCTCTTTGCGGATGGTAGCCTTATTTTCTATAAAGCTGATCTTCAAAGAACTTCTCATATTCAGAATTTGCTAGAACGGTATGAGTTAGCCTCTGGTTAGAAAGTTAATAAAACAAAGACTGCTAGGTTTTTTCTAAGATTGTTCCAGATTTTAGACAGAGAAAGCTTCTTGCTTTGTGGGGTGTTAGAACTTTTCAGCAATATGATAAGTATCTAGGTTTGCCTAACCTAGTGGGGAGATCTAAAACTAGAGCATTTTAGGATATTAAAAGCAAAGTTTGGGTTAAATTGCAAAGCTAGAAAGGAAAATTATTATTTCAAGGAGAACGAGAAGTTCTTATTAAAGCTGTAGCATTATCCATCATTACTTATGCTATGAGTTGTTTCAAATTACCTTTGGGTTTGTGTAGAGAATTGGAGATGTTGATGGCTAGATGTTGGTGGGGGCAAACAGAAGATGAGAGGAAAGTGCATTGGATGAGTTGGCAAAGGCTTTGCATGTCAAAACATAGAGGTGGAATGGGCTTCAAAAATTTACATTTATTTAGCATGGCTTTGCTAGCAAAACAAGGGTGGAAGGTTTTGCAAAATAATGGCTCTCTGCTACAAAGAATTTACAAGGCAAAATATTTTCCACATGATTATTTCTTTCAAGCTAAGTTGGGTCCTAATCCTTCTTATGCCTGGAGAGAGATATTTGAAGCTAAGGAGTGGCTATGGGCAGGATGTCGGTGGAGAGTTGGTACATGGGAGAATATTAAAATTTGGAAAGATTTTTGGGTGCCAAGTCATAGAAGTTTACAGCTAGCTTTAGATGGGATTTCAGTTGATGAGGCATAAGAGGAAGAAACAGTGGCTTCTCTTATTGACCAGGCTACTCGATTGTGGAAGATATGTCAAGTTGGATCTCTCTTCAATCCAAATGTGGCAAATAAGATTCTTCAAATCAGGTTGTCAAGCAATGATTACATGGATAAGTGGATTTGGAACGAAGAATCAAGTGAGAACTTTACTGTGAAAAGTGCTTATCGATTGATTCAAAATCTGAGTTCTGGTGGAAATGGGGAAAGTTCATCTCTCATGTCTAATAAGAGAATATGGAAGGGTATATGACAAATGAAAGTTCCAAGAAAAATAAAGATTTTTGCGTGGCGAGCTTGTAAAGACATTCTATCGACTCTGCATAACTTGAGACATAAAAAAATTGATGTGGCAAATGTATGTTGTTTCTGTCAACGGGTGGGGAGGATGTGGCACATGCTCTTCTATTTTGCTCTCATGTTAGACTGTTATGGTAGCGACATCTCCCTTTATTGCAACAAATTCAGCTCCAGTTAAATTTCTTGGAAACTGTTAGGTTTGTTTTGGAATGAGGGAATGAGGCGGATTTCACCTTGTTTTTCCTGATTGGATGGAGCTTATGGTTCAGACGTAATAAGATGATAATGGAGCAAACTGTGATTGAACCTATGGCAGTTGTTAATCATGCTTTATCTCTTCATAGAACTTTTAATCAGTTGAAGATTTCTAGTGCTATTGAGAGAGAATAGATTTGTAAATGGCAACCATCTCCACCAGGTTTCCTAAAACTAAATGTAGATGGTGCAGTGTTTGCAAATGTGAGGAAAGCTGGAGTAGGTTTGATCTTAAGAGATAAAGATGGTAAAGTAGTCATGACTGCGACTGAAGTTGAAGATGTTGTTGATGAACCCACTATTATCGAACTGTTAGCTGTGTTGAGAGATTACAACTTTATCTTCCACTTGGGATCCCTAAACTGGTGGTAGAGAGAGATAGATTGCATATTATTGGTGCAAGAATTACAAGCTATTCAAGAGTCTTTCTCCTCAAATGATAATCTGATAAATGATGCAAAAGACCTAATAATGTATTTTACAAATTTGTATCTTTTACATGTTTATAGGGAAGACAATGGGGTAGCTCATAGCTTGGCACGTTTTGCTTGGAATGTTGACCGTATTCTAATATGGTGGGAACATATCCCAACTTTTTTGGACCATGCACTTTGGTTAGATCAAGTTTCAATGTACTGATTTCTTATTTAATGAAAGTTTGCTTAAAAATAAAAATAAAAAAATATTTGTGACTAAGCCCATGCGGCCTTTATCTATTAAAAGCCAAGAGCAACATTGGCCTGGAAACGACATTGTTTGGATTAAAAATTTATTTCAACTTATTTCATTTAATTTTATCTAACTATTATGATGCAGTTTGTATTATGAGATAAGATGAAATGATTTTACATGAAAGTTAAAAATTAAAAGTTAAATAAAATATTATTAGAATATTAATTTTTAATATTACTATTATTTTTATATTTGAAAATGTTGAATTGTTAATTATATTTTATGTGAAAATTTAGAAAAATTATAATAATGAGATGAGACGAAACGTTTTTACTAACAGGGCCATAACTTTTCCAAACTTTCAAACAAAATATAATAAATAATTTAACTTTTTCAAATTCTAAAATAAAAATTATATTAAAAAATTATAATATTTCAATATTTTATTAAACTTTCAATTCTGATATCACGATCTTATATCAACTTAACTTGGTATCTAAACTTTTCTGTACTTCTTTTCTTGTAGTAACCGGTTGTTTCTTGATCGTTGAGGTAAAAAATGTCCGGTACTGGCTAGTGTTGTTCACCCGGGATTCCAAACTACAACAATATTCCAATATAGTGTCCTATATAAATAGTTGATATAATAATAGCCTGAAAAATGTCAAAAAATGGAGAAATATAAGTAAATAATAAAAATTTTAATTTCTCCCACCGGCTCAGTTTTTATTTTTATTTTTAAGGTTTGAATATTTTGAGATATTTTAAGTGTCCAAACATACCTTAGAATATCTCAAAATTTTTTTAATAGTAATAAAATGATATCGATTTATAAATAGTAGTAAAATAGTTTGAATTAAGATATTTTATTAAATTTTAAAAAGTAAGAGAGAAAAAGTTAAATAAAAATATCATAAAGTTAAAAAAAATTAAATATCATTTTTGTCTTGAAATTTGAAAAGTTATTTTTTTCTGTTTTGTTTTAAGTTTTGTAAAATTATATTTGGTTTTATGTATACATAATAATTAAGTAATGATTAAATAAAATATATGAAGATTTGAAACTCAAATGTATTTTCTGCTTTCGTGATATTTTAAAAAAAATTATAAATTTTTTTGAAGAATATCCCATTACCTTAACAAGGCCTAAATTATGGTCCAAACCTGTCTTGAGGGAGCACCACAGACTTCTCACCATCTATTAATTAATTAAAAAAATCATTAAAAAATTATCATGTTACGTAATACTATATTTATTTTTTAATATATTAATTAAGATATACATTCTGCTTATCGCCAGCATTTTATATATTTTTGCAGCATGAAGGCATCATCGAGATTAGATTCAAGACTTCTACTTCTCTTGTTAATTTCTACAAAGAAATGACTATTCCGTGAGATTAGAAACCAATACCTAATCTCTTTATTACTACAAAGGAAGAGTATACAGTTAAAATACAATTCAATTGAGGTTAGGTTTGGATAGTGAGTTGAAATGAGATGAATTGAGATGAAAGTTAAAATTTAAATAAAATATTATTAGAATATTATTTTTTTAATATTATTATTATTTTAAGATTTGAAAAAGTTGAATTGTTTATCATATTTTATGTGAAAATTTAAAAAAATTGAAATAATTAAATAAAATAAATTGAGATTAGAGAAAAGCTTGAGACCGTATGAGTGTGAAAAACATTTTTCAACCAGCCAATAAAAAACAGACACGTAAGTGATTTATTTATCACTGAAATGCACCCACGCGTAAGCGTTCTCTCCCTCTCCCTCTCATCTTCACTCTCTCTCTCCCGTCCAGCCCTCTCCTTTCTCTCCCTCCAATCTACGACGCTCCATGCCAACGGACCAACACCGACGAACCCACGCCGAAGCCCTCTCAAGCCCATCTGGACTCCTCCACAAAGAGAAAGAATTAACATAGAGAAAATGATCGATCAACAGAAAGAGATAAAGAATTGTTATATTTGTATAAAAACCCATTGGAAAAAGCTACTTAGCGATGATATTTCCACACAAACACATACAAGAGAGAGAGAGAGAAGGAGAGAGATGTAAGTATCGTTGCATCCTTCTGCACTAGAAGTAATATTATGCAAGTTCAACACCAGAAAATAAAGCTCCAACGAAAATGCCAAACCCATAAAGTCACGCCAAGTGATAAACCGATCGATCGAGTGAGTTCAAATAATAGTGATATATATTGTCTGCAATTGGATCGGATCCACATGTGCGGGTGTAATTCGAATTGGGTTTTGTCTTTCATGATTCGTCTTTTTCTATGGGAATCTGTGAAGAAGTGCAGATGGGAGGGAGTGAAAGGAAATGCTGGGCGGGAGGGGAGGGAGAGGGAGAGAACGTCTACCTGCAGGTGCATTTCAGTGGTAAATAAATTGCCTATATGTCTGTTTTTTATTAACCGGTGGAAAAATATTTTTCACATCCATCCGGTCTCAAATTTTTCTTTTGAAATTAACTTCGAATCCAAATCAGACCTAGAATTCATGACTTCTACCTATATTTTTTAATTAATACTTTTTTAATTATTCGTGGAATGATGTAATATTGATCGTAAAATAATTTTTTTTTTTTTTTGTTTGTTTAAAACAACTATAAAAAAGGCCTCGAACTATAAACCTGTAGATCGTAAAAAGCAAGTTCCCAGCATATGCAAGTAATTTCCAGCTAAAAAACCCATCTTTTTACCATATGCAAGTAAAAATAGTAGCTGCTGACTTCTTTCATCCTCTCTCTCTCCGTGACTTCTCTCTAGAAAAAAACTCATCTTTTCATTCAGTGTTGCCAAAGAGGAAGGTGTGAGTCTCGGCTCTACCTTCCTCTCCAACCCCTTTTACTTTTCTTTTTATTTTCCAAGCTACCTATATATGAATATGTTTATATGGTAGTTTTTCTCTCCCAATTCGAATTTTCTCAAATCTGTTGCACCCGGCCATGAAAAGTCAACACATGCCCCACCATGAAGTTCCTGTGCTGCCGATCAGCTAGGATGATGTGGAACCGTGCCAAGAATGTCTGTGCGTGGCTCTCATGCGCGGCTTATTTCCACGCGTGCTCTTCACGCTCCGCCGCCCTCCAACAACTCTGTCGGATACACGCACCGCACTAGCATATTCCTCACCTTCCGATCTTTCAGATCAACCCGACCCCACCTCCATACCACCGGCGTGTGGCTCTCACGCGTCACTCCAGAGGCGTGGGTTTACTTTCCCTCTGCAAATCTGCTCTTCCGATGTTGATCTATTAGGGTTATCGTTTTTCCTAACCAGTGATCTTGTAAAAAAGATTAAGGATCTTTCTAAAAATATTTCAAGATAATGAACTACAGTGCATCCGCTTACATCGTTTCTAACAGTGGTTTGCCTTCTGAACATTTTTTAAGACAGTACCTTCTTTGTAAGGCTTGAGTAAAGATAGTCTCAAAACCTATTTTATTTTCTTTTTTATCACCACTTTTACACTATAATTGTTATATTAGAATATTTGTCAGGGAATCCCACCCCTAACATGTATCATCTTTATCTTTTATTTTAATGAAATTTGCTTGTTAAAAAAAAAAAAAAAAAGGTTTATTTCCAGCTAAACCCGAGAGATCTGGGCACGGAAGGACAGTCAGCGAAGTTCGTGGATCGACCATTAGGCATCGAGAAGTGTGTGTAAGAAGTTGTCTGTATAGCAGTGTTAACATGTGATGTGACGAGTGCAAGTGTGAATGGAAGTAAAGAAGTGAGACTTTTCATGCTTAATTAATGTAAAATTATCTTTATCATCGCATTAATTTATTCCCTAAATACTCTGTTTTCCATTAGTTTCTTCTCACGTGGGCACGACTTAGGTAGATTTGCGATCTACATGGAACATTCTTAACGTTGATAATTATATCTTAATTAATTTAATAAAATGTATAAATATTATATAATTATTTTAGAGAAAATAAAATTTATTATTAAAAAATTAATTTTTTTCATGTGAATCTTATATTTATTTATTTTTTTAAAATAATTATACAGTATTTACATACTCACAATCACAACTATTATTTCTCTAATTAATTATATGGTTTCGTTGAAAAACTCATCTCTCAAAAGTTTGACAAAGGATTAAATAGATTAATCCTCTTAACTTAGATATATGTTTGACTACGGCCATGCGTACCAAGTGAACCGCTTATTAAATGATAATATTAGGGTGTCCATCAAATGTGTATATTAGTACTACTGAATTTTTTTATTTTTTTATTTTTTTCTTTAAGCATTTTTTAAACATCCTTAATTATTAAAAATAAAATAAAAAAATATATATAAATTTACTAATATTCACTTCTTTAATTATTAAAAAAAAATTTTGAAAATATATGAATTGACACATTTGATGAGTATATTTAATAGTCATATTGTTATTTTCCTTTATTAAATGATGATTTACTAATATGACACTTGAATGGAATGGTTAAACTACATGTCCTCTATTCCCAACAATTAACTTTCTCCTTCTTAACAAATGTGGAAAGACTGAGCAGAAGATTGTTCAAGCTTAATTATCAAAATAGCAGTCAAAGATCGTCGACGTCGGCTAGCTTGCTGTTTCAAATGCACAACGAGTGTGACTTTATTAACGTACTGTACGCACTAAACCCAGTCCATTTTTTTCCCATAAAAGCTGAAGAGCATTAGTGGCCAATGATAATATGCAGAAGCAGACGATCAAATCATTTTGGAATATACAAGAGAATAATGGGATTTTTGAATTAGTAGATGAATCGATGATGATAATGATATGCAGATGATAAAATCAATTTAAAATAGATGATATGCATTGGAGCAAAGCCACTTGAAAGCTTTTATTCAACTTAGAATCTCATATGCTTAATCGAACAAAACAAACAGAGCTTTAGGTTAATGTGGTCCTTAGAAAAAAAAAAAAATTAGGAAGTGTGCAACCCAAATATATCATTGCAGATTAAACAAACAGAGCTTCAGTGCTTCACTGTCGTACATACTAGCTTATATTTTGCACTATGTGATGGCTTATATTCTTTTTGCCCTTAACTTATCATCTCTTAAACAAGCAGATCATCAAATCATGAGTTCTCATTCCGTACACACAGGGCAAGTTGGTTGGTTATGGGAATTATATTATGCGGGGGCTCGAGAGCATACAAAACAATAGCTTCAAGTGACTATCTAGATGAGAAAACTTATTTCAAACACACTTTAATAATTTATTTGGGTTGATGGAATTGAGAAAAAAGATTTAGATTGTGATCTTAAAAATTTAAAATACTTGTTTGGACCATATATTAAAATTAATTTATAGATCTATTTCTTGCCTCCATTGAGCTTATATCTTCTTGCTCGATCGAGAGAAAGATGAACCTTGCCTTTAAGCTCTTAAGAATCTAACAGTACAGTCTAGATCTAAGGTCTAATTGAGCACACTGTCCAAAGATGATTGAGAATTCAAGAGAGCATCCTAATCTTTATTGAAAACAAGGCTGACACTCCATCCCTCTAGGGTTCACTACAAGAAAAAATCCTCTTTTTGGACAACATTAAGTTGCAAGAAAAAGGCATAAATTAGTGGCAAAATAATTATTTACGGCTATTTTTTATCGCCAGAACATCCAAGCTCTTAAGAAAATGCTGTATGCAGCAGTCGGAAAATAATACTTTTTCGGCAATAATTATCACTGGAAAAAGCCTAGCATTCCCCAAACATTTCCCAAGCAATGATGTGGACTCTGAGCAGGATGGAAGACTACAAGTAGATTTTCTTTGCCAAGGGTACAAGGCTATTGATAATTGGTGGCATGTGCATGTCATTATGCTTCATTAGGTTCTCTCTATGACTTGTACCATGGTTATCTTTATTTTAGTACAAGAATATTCTCTCCAAGTTTTAGAAATAAATAAAACATAAAAATTAAGAAGAAAAATTGTTTTCGTTAATTTATTGTTTTTTAAAGTTTTGAAAAATGATTGGTAGACCCTCATTATCCCCCCCCCCCCCCCCCCCCCCCCCCCCCCCCCCCCCCCCCCCCCCCCCGCAACACACACACACACAAAACAAGAATTTTGCCATTAAACTCTCAAACTCAGAAAATAAACATGATGGTAGAAGGATACAAACAACTCATAGAAAAAAATGGGATAGACAAAGCCACTACTTTCAATAACATTTACTTTCGACCTGAGATAGTAATTTTTCTTTCCAATCTTGAAACTTCTTCCACACCCTTTGTTTACTAGACTGGAAATTTGGACTTAGATCTAGTACCAACTAAAGGAGGTAACCCGAGATATTTTTCATATTGTTGAATCCCACTATTAATACTCCATAATAGTTTAATCTTTTCCTTCAACACCCTTTCTACATTACTAGTAAAAATCATAGATGTTTTATCATTGTTAATTTTTTGCCCAGAAACATTCTCATAAGCTTTTAAAACAACTTGAACTCTTTTATTTTCTTCCACATCAGCCTTACAAAAGATGACACTGTCATCTACAAAAAGCAAATGGTTGATATTTGGAGCACCCCTACAAATTTTTAATTCAGAGATCATATCTCTAACCTCTGCTTGTTTTAACAGAGTTGAAAGTCCATCAGTACACAGTAAAAACAGATAAGGGGACAAAGGGTCCCATTGTCTCAAACCTCTTGAAAGATAAGAAGGCCCTTTGGGATCCCCATTAATCAGAACAGAAAAGGAAACTAAATGCACACAATACATAACCAACTGAATGAAGGACTGTTAAAAACCCATAACTCCCATCACAGTTCTAAGAAAATTCCATTCAATACCATCATAGGCCTTACTCATATCTAACTTAATAGACATAAACCCTTTTTTCTATTTTTTTCTGATACTTTAAAAAGTGCACCAATTCTTAAGCAATGAGGACATTATCAGTTATTAACCGACCAAGTACAAATGCACTTTGAGAATCACCAATAATTCTAGGCAATGCTAATTTTAATCTATTAGTAATTACCTTAGCAATAAGCTTATAGGGCACATTACATAAACTAATGGACCTATAATCAGCAACTAATCAGAGTACGATAAGTATGACTACTAACCCCATCATGCTTACCCATAGTAGATTGGCCCATCGAGAGCTCCCCATACTTGAGTCCATTTTTCACACTTGTCTTCTCTTTCTCTGTTGGCCCAAAAAACCCCTTCAGCCCATTATGCATATGCTCATCGACCGACTTCGTATTAGTTTCCGTAATTCCCGTGTAATATCATCTCCATGCATTTGAACTTCCTCAATATATAACTAATACTAACTTTTTGCCCCCCTCAACTAACTGAACCGAGTTTTCCTCCATAGTATCGATAGAAAGTGATGCTAAATTCTCACGATCCATTACGGCTTTCCCCTTGGATGACACAGCGATATTAGGACCAGTTATCTCATCCATAGGCACCGTAGCAACCACCGGATCTATATCCTTCCCAGGCGGCACTTGTGTTGCCATTGATACAGATCCTCTAGCTGATTATCCATCCTCAAGCACGAACATTGCACGAGATAGTGATAAAAACAGCCCTCTATGCAGCCCTAGAGCCAGAGAGGAAAAAAAAGAGAGTAAAGGCATGGTTAATAATAGCACAGAGGAAGTACCGGTCAGGGAAAAAGATGAGGGAAAGGAAGACAAGGGATGAGTTCTAGAAAGTTATTAGTATTTTCAACTGACAAAAAATTAAAATAAAACTTTTTTTTTTGACAACTTTTTTTTTTTTTTTGTGCAGTCTTAAATGTAATATGAATTTGTCTCTTTCTTAGTTTCTTGCCTTGATTGTTGGGTTTTTTGTGTGTTGTTGTGAGAGCATTGATATTGGCATAGCCAAATACCGTTGTAATGTAAATAATGACTAATTTGTGTAGGTCTGCATTGGCTTAGTAGATGCTTGGGGAATAAGATGGTTTGTGTAACTAAACAAGTCCTAAGTGTGCAAACTAGCCCAACTTAGAATATCATAAAATTCTGTGAATGATAATGAAATGGTTTATGAATAATAGTGAAATAGTTTGAATTAAATATTTTATCGAGTTTTCGGAATCAATGATTCTTATATAATATTATTTTTGAATTGAAATTTGAAAAAGTTGTATTTTTTCTGTTTGTTTGTAAATTTTAGAAAGTTATATTGGATTTTGTTTATGGACAATGATTAGCTAATGATTAGATGAAAAAATTGAAAATTTGTAACAAATGTGTTTTGTGTTTCAGTGATTTTGAGAAAAGAAATTTGAGAAGTTTTGTGACTATCTTGTTATCCAAACAAGGCCTAAGTTATGGTTCAAACTCATCATGAGGGAGCGCCACAGACTTCTCGCCATCTTGGCCACTCCTATCTGGTTCCCAGTAGGGAGGGTGCTACTATGGTTATGCCAAGGTAACGAACCCACTTCTGTTGCAGTCTTCATTAACATAGAGAAAAAAGTAAATTAATTAATTAAAAAAATTATTAAAAAAAACACAATGTATATATAAAAGCATGTTATGTAACATTATCCGTTCTGGGAGTTTAATATATTAATTAAGATATAAATTTCGCTTATCTCCAGCACTTTATATATTTTTGCATAACCAAGGCATCAAACGATTAAATTCAAGACTTCTACCTCTCTGTGTTGAAATCTACCTCTCTTTTTAATTTCTACAAAGAGATAACTCTTCCGAGAAATTAGAAACCACCGATTCATCCATCTTTATTACTACAAAAGAAGAATATACCAGTTAAAACACAATTCAGTCGGTATAAAAGAATCCACGATTTCTATCCATCTCTAATAATTAATATTGTTTTTAATTATTCGTGGAGTCATGTATTATTGATGTTAAAATTATTATTATTATTTTTTAAATAATTATAAAAATGTCTCAAACCATAAATTAGGGGTGGCAATATGTGACACAACCCGTGTACCCAACACGAACACGACACGACATTAGCGGGTTTGAATTTAGTGTTAACGAGTTACGGTCAAAATGGGTTGACCCGTTAAGACAATAGCCACAAAATTTTAAGAAAAAATATTGAGACTACCTAGTAAAAAAATATCAATATTTTTTAGCTTTTAACATATAATAAAACTAATATTACAAACTCAACAATAAAAAATATAAGCATAGGTATATTAGAGTTACAATCACAACAAAAAAAACGTAAGTATATTGAGAAATACTAATATTACAGCCCAACAATAATAAAATTATAATTTTAAAATAAATTTTCAACGTGTTATTGTGGATTGATTTCAGGTTATGTGGGCTAATCCGCTATTAATCCGTTTATTAATCGTGTCTTGATTGGTGAACCTATTTTGATTCGAACTAATTTATGTCAAATTCAAATCTGCTAATTTCGTATCATATTCGTGTTGAGTTCATGAGTCGTGTTACACGAGTCCTGTCCCCTATGGCAGGTGGGAAAGTGAGCCCACAGCCTGCATCCCTGCAAAAGGCGAGTCTCTTGTCGAGATTGTTGTTTGCTGCTGTCTTTGTTCATTTAATATTGCGGTGTGATCTCCTGCCTCCCATGTGGGCCACGACGTGTTAGTGATGTGATGACCTCTTCCCCCCTCTAACACACACCTCACGGGCTAGGTCTGGAACTCCTTCTTCTTAACACAGATGAGCGGGCTGTTCATGAATCAAACGGGCTTTTGAGGAGTGGTGTCGGCTCGGCCCCCAGCGGGTGCGCCAAGGGGGGTGGGGGAATATCCCTCCCAACCTACATCTAACATTCCCAACGTCCCCTTATGATTAACACTGTTATATCTTAGTTATATGGTTTTGCTGAGATTTCATATCTCAAAAGTTTGACAAAGGATTAATTTAGATTAATCCTCATACAAAATTAGCTCATGAAGATGTGACATGTATTATGATGTAATGAATTAACGTGTAAGATCACTGAGGTTTGATTGTAGGACTAGCTACACCGTTAATTCAAACAATGTGTCACAGAAAATCTGGCCAAAACTTATCGTGAGGAGATCATTAATTAATAATGTATCATTGTTAGAAGGATAAGATAAAATACACCTATTTAAAAGAGAACGTTTTGAAAATCTTCGTGACATGAAAATAATCCATCTAGAATTTCTAGGAGATGCAACATTTTTTAGCTAGGTTATATATAAAACAAATTATGTTTTCAAGTTACTGCTAGCTCCCAGCTCGATCCAGACTTTGAATTATTCCTTGTAAGAAAGTCATATTTATTGGATTTTATATATGGACAATAATTAAGTAATAATTAGATGAAAAAATTGAAAATTTGAAACAAAAATGTGTTTTGTGTTTCAGTGATTTTGGGAAAGGAAATATGAGAAGTTTTGAGAGTATCTCATTACCCAAACAAGGCCTAAGTTATGGTTTAAACTTGTCTTGAGAGAGCACCACGGACTTCTTGCCATCTAGGCTATCACTTTCTGGTTCCCAGCAGTAGGAGGGTGCTACCATGGTTATGCCAAGGTAATGAAGCCACCTCTGTTGCATTCGTCTAACCTATTAACATAGAGAAAAAAGTAAATTAAGTAATTAAAAAATTATTAAAAAAAATACTATGTATAAAAGCATGTTATGTAATATTACATTTTTGGGAGTTTAATATATTAATTAAGATGTAAATTTTGCTTATCTCAAGCACTTTATATATTTTTGCATAACCAAGGCATCAAACGATTAAATTCAAGACTTCTACGTACCTCTTTGTGTAGAAATATATTACCTATCTTTTTAATTTCACTCTTCGATCCGTGAAATTAGAAACCACTAATTCACCCATCTTTATTACTATAAAAGAAGAATATACCAGTTAAAATACAATTCAGCCGGTATAAAAGAATCCAACAATCGTATTTTACATTAGATTAGATTAACCATTAGATTTAAAATCTCTTTATCTATAACCTTACATTAGATTAACCATTAGATTCATCAAAATAATAATATATTATTATTTTTTTAATAATAACATTTTTTAATTTTTTCTTTCGTATTTTGCAATTACATTAACCATATGTTTACTAATAATTTAATTTGATACTTAAATTATTGTTTCCCAATTAATTTTTTTCTTCAACCTAATTGTCCAACAAACATATTTTGTTAACACTTCTTGTACCCAACAATCATATTTACAAATTGCAATGCATAATTTTTATATAGGTTTTAATTTTTATTCATTTTTAGACTTAATATATTTATTTGAGACGTAGAAAAATATTAAGTTTAAAAAGAGTTGTTTAAAAAATTACGAATTCATGTGAGTTAAGCAACAATGTAATGTACAACATTCAAATAAGCATAAAATAATCTGGATAGCTATGAACAATAGGACTTTAAATTTGAAGAAGAAGAAAAATGTCATGTAGCTCAAAGTTTCAAATTTGTGTATATGGTAAATCTAATGTAATGATTTTAAAACTAAATTCATCAAAATTTGAAGATTGGACTCATCAAATTAGTCCAATGCTATTAGCCAAATGCTAATGCTCTTAGGAATGAGAAAAGAGAGCTAGTAGCCTCTAATTACGAGATATAGATATATGGAACTTGCTAGGTACAAGCGATTTAGCGCATCAAACTACATATCAATACTCACATATCTTTTTTTATTACAAAAATAAAAAATAAAAGAATTTTTTATTTTTAAAGAAAAAGAAGGTCCTTTGTCTCACAAAAATTATTTTTGTCTTTAATTCGTATTGTTTTATGAAACAAATGTCTTGCATTTAATATTGATGTGCGGTTTATTGCACGAAATGGTTTACAATGGTTTAAAACGATTACGTGATGTTGTACCAATATAGTATTATTCACTTTGGTGAAATAGGGGATAGGACCAATATATATGGTCTAAAATGGTTGCATATTAAATTTGTTGCAATGACTTCCGTAAGCTAAACGTTTTTATTAAATTTGTTGGGCTGTGTCTGCAGTATCGCTCTCTGTGCAATATCTCTAAAAGCAGACCTATAAGTCTCGATATCAAATATCATAAAATTAGACATAATTGATTGCATTTTTCTTACATCGGTTTCTTTTAAATGGATTGTCAGCTCAACTATCCGACAAGTTCATAAGATTAAGGTTAGTTTTGGAATATAAGTGTTTTTGGCTATTCTCAAATTATATTTTCAAAAATTCTACATTTTCTTCTTAAATATCACTTAAAAATAAATAACTTTTTCAAACTTTAAAAAAAAATATATATATAAATAATACAACTTTTATAAATTTCAAAACAAAAATTATATTCAAATAAAATTTTAATTTTATAATATTTTTATTCAACTTTTTATCTCTCATTTTTTGAAACTTAATAAACTATATATCTTAACTCAAAATATTTTATTGTTATTCATAAATATTTTAAGATATTCTAAGTATTCAATGAGCCATAAAGGTCATGGATTCAACTAAACCAATTACGTAAATTCAGTTTTTAAAAATAATTTATCAAGAATTTTTACGAGATGCAGTATTTTTTAGCTGGGCTATATAAAACAAATTATGTTTTCAAATTCCTGCTAACTCCCTCCAGATGATCTGGTCAGTTTTCGTACTTTGAATTCTTTGAAAGAAAGTTTGATTATTAGTAAGAAAAATGCATGTTTTTCTTCTTTAATTGCGTTCTTCAAAGGAAGGTTAGATACATTGTTTTTTAATAAAAAATTACTTTCTAGAGCTAATGGAGTGTGCTTCGCGAAATGTCCTTTTAATTTGTTCTAATAAATGTTTTAGTGTTTATACCACATTATTAGTAATAATACTTTTAGCGTGTTACCAAATATAGAAAGAATTATTCTATTTTCAAGTCGGTAGATAGAACAGTAAGATTTTATTTACAAAATTCAAATCTAGTCTCAATTGAGATTCGACCCTCATGTAGAATCAAATTTCAAATTTGACCTCTGTTACGTATTCTATCCACTCTATTTAGAGAAGTGATAATTGCAATTATGAGTGCGCAAGCGCCACGCAGTTACTTTGATAAAAATTAATTTTTTAATAGTAGACCTCACTCTTTTTCAAAGCGACTACACTGCATTTGGACACTCCACGACAGTATGTGGCATTACTTCTCTATTTAATAGACAACATGTTGTAGTCTTACAAACAGCCACGTGACAGTCTTACATACAATCATGTGGTATTCTTATAAATTAAAAAATAAATTTACTTTTATATAAAACTTAAAAGAAATAATCTTTAATATTAAGAAATTATATAATTAAAAATAGCATTCTTTTTATATTTAAATAAATACTAAGTTATTTTTAATATAATTCTTAAAAATTAATTTATTTTTAAGATTTCTTTTTCTAACGAATTCTTATATGGGAAAATAATTTATTTTTATTTTATAATTTTTCATAAAAATAAATAACTTTCACGTAGAAGTCTGTAAGGCTGCCATGTGCCTTTTGTTGTGTAAGGTACCGAACGGGATGTGGAACGCCAAAATTTAAGTTTGAAGGACTTAGGTTTGACTCGTGTGTTGAAATAATGCTCGGCCTTCCTCTTGTTGGTCGCCATCCGTATCTTCGCTTCATGTCTTCTTTCTTCCAGCAGGTCTAACTACTCCTCCAATTTCTCATTGTTGGACCTTCAATCGATGTGTTGAACCATGGTGGTTGGTACACCTATCTCTGTCGGAACTACTGCCTCTCTACTATAAGTGAGGGCGAATGGTTTTTCCCCTGCTGGTGCCCTAACAGTAGTTCAATATGCCCACAAGATCCCCGGGAGTGTAAGTTCTTACACCCAGTTCCCATTCTTGTCTGCTAGCTTGTTGTTTAGGATTCCTAGCAGAGTTTTGTTGGTTGCCACGACCTGTTCGTTGGACTGTTGGTGACTCAGGGAAGAGTACTTGAACTTGATTTGCAGTTCTGCGAACCAGTTGCAGTAATGGAGGGAGTCGAACTGTTGCCCATTGTCCGATATGATGCTTCACGGGATGCCAAATCGACAAACAATGGCTTTCCATAGGAATCTTGGGAAGGCGCCAGTGGTTATAGTCGCCAGAGCTTCTGTTCTACCCACTTGGTGAAGTAGTCCACAACGATGACTACAAACCTTATGCCCCCTTGCTTGCAGGTAAGAGCCCGACTAAATCCACTCCCCATTGTGCAAACAACCATGGAGACATGATTGATGTCAGCTCTTTTGGCGGCAATTTGGTACTAGTGCATGGATTTGGCACTCTGAACACTTCCTGACAAATTCCACTGCATCCTTGAAGGCATGGGGCAAGTAGTACCCTGCCCTCATTACCTTTCAGGCCAATACTTTGCCTCTAGAATGAGTCCCATAAATTCTCCCATGTATCTCGACTAGAATGTATTGGGCTTCTTCCAGTGAGACACATCTCAGGAGGGGCTCCGAGAAGCCTCGCCTGTATAAGACCACGTCTACCAAGGTGAAGTGCACTGCCCTGTTCTTGACTTTTCAAGCTTCCCATTTTTTCCAGTACCTCATTGGTGTCCAAGTACTTTATCACATCCAATGCCAACTCTGGAGCCCCCGAGTGCACCACCGAGACCTCGACCCCTATGGCGAGGACCTCTACCATCAGGGTAATCTTGGGTTCTGGCAAGGGTGAGTCTTCTCGTCTTTAGGCGGTTCACGCTAACTTATATGCACTTTGGTTTTCTTCCGTCGACATCTGTTGGATGAGGAAGTAACGGAAAGATTCACGTTTCTCCCACACCAGTTGCAGATACTTTTATAGCTTCTCACCTTCCATGGCGAATCTGCCTAGCACTTGTTTAACGATTACCTGGGACTCGACCTTAACCTCGATCTCTGTTGCACCCAACTTCTCGGCTACTAATAGTTCAGCCGGTAGTGCTTCATACTCAGCTTCATTATTAGTGGTTTTGAAGGCAAGTTTAATCGCATAGTTGTGCTCCTTTCCCAAGTCTGTGGTGATGTGCACCCCTACTCGCCCTCTAGCCCAGAAGGACGAGCCATTTACAAAGACCTGCAGGGATTTCTTATGGGTGCAACGGGGATCTCTTCTGGGAATTCGGTAAATTCAACTACAAAATAGGCCAATATTAGTCCTTTTAAGTCGGTACGTGGAAGATACTCTATATCGAACTCGTTTAGTTCAATAACCTAGTTCATCAAGCGGCCTAAGGAGTTCGGCCATTGCAAAATCTTCTTGAGGGTTGTTTCAGTTAGCACTTTCATTGGGTGGGTTTGGAAATACGACCTCAATCGCCATGCCTCGATCACTAGTGCAGAGGCGATCGTATCCATCCACAGATACCTTCCTCAACTCCCCTGGAATGCTCGACTGGTGTAGTGCATCGGTTTCTGACAGCCATCCGCCTCCCGTACCAAGATTGGCGAGATGGTGTTTGGGGACACCGATAGATATATGGTTAGGTCCTCCCCCGGCTCTACCTGGCTAAGGAGCAGGGGGTGAGCCAAGTACTCCTTCAGCTTGCCAAATGCCTGATTACATTCGTCATTCCAAGTTAGCGTCTTTCTCAAAACTTTAAAGAATGGTAAGCACTTGTTTGTTGACCGAGAGAAAAATTGATTGAGGGTGGCCACCCGTCTTGTCAACTTCTGTATGATGTTTATTCTTCGTGGCGACAACATGTTCATTATGGCCTCAATCTTCTCCGGATTGGCCTTGATCTCCCTCTCTGAGACCATAAAGCCCAATGATTTTTTCGGATTCCACCACAAAGGTGCACTTTGCCAAATTCAGTTTCATCTTATACTAGCGCAAGACTGCAAAAGCTTCTCGTAAGTCATCCAAGTGGTGTTCAGGTTCGTTACTCTTGACCTGCAAGTCATCCATGTAAACCTCCATGCTACGACTTATCTGATTTTTGAACATCCGATTGACCAATTGTTGATATGTTGCTTTTCCGTTCTTCAGTTTGAAAGGCATAGCTAGGTAACAATAGAGTCCTTATCGTTGAGATTCATCTAGATTTAGTTGTATTCTGAATAAGCGTCCATGGAGCTCAACAGGCAATAGCTCAGCATGGAGTTCACGATTAGGTCTATGCGAGGTAACGTGAAGCTATCCTTCAAGCATGCCTTTTTAAGGTCAGTAAAGTCGACACACGTTCTCCATTTGCCACTTGGCTTCTTTACTAACACTACATTGGATAGCCATTCGGGCTAATGCGTTTCCCGGATGAACCCCACAGTAAGGAGAAGGTCAACTTCCTCATGGTGCATCTACTCCTACTGTGCTTCGTGATTTAGTGTGCTTGTCCTAACTTGGCCTTCCAATGACTTGCTTCTACCTTCCTTTAGTGCCTTGTTCTCCTGCCGAAACCTTTCCACTTCTACTGTCAACTTCCTCACAATGTTTTGACCTTGCTTCCATGTTTCTCGAGGATTCTTCCTGTCCACGGGTGGTTTGGGATCGTCTTGTTGCCGGCATACGAATGAGACATCATCCACGGTATCCCACACATGGCTCCACTGTTAACGACATGTTTCATTCCCAGTCAACTTTTCTCACCTTCTCCAATGCTCCTGCAACACACTCAAGGGTCAGGGATTAGGGTGGTGTGTAACACCTCCGATGCCGAAGTCAGTATGAGATGATATTGTATACAAGAGTCTAGAGATAACAAGATCCCTCGGTCTAACCTGGAGGTGAGCCTTTATATATACCCGATTGAGGTGGACCCCACTCTTTGTCAGTGGGATGTTCAGGAGTCATATTGGGTGCCATGCCTACTGTAGGGCGACTACCTATTGCTTTGGATGCCATGCCACCGCATTAAATGCAGTACACTTCTCTGTGCATCCTGTTCCTTATGGCAGGTGGGAAAGTGTGCCGACTGCTTACGTCACTGAAAAAGGTGAGTCTCTTATCGAGATTGTTGTTTGCTGCCGTCTTTGTTCATTTAATGTGCGCGTGATCCCCTGCCTCCTGTGTGGGCTAGGATGTGTTAGTGATGTCATGGCCTCTTCCCCTCTGACGTACACCGCACGGGCTGGGTCTAGAACTCCTTCCTCTTGACACATATAGGCGCAATTCACGAATTAGATAGGCTTCTGAGGAGTGGAGTCAGCTTGGCCTTTGGCCCCGGGGGGGGGGGGAATATCCCTCCCAACCTGCATCTAACATTCCCAATGTCCCCTTATGATTAATGTTGTTATATCTTAATTATATGGTTTTGCTCTCATTTCGTATCTGAAAAAGTTTGACAAATGATTAATTTAGATTAATCCTCCTACAAAATTGGCTGAGTGATTGAGACTAGGCATTGAAATAGAGGTCAAGTCACCAGCTCGTGCTTTTTATAAAATCTGAATTAAAGTGGAAAGACTAAGCAGAAGATTATTCAAGCTTAATTATAAAAATAACAGTACTCAAAGATCGACGTCGGCTAGCTTGCTGTTTCAAAGGCTCGAGTGTGACTTTATTAACGTACAGTACGCACTAAACCCAGTCCATTTTTTCCTATAAAAGCCGAAGAACATTAGTGGCCTGGACACAGTCTTTCATTGCAACTACTAACTGCTTCGACTTGCTCGTACTAGAATACTGAAAACTCCTTATAATTGAAAGGAAAAATGTCATCTTCTCTGTCTGGTAAGTTAAGTATTGAAATAGAGGTCAAGTCATCAGCTCGTGCTTTTTATGAGGCTAACGCGAAACGATTGTACGAGATACCAAAACTTTGCCCTACCTGTATACCCAGGATTGATTTAGTAGAAGGAAAATGGGAAGAAGTGGGTGCTGTCGTGAACTGGCATCTCGCATACGGTAAGTGCAACAAAAGTTTGTTATTGATCACATGATCCACTACAACAAATGACAGTTTTTGCAATGGAGTACATTGGTGGGAATAAGTTATGGACCAGTCAAAAAAAAAACTTTTCCCACCAATTCTTCTGGTGGCTGGGTCGTGGAATATAATTCATGGAGAAAAATATATTACCCACCAAATATGTTTATCATGGCAAAAGGTAGGTTTTTTCCCACGACCAAATCTTGCGGCAAATCAGTGTTTTGCCTGTGGGAAAATATATTGCCAACCAAACGCTTGTGGTGACAAATAGGTCATCTCTCCATGGAAGCTACTGGCGGGAAAAACTCTTTATCCATGATGGTTTTTGTGGAAACTTTAGTGGCATGAAGTTTCTTCCCATCCACTAGTTCATCACTACAGTTGGTTTTTGGACGATAATTTTGGGACACAATTATATAATAGTAACGCACACATCTGGAAAGGACTACTTACTACCCACCACAACATATTTTGGGAAATAGGTATTTCCTGTTACACAAGCTCCTTGTAAAATTATGTTATCCATGCGTAAATGCAAATAGCCTTTATTCTGATGACATTAGTGGTGAAAATTAGTCAGTCCCATGATGTTTATTGGTGGGAAACAATGATTCTCAGTGAACTTAAATCATTGCAACCATTTCATTTAATACCATACCTGTCCGTGGGAAAAAAAAAGGCAACACAAGGAATACATTATTTATCCATGACAACCTTTTGCGGGAACACACCAATAAACATTACCAGTTCTCATCGTCTATAGTCTTTTCGGAGTCCATGCAGCTCATTCCGTCCAATTTTCTTTTTCCCCACTAATCGATTAAATGGACAATTGCTGATTTCCCAAGAAACCACTGGACAGTAATTTATAAATTACTGTCCAAATCTGTTACCTCAACCATCTGAACACGTTATAAAAGTGTCCTTATTACCAATGACAACTAGTACAAATTCAACCTTTTAGACTACAAGAAGTTTTCAGCCAAACAATCCAACAAAATTATCAACTTGAGGAAGATACCACACCAACATGCAGCAAACAAACGAAATGGTTTGTTTAATAATAACCTGTCAATATACATATATAATCACCATCATAGCTATATACAAACCTGCCAACATTTTGTGATTACACCATCATATAGACAAATATGCTAATATTCATTGAAACCAAATAGTTCAAAGTCATGTACAAACATAAGAGTTGCAACTGTGTATGGCAGTACATGAGGGAATTATAACATTCTTGCTCCAACAGCATCTATGATAAGTGCTTTGGATATATAGACAGATTACTAAGGGCAATAGATGTCCCCCTATCTTGTTCTCCAACATTCAGATTTACCAATCTTGCTCCACAAATTACACTCGGTGCTAACATGTTTCCTGAAATTTTCAACAAGCACTTTGTCAAACTAAGTTACTTAATTGGAGCATAACATGACAATAGGGGTAGAGTAAGCTACTATAGTAATTGTGCATCCATACCTTGTACATTAATTTTAATTAATTAACTCTTGCCCATACAACCATATTAGGATTTGCTTGAGTAATAATCCTAACTCTAAACATGAATTTCGAAAATGACATTATATCAATGAGAGTGATATTCCCGTGGAATATAAATGAAATACCTACTACCATTATTTTTATGCTATCTTAAGTACAATAGTTGCATATTCCTCATAATAGAGTTTGCAATAGCCTCATCCATGCGTGTGCAGAATATCAGTTCTATATATCTCTAAAAAGTTTGATCCCATCTGAATTCATAAAACATACAAGAGCAGGGAAAATTAATTGTTGATACTCTACTTGTGACTCCCCATCTATCATAGCAATGGATCAATGTTGTCAGAGAATAAATTGGATTCATTATTTGCAACCAAGTCTAAGTTTATGTATATAAGTATTAATAATATCACAATTGGTACTAACTAGGCACCATGAGGAGTTTTCAGATTTGCACATAATTAAACTATTTCAGTCCAGTTTAACCTATTTGTGCTACTTAGTTAGGAGGTTATCTCACCATATAAACTAACCAAAATGCATGCACTAGAATTTAAAACCTGAAGCTTATGGAGCTCCAATTGGGGGTGTGTGTGATATATAGTTAGAACTGGAATTGTGCATACATGACTTGGAAAAAAGGGAAAGCAAGTATTAATTCTTACATTGCAGCAGAATAAATACAGCCCCAGCGAATAGTACATTTATCTGAACCTGCTCTTCATCTCCACCAACTCCTGCTTTGCATTCCATGATCCATATGGCTGATCAAAAGACTTGCTCCAACTTGTAAGAGGAGAATACTGGTGAAATGGAATTACTTGTTCAGTTTTCAGACTTTTGCAAATCTAAATATCAAATTCTAAACCAGTATATGTAATTGTAAGAGAACTTACCCTTTCATAAGAACCTAATCTGTCCCTATCAAGCTACTCAACCAAAGATTGCAACTCTTTTCCCCCAACCTTTCAAGAGAGACTACCAACAACTCAAAAGTCAACTCACTATCTGATTTTTCCACTACCGGTTTAAACTTATCCACCTTAACTATAATATGCAACTACCAAATATATACTATCGAGGGACAAAACAGTTTGGCCATTGGATTGTTACATATCCAATAAACAATCCACAAAAAATAAAAAAACCCCACAAAAAAGCCCTCCACAAAATAGTAAGAAAGTGAGATGCCAAAGCATCTTGATGAGTCTCTCTATGAGACTCAGTACCTCCCTCAATCTCAGTCATTCGATAGTTGAATAAGACTTTCTCATGCTCAGAAAAATTCTTCTTCAACGCTTCAATATCTCGCATCAGAGTGTCTAGTTTGCTGTTGTACATTTCCGCATTGTTCTTGTTGCGTTCATTCTCCTCCGAGAGACGAATAAATACTCTACTTTTCTTCATTGAAGGAGAGGGGTCGGGAATAACCATGTGTCCCATCCCTACTGCGTACCCAGATTTTTGTCCCAATACTTCTTTGAATATAGTGTCAGCTGCTGCTTCAACATCCTCTTCAGATTCTTTTTCACCTAACCTCTCCACCATTAGATTCTGAAAAATGTAGATGAAAGGAAAATCAGCATTGTTGTTAAATACCTATTATTACTATAGTCTAACTTAAAGTAAATTAAACACAATCTTACATAATTGTGTTCACTTGCTGCATTAATGAATTTACCCTTTCGAGTTGACCAATGTGTTTCCTTATAAAATGCAACCATGTTTGGCGCCGTCTCCCTCTGAAACACACAAGCAATAGTAAATATACTTTCTTATTTGAACATATTGGTGAGGACTTATATATACCCATAGTTATCACAAACCTTCTCCTCTAATATCCGTATAAAGGATTTTCGTCCACCGGTATGTTTGACTTTTAGTTTTTGTCTATTTGAACTGTTTCTTCTGGACTTCTCCTGCACTTGTTTCTAAAAAATTAAATCTCATTTCCCAATAGTGTGTTTCTCGAGCTTAACATAATTGGAAAAAACCCTTACTATATCATATACTCCTATTTGAGGCAATAGAAAAATCAACCTACTCTATTTTATTCACTTAATACTAATCTGAATAAAATTACAATATACCTTAAATGTCGAACTTGCCCACCGTTCACATAGCTTTTCCCATACAGGTTTCTCCACCATGTCCGTCCCACCACGTAGGGCCTCTTCATGTGATGCATATTTTAAATACACTTTGTGTAGTGCATAATGATATGCATTATACTTATCGCCCAAATGTCTTTCAACCATCTCACGATGGTTGTCCTTTGTCCAATCTAGAACAAAATCTGCCTGCAATATGAAATATGTACTTCATTACAAGGATTTTTCATCAAACATGCCTGATTACAACAAATGAGTAAGTCACCAGCTTCATCACTTTCTTAGGACAAAGTAAGGTCCTACCCGCACACGGTCAACGAGCTCTTGCTTTTCCTCTTCGGGTACATAACTCCAACTATCATGCCTCATGTCGGCATGTACTTTAATAATCCCCGTCAGCCGACCAGTGAATATGGAGGCATTCTCGCACGAAGGCCCTCGATGACCATCTTGTATAACCAAAGGGATCTTACCCATCTTCCTAAGTCGTTCAAATAGCGTGCCTTTCGCTTGCCCTCGACCTCGTTTCTTAGTAGGTGGATCTACATTAAGACATTAATATCGTGTAACCCAATCACCTTTTTGCATTCATGAACCAGGAAAAATTATATACTTGTAAAGAAAGATATAATTTTACCACACCACATAGTATAAACTGACTCCTCAGGAACCAGATTGGAACCCATACTTGTATTACTGTGACTCTCTCCAACAAGTGCTCCACCCATTGCCTCTTTTGCGCACGCAGCTCCTACATCCTGCGTCGATTCATTTGACTCTGGCTCGTCCCGCAATGTGGTTCTCCGCGGCAACGCATCTGCTTCTTGATTGCTACCAATGAGAGCGCTACCGTGTCGAGCTTGGCCCCCCCGAAACTTTATAGATTTCACCATCCTTGGCTTTGCTGGAATTTCAAACCTAACTCAGTTCTAACATGCAACCAATTTGTGAGAGAATAGAGTAAGATGCTATTTAACCTACTAAATATAATGTAAAATGATATTTCAACCTCTAACTATTATGTTGGTACCATTCATATATACTCTACTTGTAAGCAAACTAAATCCACATCTAGAAACAATCAAAGCAATATTAAGAGTTTATGGGCTCTTGCTATTAAGCACATGTACCCTTTCTTGGAGGATTTCCAACTGAAAAATATAAACACCAAGCTGTATGCCCAATCTGGGATAATGCAATGTATTCTCTTTCTATGAGAATACAAAGGTGTCAGGCTAACTAGTGGGAACCCAACTTGGTTTATGGCCAAGTATAGTACATTTGTAATGTGAATTTAACATTTTGCATGAAAACTGGAAACCACCTCAAACAACATGTGCTGGGTTGAGTCACCCACGTGTAATAAAAATGATAAATTTATTTTAAAATAAGATATCATTAAATCCAAGACTTATCATGGACACCTCCTGCTATTGTTAAAAACAGTTTTATAAGTGTACTGAAATCCTGATAAATCAGGGAAACATCTACCCTTATGACATCCAATACATTTTCTAGCTTTTATAGTATGTATTTGAATCTACTTGCCTGTTTTCTAGCATGTAGATGTTTACAGGGCAAATCAGTGTTTTCTACATGCATTGACATGCAAAACATTTGCCCAATATAGTAACTAAAAATCAAGTGGGGTAGATAACAAAAATAATATCCAGTATTCTAAAAATATAAACAACTTGTGAAGAGAAAACAAAATCCAAAAGTATGATGAAATGGTTGTAGGTGGCCTGTGTAAACCTAATCTAACATCTCAGTACAAAACACGCAGTCACAGAATAAGGCAAGAGAGACAAAAGGGTTGTTAGTACCTGGTTGTTGGTCTGGCTTTCGTGGCAGTAGGTGAATGAGAGGAACCATTATGTGTAGTTTATGTAATAGGTTTTAAACTTTTGAAAATGCTCAAATGGAAGAAAAGCAGTAGCTCCATGCATAGGAAGACAATTGTAAATAAGATAATATTGTTACAGTAATTCCATGTGAAGAAGATAGTTTTAAAGATCCAAAGTGGAAGAAAAGAATCTGGAAAATGCAAATCAAACTACTACCAAACCTGATGGCCTTGCTGGAAGCATAGTACAGATGCTGGAAGAACAACAGCAGCTCAAGAGTACCTTGGATATTTCTGGACTTCAAAGTGTGTCGTGCTTTTTCTGAACCAGATGTGGAGGTTTCCAGAACAAAATAAAGATTTCTCTAACACACAGGATTGAGGGACACCTGTCCATGGGAAATACCAACCAGCCACTAGGAGTTGACATCATGGCGCCATTTCCCATCTCAAAAAAATTACCCTCCTGCCCTTTACAACATCTCCCTCCCCTTACATAGGCCAATCTTGTTGTATATTATCATAAGAAAAATTACCATTTTGCTCTTCAACAGTATTCCAGAAATTTTATGGACCATTTTTTTAAATACCATTATCCAAAATTAAACAACACACTTAGGCTGTTAGTTGTGAGAATACCATCAATAATAAACATGGTTAGTTGAATGCTTCACTTATTTATTCCATTTTAAATAACAAACCAAATATCTTGGAGTTGTGGACGTCTATTTCTGAATCCCATAATCAGAAATTATGGCAACACACCTGGACAGGAGTTGGAACATATCAACAATATGAAACATGTTTTGTTGGCAGGGCTAATATGTTTTTAACTCCATTTTAAAATACTCAACTATTTTACTGCTCACAGTATGCTATGTAATTAAATCCCATGTTTCCAGCAACACCTCAAAATTGAGTGTTATTGGAAACAAACTTGAGTTCAAATTTATGGCCACCTAAATGGGTGTGTGCATATAGATTGTAATTTTAGATATGGGTTTGTTTGCATTTCCTGATTTTGCATTATATGGTGTTGTATATATATTCTTTAGTTTATTGCATGGACTGGACAATACTCCCACTTGAACTTGTGCCACAACCATCATTCTCCAACTGGGTTGCAATCCGAGATGTAAGGCCAGTTCATGATCCCTTTGCAACCCTGTTAAGAGTTTGTGATCCTCCTCATGCATATACCTCCATTTGTGGGATAATAGTTCTGGATGCGGCTGTTTATCTAGATGCTTATGCTGTGGCAATTTAATTCACATTGGCATCATCCCCCTGCCACAACCTTCCAGCCACTTGACATCATAGAAATGATTATAGGGGTTTGTAACACGTTGCCTTTAAAGACCAGCCTAAAATCTGCATACAACGCAAAAACCACCTGTGAGTAACCTTTTGTCCTATTTTAGTAGCTATCAACATCTACTTAAGTTTTCCTTATTAGAAGCACTCCAACTAAAAAATACCAGTCCTTAAATGCAAAACATGTATCTTTTGCATTTAGTCCAGTCCTTTCAAAGCAACAAGGTCGAAATCATACATAACATGATGATCATATAAATAGGTATTTTATGCAATGTTCTTCTACTTTTATATAAACTACTTGATGATTTGTTGTGTATTGTGCAGTAGATAGGATCTCTATAAGTACTTGAACTTATAGTTATTTTGCCAATTTGTATTACTTAGAAAAAAACACAAAGAGATCCGGCTCAAACTATACTCACCAATCAGCACTAGCTAGGCTGCTGCCTTAATAAGAAATACATTCAACTACATGCTAGACCATGAGCTCTTTATATAATATATATATATATATATATATATTATATTAGCATGTCTAACATCATGGGGCTGATATATTTTTTCAATTTTAAAAACTTTATCCAACTTCTGACTAAGCTAGTTTTGTACATATATATTAGGAAAGGGAGATCACCTAAATATTAAGAGTGTATATTAAAAAATGTTATAAGCATTGTTCATGCAACAATATAAGCCACACTCTCTCCATTTCTACTCTATCTCCTGCTTCTTTCCCAATGTCTAATGACTAAAACCCTAATTAAACAAATAGAACAACAACAACAACAATAATAATAATAATAATAATAATAATAATAATAATAATAATAATAATAATAATAATAATAATAATAATAATATCCTTTTTTAAACCAATAGTCAGTCTTAGAATTGAATATTTGAGAACATTTATTCCAAGTGCATGATAAGACCATGCACCTCAAACACAGTGGATAAAGTTCTTGATCATAATAGTAAATATACATATCAGAATGGACAATGCATGACCAAGCTTCATTTCTTACATAATATTCTATCTTGATTTATTTATCATGCAATAAACATAAGGATTTTGGATTACAGGTCTCAATATAAATCAATCATACTTTCTCGAGCTTAACATTATGAAGATCTTATATTGGTTTTTGATCGCAAAAAGGCAAGCCCAAAAGCAAAAGTAAGAAATATGCACGAATTTAATTCTTAGAAAGAAGAAGCCAACCGAACTTCACATCTAAAATATTAAACTTATACAAGGATGTGATTTTGCATTAAGATACACCCACGTGAATTCAAATACTACACCGTACAAGTTCATTATCAACCAAGTCCCAAATACAAAGCTAGACATTTACTAATCAGAATCAGCTTCCTCATTCAGCTGATTCTCAGCCTCGCTACTAGAGTTATCATCGGCACATACATCCTCCAGCCCCAAGTCATCGTCAGATAGTTCATCATCAATATCAAACTCTTGGTCAGATGATTGTATCGGGTCTTAACCCGATATGGAAGCTGGATCAACAGGCAAATTTTCTGAATCATCTCGATTCAATGGCTCGGTCATGGCTGGTCCACTCTCGAGAATAGGGGGATAATTGTTAGTGTTATTGTCAACCTCATCATATGAGTCACCATCTGATGTTTCGTCATTATCCATCCCATCCTCAACAGTATTACTTGCATGAATGTTGTAAACATTCCTACTTGTAATTTTATGGACAACCTGCCAACTTCCCCCCAATATTGGATCATTGAGATAAAAGACTTGACTTGCTTGGAAGGCAAGAATGAAAGGCTCATCTTTATACCATTGCCTAGCAGTATTGACTATCGTCAATTTGTCCCTAACACGTATCCCTCTTCTCGGGTCACCAATGTCATACCATGCGCATTGAAAGAGATATACCTTATGCCAACCCATGTAGCGTAACTCTATAATATCATGCAACACACCGTAGAAGTCAACAAGGGATCCCTGATGCTCGCCATGCACAACCACCCCGCTATTTTGACTTCGGCGATGCCTTTCACGCTCATTCGTATGAAAGCGAATACCATTCATTATGCATCCAGCATAGGACGCAACCCACGGATTTGGACCACATGCTAAGGCATATATCTCATCGGTTACTGCAGTAGGCCTAACTGAACGCACCTCTCGAATCTACCAGACAGAGAAGATTTAAGGTGAATTAGTTTTACAAACTAATTAGAGAAGAATGTAGTTATAATGACAGACAGTGTTCGTATCTTACGTGTGATCTGAACCACGATGGAAATTGACTCTGGTGCCTACGGTCAATGTTCTGAGGGTCCTCTTCTTGGATCTTGTTATAGTGCTCCCTGTCAATATATGTGACCCAATCGATTACTAGGAGGGAAAGGTAGTTTTAGCAATAACAATTCATAAAGTGCATAAGAACTCATATATTGGTCCACTTACTGAATGTATTGCTCAATCTCCATGCAATTATTAAGTATATACCATCGAGCCTTGACCAATAGTGTGTCGGCTAATTTGTGAGAACTTGCTGTACCCAATGGTCTAACCTTTTGTGAGAAAATAGATAAACTTGGCTCATTTCCCAAATCAGTTGTCCCAATACGAACATCATTGTTGCGTTCCTCGCGATTATATCTAGTTTCAATATCATGGAGGTACATAGAGCAAAATGTAAGACACTCGAGATGCACATATGCCTCAGCAATTGAGCCCTCTGGCCGCGCTTTGTTGCGGACGTATCGCTTGAACTTCCCTAGTACCTTTCGAATGGGTACATCCACCTGTATTGCACGGGTCCTGCCAGGAATGCCTCCTCTGGCAAGTGAATGGCAAGGTGCACCATGATATCAAAAAAAGCTGGAGGGAATATCATTTCTAGTTTGCAGAGAATGATGGGAATATTAGCTTGAAGACATGTTAACACTGATAATTTCAAAGTTCGAGAACATAATTCTTTAAAGAACGAGCTTAAATCTATTAAGGCTTGACGCACATCAGACCGTAAGAACCCACCAATCACAACCGGCAACAGTGCTTGCACGAAGACATGACAGTCATGGCTTTTCATTCCACTGATCTTCCCTTCACTAGCATTCACACAACGGGCAATGTTCGATGCAAAACCATCAGGAAATTTCACTTGTGATAACCAATCACAGAAAATCTTTCGCTCATTTAAGTTTAACATGTAACAACCAAGACTCATAGTCATATGGTCCCCATTATGTTGTAAATGCAATTCTTTCCTTATTCCAAGGTTTGCCAAATCACGACGGGCATTGGCGGAGTCCTTAGTTTTTCCTTCAATATTCAGCAATGTTCCCAACACGCTATCACATATGTTTTTCTCAATATGCATGACATCAAGGTTATGTCTCAAGCCCAAATCTAACCAGTAGGGTAGCTCAAAGAAGATAGATTTTTTGGTCCAATTTAGTTGATTCGGCATTCGTTTCCTCTTCGAAGTAGATTTGCCAAACTGGAAATGTGCAACTTCACGTAATTGTTCTAGCAAATCCTCTCCCTCGACCCTTGATGGTTGGAGTCCATGCTCTTCGCACCCGTTAAAAGAGTTCTTTTTCCGTCTCCAACTGTGATTTGGTGGCAACCACCGTCGATGCCCCATATAGCAGTGCTTTCGCCCATATACCAACCACTGTGAATTTGTGTCAGATCTACATGAAGGACAAGCCAACTTGCCCTTCGTGCTCCACCCAGAAAGATTGGCGTATGCGGGAAAGTCATTGATAGTCCAAAGTAGTGCTGCATGCAAGCTAAACATTTGTCTACTGTACGCATCAAACGTCCGAATACCATCTTCCCATAATTCCTTCAACTCATCAACAAGAGGACGCAAGAACACATCAATATCATTCCCTGGTGACTTAGGGCCAGGGATTAGCAACGACAACATGGTGTATGGATCTTTCATGCATAACCAAGGGGGCAAGTTGTAGGGCACAAGTAGTACCGGCCAAATACTGTACGGCCTACTCATATTATTGAAGGGGTTAAACCCATCACTCGCCAACCCAAGTCTAACATTGCGAGGATCATGGGAAAAGGCAACATGTTTGTTGTTGAAGTCTTTCCATACCCTTGAATCTGCTGGATGTCGCATGCATGTTGGATCGTCAACACGTGCATCTTTATGCCATCTCATGGCTTGGGCTGTGTTCGTTGACATGAACAGCCTCTGCAAGCGTGGCTTCAAGGGGAAGTATCGAAGAACCTTTTGTGGTATCATCCGCTGCTCACTTGTGCTTGCAATCCACCTAGATGCTTTACATTTAGGGCATTCATTATACGATGCATTTTCCTTCCAAAACAACACACAGTCATTTGGGCACACGTGTATCTTTTCATAATTAAAGCCCAAGCCACGCTCTAAGCGACGAGCATCGTTATATGAATCTGGAAATAGAGCGTCGGGAAATGCATCATGCAAAAGCTTGATCACCATGTCAAAGGACTTCACTGTCCAACCACCTATGCTCTTGATGTGAAGTAGCTTGACGATGAATGATAGCTTCGAGAACTTAGCACATCCAGGATAAAGTGGTTGTCGTGCGTCAGCAACCAACTCGTCGAAATTATAGTTGGTTGGAGCATTTGAAGTGGAGGGTTGATAATTATCATTTGCATTTCCTTCATTGCTACCTTCCTCATCCATAAACGACCCATGATGAATGTCATCTAACATCTCGTCGACATCATCAATGTAGTGATTATAAGAAGATGCATCATCAAATTCTTCATCAGAGAATGTAGAATTTAGGATCGGATCCTCTTCTCCATGGAAAATCCATTCCGTATAGGTTGGATCAATCCCTTTTAAAAACAAATGATCTTCCACAATACGAATAGAGTGAAAAGCTCTATTCCGGCATCTCCTACATGGACACCTAATTTGATCAGTTGTCACTGCATGAACTTGTGCCATGGCTAAGAATTGCCTAACACCTTCATCATACTCAGTGGAATGCAATCTGTCTTCAATAAGCATCCAAGACTTATCCATCATATGCAACTGCCCAGCTACTGTTCAATGCTAATTAGGATAGGTTTGGCACACTATGCAATGACCTTCAAAGAGAAAATTAATAATATTAGTCTTTCCATACCCCAGAGACCAGCTTTGTATCTCAATAACTCGGAAGGAAATATGCATAGTTTTGTGTATTATTATCATGCTTATAGCTATGATAGAATTGGTGGCTAACATGGTATTTGAAGGAATTAAGCAGTATTTGTTATAGTGGAGTTATTGTGATTACATAACCCACATATATGTAGATAAGTCAAAGATTCAAAAATAATCAACTCTAAAATAGGTGTAAAAATCAAATTGTGGGGTGTGGTTAGATAGAGGTGAACAAGAAAGTTTAGAAATTGGCACGTATGCCAATTTGGACCGTGAATTCTTGTGTGATGCACTGTTAAATTGGTGAGTGATTTTCGTGTTTTGGCCTTCCCCATTTTTCAGTCCATGTGCGCCAAGTAGATTTTGAGGCAGCTATCCAAATTAATAGCTGCTTAAGCAAGTATTTTATTTGACAAGTAATACTAAATAGACATGTCCATGTAAATGAGACTTCCATGTTTGAATAGAGGTATTTGATATGTAATTCCGTGCTCCAAAAGTAGTGTTATTAGTACTGGTGGGAAAAAAAAAAGTTTAAGAACATATTATAATCAAGCTCTGGACATTCGATAGTTTAATGCGATTAAACACACATCATTCTATTTACAACATCATATTAGCTAGCAAGATTGTAGTAGTGTGATGGGACTAGCATAAACTAAACAAACAACTTATTGCGACAAAAACAATCCTAAATGCATGTATGATGATCCAAACTTCTACGAAATCATAAATAGGTTTTGTGTTCCATACCCCAAAAGAGACTATCTCAACACCAAAGGACACCATCTCAACTCTTCGTTCAAAAAACAGCATGGTTGGAGTATATCCTAGATCTCTTAAACCCAAATGCAAGGTGCCAAATAGACCATAAAAATATGCAAAGAAAATCTTTATAATGTTTGACTTGAGTAATAATAATATTAAAACCAGTTCGAGAAAACTATATACAATGTCTTATTTCAAAAGAATAGAGCTTTGCTCCTAATGGAAAATATCCACTCCATATAACTTCAAAGAATGAAATTTTGTTCACATGGAATCATATCATCAACTATCCCACTATATTATTATTAAATGACAACTACTGTTATAAAACCACATTATCCATTCATTTATGTTATCATGAAAGAAAAATTAAATAATATATCATTAAGTTAAAATAATAAATTACATATTAATATATCCTATTTAATGCCTAAATAAAATAAATTATACAACAAAAGTTACCACACTTAACTTGATTACAAATTATTATTCAAATTTAGTTTTCCTAATAGAGCAATAAAGGATATATAGGCCATTTAAAGATTTAATTGTTCAAGTATTAATTTTTGAACACTTCTTCTTTCTATGCATGGGACATGAACACCATATATAACCATAAGATAAAGAAAGAAACAAATAAATTATTGGAGGAAATTCAGATTGTGCTCTCTCTTTTGAACATATTAGCAAGTACTTGAATTAATTAACAAAGACATGGAAAAGAAGTTCACAAAAAAGGGTAAGAAAGCTTAAAAAAGGAATCTTGTGACCCATGTATTAGCCAAAATAAACACAATCTTATATAAGAGAATCCCTGGGTTCAATATTTTGCATTTTGTGGACATATCACTTAATTTCTTTACCGTGAACAAAAAAAACTACTCATGATTTATAACAATCCCAAATGGCAGGTTCAATCCCACTTGACTGCCTTCATAACCTCTCTTTATTAGAGAGGCTAGAGTACAAAATTTGTAAATCTGAAGTAGCAACTTAATAAGCTCCTTTCCAAATAGGCAACAAAACAAACCAGTGAATTAGGCATAGCCAAATTCAACTGAATTAAGTAAATAAAGGGCAGGCCTCTCTTGGAACCTTAAAGCATAAGAGTTTTATAAATATAAGTCTCACCATCCTCGTACACATTATCTTACTATGTAAGCATCTTCTTCACATCATAAAATTCTCACATAACACAACTTAATAAAAGCAGTCCAAACCACCTTGCAAGGACCAGAACTGGCAAATTACACTCCCAAGGGAATATACCATCTGGTACCTAAAATATAGTCTACTCGACACGGACGTAGAAATAAAGACCTCAAAGATTTGGGCTTCACATAGGCTAATTAATTCAAATGCAACATAAAAGAAAAATTCTGGCACAAGAACATTCAGAAGATACCATACAAAATAATGTTGAATTCTTCAATAAACAAAAATTTATATATATATAGGATTGTAGGGGTCTAAGGCAAGGGAGGTGTCCTGCTTATGTTGTGTGGCTTAGGGCAGAATGTTGAACTAAGTTGGTGAAGACTTGCAAGAGGACAATGAAGTAAATAGATTAGAATTCAAAGAGTAGTTCAGTAGATACAGATATGTTGGAGCAGATGTCAAAAGCTACTGAAATAAAGGAAGTAATAATGATGCAAAATAGTTTAAGGATCTGTCTTTAGTGGAAACGTGTAGAAACAGAGCAGACCACCAACAGAAAATAATATGAGATTGGGTGAGGTCTCTCATATATAAGCTTTCAATCAGAACAAAGGCATCATAAATTTCTTCGAAATTTATGTGAATATGTTTTACACAACCACATATCATCCTCTTCATAGACAGATTTTACACAACCATATAATCGCAAATTACACAATATGTTACACAATCATATACACAGATTCACAAATTTCACATATTACACATTACCGGGTAGAATCAACACAAATTTCACAGATTCACATTACACATATTAACAAATTACACAATCAGGAAAATCTACAAATTACACAGAGAGAAGGGGAAGGGAGAAGAGAGAGAGGCTCACCGTGTCGACCTAGTGCGTCCACTGGACTGCGACAGGAGGAGGTGGTTGGGGAAGGGCAGCAAACTGGGTCAGGTCGCGATGGGTGGGGGGATTGGCTCTAGATGACTGCGTGTGGTCTCGCTGCAGGGGGTAGAGGGTCGTAGTAGTTGCGAGAGACAGGCCGTGATGTTACGGGTCGAAATCGTAGGGAGAAAGAGAGACGAGAGCGACGGGGGGTGGGGTGGGGTGGGGTGGGGGAATTGGGGGAAGAAAGGGAAAGAGGGAAAACGCGGGCGTATTAACTAATATGCCCCCGTGTTCATCTTTCGTTTAATTGAGGCGACAAATGGTCGCCGCAAGAAGTCAATAACTTCGTCGTAACAAAATTATTACCCACGAACGGATCAATTATTTTCCCAGACTATTTGTGGCGAACAAAATTCGCCACAATAAACCCTGTTTCGCCGTAAAAACATTTTTTTCCCACATAATTTTACTTGCGGACTAAATTTTGTGGGAAAACGCTTGTTTCATTTTCCATGAACGGCTTTCGTGTGATTCGGCAATTATTTGCCACCACCGTGTGTATTGGGAAAAGAATTCATGGCAAAAGCCCAGCATTCTTGTAGTGTGATGTTGTATTAATACAAACTCTCTCACGTGTCACATGTTATTTTATTGGTCTGGCTTCGTAGGGGGGAAAACTGTAATTTCCAAGGAGATATACGAGAGCATAGATGACGAAAAACTATCAGTTACATTCAAGGTGATAGGAGGAACATTCGTAGAGTCGTTCAAAAGTTTCAAGTTCATTTCTCAGGCCTTTCCAAAGAAAGAGGGGAGCTTGGTCCGTTGGACTTATGAATATGAGAAACTTAACGCGGATATTCCAGATCCAAAAGATTTGCTTCAGTTTGCAGCTGATATTACCAGAGAGATAGATGATACTCTTATGAAGATCAGCCAAGAGTAGATGGAACAAAAACATCACATGCATATAGCATATATTATAAATAAGTACCTTTATTTTCTGAAAAATAAAGTACGTAAAAAGGTACCCTTTCCTACATCATGTATTGTTGGTTTTTTTCATTTTTGGTCATCTTAGTTTGAGCAGGTACCTCGTGTCTTTCATGGTGGATCGATCCATTATATGTACTCATATGGTATCTGATCTATCTCTCTCAATTTATGCTTATAATAAGCCTACAAACGAAACTTCCTTGTGCTTTCGACCATTTTGTTGATTAAATAATGGCTTCCACTTTATTATATCGTACGTACTAGCTTGTATTCTGCACTATGTAATGGCTTATATTCTTTTTGCCCTTGATTTATCATCTCTTAAAGATGCAAGCAGATCATCAAATCATGAGTTCTCATCTCGTACACACAGGGCAAGTTGGTTGGTTATGGGAAAAGTATGCGGGGGCTCGAGACTCCGAGAGCATACAAAACAATATATGCGGGGGCTCGAGACTCCGAGAGCATACAAAACAATAGCTTCAAGTGACTCTCTAGATGAAAAAACTCAGTTCAAACACACTTTAATAATTCGTTTGGGTTTTGGATTTGAGGACAAATATTTAGATTTTGATCTTTAAAATTTAAAATACTTGTTTGGACCATATATTAAAATTAATTTATAGATCTACTTCCTGCCTCCATTGAGCTCATATCTTCTTACTCGATGGAGAGAAAGATGAAACTTGCCTCTATGCTCTTAAGAATCTGACAGTACAGTCTAGATCTGAGGTCTAGTTGAGAACGCTGTACAAAGATGATTGAGAATTCAAGAGAGCATCCTGATCTTTACTGAAAACAAGGCTAACACTTCATCCCTCTGGGGTTCACTAAAAGAAAAAAATGATTTTTTTGGGCAACATTAAGTTGTAAGAAAAAGCCATAAATCAGTGGCAAAATAATTATTTCCAACTATTTTTTATCGCCGGAACGTCCAAGCTCTTAAGAAGATGTTGTATGCGGTGGCCGCAACATAATACTTTTTGGGCAATAATTATCCGGAAAAAGCCTACCGTTCATGGAACATTTCCCAAGCAATGATGTTGACACTAATCGAAGACTACGAGTAGATTTACTTTGCCAAGGGCCCAAGGGTCTTGATAATTGGTGGCATGTGCACGTCATTATGCTTCATTAGGTTCTCTGTATCGCTCCTAACACGGTTATCTTTATCGTTGTATTGTTTATTAAAGATTTGAAAAATGATTAGTGCTGTCGAAGGCCCTCCTCTCTGACTATCTAGCCCTAAAAAACATAAACAAGGGCAAGGTTAATAATAACACAGAGGAGGTACTAGCTAGGGAACGAATACAGAGAATAGGGATAAAGATGAGAGAAAGAAAGACGAGTGATATAATTGGTGAAAAAAAGAGTATTTTTCCACCAAATTAAATAAGTTCATGGAAGAACCTTCTTTTTCCCTTGAACTACCAGGGTGATTGAAACTTTTTTTTATTTTTCCGTGGCAAGTAAGCTTTCATCTGGTATGATGGTGGGCAATAACATCATTTTTCGTGAGAAGAGGTTGTGGTAAAAAGTATTTACTCATGACATATTTTCGTGAAAAAAGTTATCTTTGGTATTTTCAATAAAATACTTACCTGAGAAATATACACGTTTCGCAAAATATTTCGTCGGAAATACTTATTTACGAAGAAATCTTATCACGGGAAATAATCACTTCCAACCAAAAAAATAAAGGTATTTGCCATGAGTTGCATTCGCGGCAAATGCTAAGAGATTTTTGAAAAAAAAAAAAGTTATAAAATAGAAAAAATGATTGAAAGCCAAAAATAATCATAACAAATAGTCTAATATAGGTTAAAATAAATATATCTGAACCTTGGAGATCCAAATTCACACTTATATGAATTTTAAAAAACAAACATGTAAGACTATGCTAACATTCACAAGAAAAACTTCTAATAAGAACCCAATTTATACACATAGACCACACAATCACAAAACTTTACAAGTTACAATTCATAACTCCACCAATAGTGGGGTGTGGTTTAAAAAAATCCACTTCATCCAAACTTCAAAGCTAATGGCATAAAAGGAAATTAGACACAACAATTGATAGAGGGTTCTTTTTTCCCATAACTAAATGCAAAGAACAAGTTCTGGTAACTTGACCTATAGAATCCCTCCAATGGAAAGATCAGGTTCTAGTAACTTGAACATTTGCAATGCAACACATGCTTGGAAACTTGAGCACAAGAACCTGAAGCAAAATTATTTAGAAAGAAGACATGAAAAAGCTAATCACTTGATTACTCCCAAACTAAATAATCTGAAAAGCATAAATTTTTAGAGTCCGGTGCTTCAGTTTAACAATTCTTACGAGTAATTATCTTAATAGCTCAAAGAAATCAAGTGACAGAATCATCTTATAGGATAGAGGAGATTAAAGTGACAAAAATCATATGCGCTGATAACTTATGATAACAGAAGCATTTAAGAACTTTATGTAATTAATAAACTAATGCCTATGCTCCTTCGCAGACTACAAGTGAAGTGTGGATTGCAAAAACTACAAAAATCAATTAGTTGTCACAAAAAAATTCTTGGATCATACGTAATGGAAGACTTTATTAATAAAATTAAAATAAAGGTAGCATCCCACGCTTGCAAGTATACAGAAGGAAGGCCTGACTAGAAATAGAAAAAGATACATGAAAAGAGGGGTAACAAAAAACTCTAGTGCTTGAAATCTCAGAGTAGATCATCTATCTCAATATTGATGGGTGAGTGGCCTCAACCCATTGATAAGAAAGCTTTTCATTGATACTTTGGAAAATTGGTTGATACTTGATACAAAGAACATAGTGGCATTTAGTGAGGAGGAAGCAAAAACTAGAATTGCAAGTCTTAAGAATGAGGGCATCGGTTTCAAGTTTCAGAAGCCTTAAAAGTGATATGAGCAGCAAAAACAACTTATTTATCACTTGCAACATAGTTATACACTATTTATCACTTTTCCACATTGAAAAGTGATTCAGTTAATTACTAAAGCATTAAAAAACCTAAGAAAATGGAGTGTACCTCTGATTTGGCACCAGATTATCCTTCAAAACATGTTTTCCAGATTGAGATTTCTCATTTGGAAACTTGATTGAAGTATGAGCAGGGCAGAGCATGAGAAAGCTTTCCTGCAAGAAACAAAATAAAAACCCATTAATAGTTAAAGCTAAGCACATTACATTGAAAATAAAAACTTGATCTTTGAACCTCTTGTTAAAACATGTGGGTCACAACCAATACATCCACAAGTGTTCATCCACAAATGTCTCTTTTTTTTTTTTTTTTTTTGATCTGTACATGGACAGTTATGTTATGGTTCACATTGAGATTCTCATGAACTGAATGAGATTTCATGGCAGTTGAGCATTGACCCTAACCATAGAGTGGAAAAACTGCCAATAAGAAACAGAGAAATAAGACGTTTATATATAATGCTAGCTAGAATAATAATAGTTTTTATTGTTAATGTAAGCATCCATGGGCACAGGAGATCACCCACAAGTCATCAAATTGTTGCCATTAATCTATCATTATATGCAGGCTAGCCATAAAGCAAAGTAAGCACATTTTCCATACACATTTTCTGCAGTCCGATCAGTTAATAAGATATAACAATCCTATATTTTTTTTATTTTTGATATGAGTATAACAATCCTATATTTCCTTTACAATTATAAATATATAAGAGTTAAGCATAATATACTTACGAAGACGTTATTGAAATTTGAAATCCCATCATCTTTCAAAAAACCTCTGGGCTCCATCAAGGCATTCAGGAGAAAGCTCATTGTCACCAAAAGAACCTAGCAGTTCACTAACCTAAGAACCGACAGAAGGCAAAGAAAATAAGCACCAAGGCATAAAAGAAATAAAAATCAATTCATGATAATGTGCTCGTACCAAATCTCTAATCTTCAGAGGCCCGACATACTCTTCAAAGCACAAGACAAAGGCAACAATAGTTATTTATCACTCCAACGATGCAAGTGAAGTCACTCCATTCCATCTTCTCCATTGCAATCCAAATAGGCTATCGTACAACCAACGAACCAGAAACATACAGCATGCTTGCTGCCCAAAGGAATTTTAGTACATTTATCACTTGAGCCCAAAGGAATTTTAATTCATTTAGTGCAGAGAGAACTTTACAAATTTCCAAACATCACTATACGTCACTTTCCTGCACCTCTCTGCTTGCCTCACTCCAGTTTTTGTTAGGATAGATAAGTTTGAGCTTCCCTGTCATGTATACTAACCAATCAAGTTAGTATACATGAAACTTAAAATCCTTTCAAAAATCTTACATAACATAAATCCAAGGCAAACAAGGCATGGACACCTTCGATGACGATATTGATAGACTACTAAGTCATGTTGTTGCTTTTTCAAAATCATACGCCGCACCATCAGTCATAGAACTATCATTTTGAACATTTTCTGCCATAAAGTGTTATCAAAATCAAGACCGAATTCCAGAAAATATACCACTCCATTTTTAGTATGACTTCCAAATTACCACAGTTGTCAATTCATCCCCAATGTGAACAATTATTCATAATCTACTCATTGTTAATATTTGACCATAAAAATGAAAAATATGTGACATCGCACAATCTTAACTTTGGATCTTAAAAGTGCTTTCATCTCCTCATCTCTCTTTTCATCCACGACTAGCCCAAAATCATTTTCAGAGCAAACTCAAAACCCTGTGACGTGCAATTGAGTGGTTGAAAACATTTGAAATAGTAAATTTACATAGATACAAATTTGCCTAGGCCCTCAACACCATACCATACACGTCTATATACACTAAAATAATGCACTTGAGATACAAAGGTAGGATGTTTACCATGCTTAAGGGCTGGACAGTGAAGGAGGCGTGCGAGAGGTGTTGTTGCGTCCATAGGTTGCTTGTGGTGGTGGTGCGTCTTGGTTGGGGCTGGCGATGGTGACTCATGGCAGCGGGGGAAGGCCACTGTAATAAGAAAACAGTGGGGGTGTGGGGCGGAGACCTCCGAGAGACACCGTGCGAGGGAGAGAGATGCGGGAGCTGGAGTGGAGCGACGGTTGGTGACTAGCAGAACCGTAGGGCGGTTGAGGGTGGCGATGGCCATGGCTGAAGATGACGGAGGTGCACGGATCTGCTCGGATTCGAGAGGAAGAGGGGGAGAGAGAGAGTCGGTGAGAAGGTGAGGGGCTGAGGGGGAAGATCCACGGTGACTCGACCACAAGAGGAGCCATTTGCAGTGGCGCAGCATGGAGGAGAGGCTCGACAGCTGCAGGGAGAGGGAGGGAGGGAGAGAGAAAGAGAAGAGTATCTCGTGGGTGTTTTGCGCGGGGGGGGGGGGGTGAGAATGGTGCGGGGGATTTAATTTTATTAGTACTTGTGGTAGGTTGTTATTGCCAAAAAATCTGATAACGCTGTCAAAAACACTAATAACCCAAAGGTTAGTCTATTTGTGGCAGAAAAACATTGTCGCAAATTATAATAATCTCGTCTCAAAAACTAACAACCCATGAAGACTATTTACGGCAAGAAAATGTCACCGCAAAAACTAATAACCTTGTGGCAAAAACTAATAACCCACAAAAGAGAGATATTTTGGGTAATTTTATTTGCGGCAACTTTTAATCGCAGCAAAAAGCATTTATTTCGTGGCAAAATTGTTTTCCCATGAAGTTTTACTTGCCAACGTGATCTCGTGGCAAAAGGCTTGTATTTTTTCCCACAAACAGTTTTCGTGTCATCAATCTATTATTTGCCACGATCGTATATCGTGAAAAAAATATTCGTGCGAAAAACCCGTATTTGTTGTAGTGAAAGTACTATTGGAAGACTAGGAATCCTAGTTAAAAAAAACATATTTTATTTGATTAAAATATAAAATATGACCAATAACTCTGTAAAATATAAAGATTGAAAGGGTAGATAAAAAATTGATAGTAAATAATATTTTATTATTATATAGAGTTTAGATGGATAATCCAATGTGAAATTAAACGTTGAGTAGGATAGACAAAAGGCAAAAAGTGTGATATTTGGCAAACTAATTTAGCTAATTAGATAGCCAAACTGATCATGCTAGTGCTTTGGGGTAAAATATTTGATTTTAGTTTTATCAGTTTTTTCTGGTGCAACTGATTCACCGCTAATAAGAAAATGACTTTGCAGCGACAATATTCGCTGGCAAAAGTAACTATAGAGGCGATTTTTAATTTGTCGGAAATAAAAAGTCGCTACAGTTACGATATTCTATTGCGGTGACACAAATCGCCGCAAAAGATACAAAAAGTTGTTGCAAAAAATAAGTAAGAAACTCTCATTCCGCATTCATCAATTTTGCGCTGAAATTCAGCGGCGATTTAAAAATCGCCGCAAATAAGTACTTTTAGCGATCATTTTTTTTTTGCGGTGATCTTAAAATCGCTGGAAAAAGTCTAATTTCTTGTAGTGACAACCCGTGTACCCAACACAAACACGACACGACATTAGCGGGTTTGAATTTAATGTTAACGGGTTATGGTTAAAATGGGTTGACCCGCTAAGACAATAGCCACAATATTTTAAGAAAAAATATTGAGACTACCTAGTAATACTTAATTAATAATTTAATTTGATACTTAAATTATTGTTTTTCAATTAATTTTTTTCTTCAACCTAATTGTCCAACAAATATATTTTGTTAATACTTCTTCTACCCAACAATCATATTTACAAATTGCAATACATAATTTTTATATAGGTTTTAATTTTTATATAGTTGAATCCATGACCTTTATGGCTCATTGAATACTTTGAGTTAAAATATTTTATTATTATTCGTAAATATTTTAAGATATTCTAAGTATTCAATGAGCCATAAAGGTCATGGATTCAACTAAACCAATTACGTAAATTCAGTTTTTAAAAATAATTTATCAAGAGTTTTTACGAGATGCAGTATTTTTTAGCTGGGCTATATAAAACAAATTATGTTTTCAAATTCCTGCTAACTCCCTCCAGATGATCTGGTCAGTTTTCGTACTTTGAATTCTTTGAAAGAAAGTTTGATTATTAGTAAGAAAAATGCATGTTTTTCTTCTTTAATTGCGTTCTTCAAAGGAAGGTTAGATACATTGTTTTTTAATAAAAAATTACTTTCTAGAGCTAATGGAGTGTGCTTCGCGAAATGTCGTTTTAATTTGTTCTAATAAATGTTTTAGTGTTTATACCACATTATTAGTAATAATACTTTTAGCGTGTTACCAAATATAGAAAGAATTATTCTATTTTCAAGTCGGTAGATAGAACAGTAAGATTTTATTTACAAAATTCAAATCTAGTCTCAATTGAGATTCGACCCTCATGCAGAATCAAATTTCAAATTTGACCTCTGTTACGTATTCTATCCACTCTATTTAGAGAAGTGATAATTGTAATTATGAGTGCGCAAGCGTCACGTAGTCACTTTGATAAAAATTAATTTTTTAATAGTAGACCTCACTCTTTTTCAAAGCGACTACACGGTGTTTGGACACTCCACGACTGTATGTGGCATTACTTCTCTATTTAATAGACAACATGTTATAGTCTTACAAACAGCCACGTGACAGTCTTACATACAATCATGTGGTATTCTTGTAAATTAAAAAATAAATTTACTTTTATATAAAACTTAAAAGAAATAATCTTTAATATTAAGAAATTATATAATTAAAAATAGCATTCTTTTTATATTTAAATAAATACTAAGTTATTTTTAATATAATTCTTAAAAATTAATTTATTTTTAAGATTTCTTTTTCTAACGAATTCTTATATGGGAAAATAATTTATTTTTATTTTATAATTTTTCATAAAAATAAATAACTTTCCTGTTGAAGTCTGTAAGGCTGCCATGTGCCTTTTGTTGTGTAAGGTACCGAACGGGATGTGGAACGCCAAAATTTAAGTTTGAAGGACTTAGGTTTGACTCGTGTGTTGAAATAATGCTCGACCTTCCTCTTGTTGGTCGCCATCCGTATCTTCGCTTCATGTCTTCTTTCTTCCAGCAGGTCTAACTACTCCTCCAATTTCTCATTGTTGGACCTTCAATCGATGTGTTGAACCATGGTGGTTGGTACACCTATCTCTGTCAGAACTACTGCCTCTCTACCATAAGTGAGGGCGAATGGTTTTTCTCTTGCCGGTGCCCTAATAGTAGTTCAATATGCCCACAAGATCCCCGGGAGTGTAAGTTCTTACACCCAGTTCCCATTCTTGTCTGCTAGCTTGTTGTTTAGGATTCCTAGCAAAGTTTTGTTGGTTGCCACGACCTGTTCGTTGGACTGTTGGTGACTCAGGGAAGAGTACTTGAACTTGATTTTCAGTTCAGCGAACCAGTTGCAGTAATGGAGGGAGTCGAACTGTTGCCCATTGTCCGATATGATGCTTCACGGGATGCCAAATTGACAAACAATGGCTTTCCATAGGAATCTTGGGAAGGCGCTAGTGGTTATAGTCGCCAGAGCTTCTGTTCTACCCACTTGGTGAAGTAGTCCACAGCGATGACTACAAACCTTATGCCCCCTTGCTTGCAGGTAAGAGCCCGACTAAATCCACTCCCCATTGTGCAAACAACCATGGAGACATGATTGATGTCAGCTCCTTTGGCGGCAATTTGCTACTAGTGCATGGATTTGGCACTCTGAACACTTCTTGACAAATTCCACCGCATCCTTGAAGGCATGGGGCAAGTAGTACCCTGCCCTCATTACCTTTTAGGCCAATACTTTGCCTCTAGAATGAGTCCCATAAATTCTCCCATGTATCTCGACTAGTATGTATTGGGCTTCTTCCAATGAGACACATCTCGGGAGGGGCTCCGAGAAGCCTCGCCTGTATAAGACCACGTCTACCAAGGTGAAGTGCACTGCCCCGTTCTTGACTTTTCAAGCTTCCCATTTTTCATCCAGTACCTCATTGGTGTCCAAGTACTTTATCACATCCAATGCCAACTCTGGAGCCCCCGAGTGCACCACCGAGACCTCGACCCCTATGGCGGGGACCTCTACCATCAGGGTAATCTTGGGTTCTGGCAAGGGTGAGTCTTCTCGTCTTTAGGCAGTTCACGCTAACTTATATGCGCTTTGGTTTTCTTCCGTCGACATCTGTTGGATGAGGAAGTAACGGAAAGATTCACGTTTCTCCCACACCAGTTGTAGATACTTTTATAGCTTCTCACCTTCCATGGCGAATCTTCCTAGCACTTGTTTAACGATTACCTAGGACTCGACCTTAACCTCGATCTCTGTTGCACCCAACTTCTCGGCTACTAACAGTTCAGCCGGTAGTGCTTCATACTCAGCTTCGTTATTGGTGGTTTTGAAGGCAAGTTTAATCGCATAGTTGTGCTCCTTTCCCAAGTCTGTGGTGATGTGCACCCCTACTCCCCCTCTAGCCCAGAAGGACGAGCCATTTACAAAGACCTGCAGGGATTTCTTATGGGTGCAACGGGGATCTCTTCTGGGAATTCGGTAAATTCAACTACAAAATAGGCCAATATTAGTCCTTTTGAGTCGGTACGTGGAAGATACTCTATGTCGAACTCGTTAAGTTCAATAACCTAGTTCATCAAGCGGCCTAAGGAGTCCGGCCATTGCAAAATCTTCTTGAGGGTTGTTTCAGTTAGCACTTTCATTGGGAGGGTTTGGAAATACGACCTCAATCGCCATGCCTCGATCACTAGTGCAGAGGCGATCATATCCATCCACAGATACCTTCCTCAACTCCCCTGGAATGCTTGACTGGTGTAGTGCATCGGTTTCTGACATCCATCCGCCTCCCGTACCAAGATTGGCGAGATGGTGTTTGGGGACACCGATAGATATATGGTTAGGTCCTCCCCCGGCTCTACCTGGCTAAGGAGCAGGGGGTGAGCCAAGTACTCCTTCAGCTTGCCAAATGCCTGATTACATTCGTCATTCCAAGTTAGCGTCTTTCTCAAAACTTTAAAGAATGGTAAGCACTTGTTTGTTGACCAAGAGAAAAATTGATTGAGGGTGGCCACCCGTCTTGTCAACTTATGTATGATGTTTATTCTTCATGGCGACAGCATGTTCATTATGGCCTCAATCTTCTCCGGATTGGCCTTGATCTCCCGCTCTGAGACCATAAAGCCCAAGGATTTTTTCGGATTCCACCACAAAGGTGCACTTTGCCAAATTCAGTTTCATCTTATACTAGCGCAAGACTGCAAAAGCTTCTCGTAAGTCATCCAAGTGGTGTTCAGGTTCGTTACTCTTGACCTGCAAGTCATCCACATAAACCTTCATGCTACGACTTATCTGAATTTTGAACATCCAATTGACCAATTGTTGATATGTTGCTTCTCTGTTCTTCAGTTTGAAAGGCATAGCTAGGTAACAATAGAGTCCTTATCGTTGAGATTCATCTAGATTTAGTTGTATTCTGAATAAGCGTCCATGGAGCTCAGCAGGCAATAGCTCAGCATGGAGTTCACGATTAGGTCTATGCGAGGTAACGTGAAGCTATCCTTCAAGCATGCCTTTTTAAGGTCAGTAAAGTCGACACACGTTCTCCATTTGCCACTTGGCTTCTTTACTAACACTACATTGGATAGCCATTCGGGCTAATGCGTTTCCTGGATGAACCCCACAGTAAGGAGAAGGTCAACTTCCTCAGGTATGGTGGCAAACTTCGCTATGCTGAAACTTTTGCATTTTTTTTTTTTACTTTCTTGGCCTTAGGGTTCAACAAAGGTGATGTTCAATGATTGTGTTATCGATTCTAGACATCTCATTGTGATTCCATGCGAACACATTGCGATGCTCAGTCAGAAGTTTCTTCATGGACCACCTCATCTCGACTTCCATTATCATTTTGTGCCTCACTATTTGTTCAGGTCTTCCCAGGTCGATGGAGACCAGCTCCAAGGGATTGTTCTGCCCTGCCTGTTAAAGCGTTTTTTTGTCCCAGATTTCCTCATCTCAATTAGAGAGGTCTAGCGGTGGTGGTGGTCCCCTAATTTATATTAGCTTCTTGAGTGCTCAGACATGTGTGCCCCCAGCCTTCAACTCTTGTACATAGCATTCTTAGGGAGTACTTGCTCAGCCCTGACCTTGCACACTTAGGCTTCTGTGGGAAACTTCATCTTCAGCTAAAAGGTTGAAGTTATCGCCTTTAGATTGTTTAGGGTGGGACACCCTAGAATTGCATTATATGAAGACGGAGCCTTTACCAACAGAAATTCAATCATTGTTGCGATGGTTCAGGGGCCTTTCCTGCCAGGAATGACAAGTTGATGGCTCCCACTAGCCAGACTAGATCACTCGTGAACCCCTTCAGTGGCATGGGTGTCAGGCGTAGGTGGCTAGGATCAATTCCCATTTTAGTGAATGCATCCTAAACTGGATGTTGGCTGAGTTGCCGTTGTCTATCAAAATTCTCCGAGTTATAAAGTTAGCGGCCAACATGGTCATTACTAGTGAGTAATCATGGGGGTGAAGCACCCATCTATTTGTCTTCTTTGCCGAATGTGATGACAGTGGTCTCGGAGCGCTTCCTATGTTTAGATGGGGACCTTTCCGATGTGAATACCTCTTAGTATTAGGCCCTTCGGGCGTTGGCCTTCCTTCCAACTGAGGTGGGGCTGTCCTAGGCATACCCACTAGCTATGGTGCGTATCTCTCCCAAGAAATTGTTATCGAATGCCGGAGTATGGCTGGAGAAGTTTCGAGGTGTCTATTGTTCAATTCTCCGCCTATTGGAGCTTTCAATCTGACGTTATCTCATGCGCTTGCCTCCTTGGTCAGACTAGCCTTCGTTGAGTGTTGGGCGAACAAACATTCCAACTCATTCATCTTCTTCTTTAGCATGTAATAGTATCCAGTTCGGTGATCGTCTGACCGTTTGTACGTGAAAAAGTGGCGGTTCTTTCGGTCATGTTAGTCAGTATCTCATGAGGTCGACTTACTCTCCTTTTGTACATTGAGGATGGCGTTTGCACGCGATATGTTCTCTCCAAGCATTACATCGTGCTACAGTCAAGAGATACGCCTCTGGTCATCTTCCCCTTGTTTGACAGTCAAGAGATATGCCGCTGGTCGCCTCCCCTTCCTACTTCCCATAAACTGCGTTAAAAGTATATAGGCTAGCTCTCCAAAGCCGTCGATCAACCTTCGGGGTAGCATTTTGAGCCATCTCTTCGTAGTGTTAAAGGAAAGGCCTAACAAGTTATCTCCTCGAACTCTTGGAGGGTCATGTGAGCCTTAAAAGTCTCCAAGTGCTCGAGGGGGTCCTTAGACCAATCATACATTTGCATTTGAGGTATTTTGAATTTAGGTGGAAGTGGTGCCGCCATTACCTCAACGTTATATGGTAAATTGGTGCTAATGAGTAGTTTGTCGATTGAGGATGATGCGCCCATCTTCTAGGCCATCTCTTCATACTTATCCATAAGGTCGCACAACTCATGGTGCATCTGCCTTCTCTCTTCCTCTGCCGCTTCTACTCCTATTGTGCTTCGTGATTTAGTGTGCTTGTCCTAACTTAGCCTTCCAATGACTTGCTTCTACCTTCCTTCAGTGCCTCGTTCTCCTGCCGAAACCTTTCCACTTCTACTGTCAACTTCCTCACAACGTTTTGCATTTCAGTGAACCTTGCTTCCATGTTTCTCGAGGATTCTTCCTGTCCACGGGTGGTTTGGGATCGTCTTGTTGCCGGCATACGAATGAGACATCATCCACGGTATCCCACACATGGCTCCACTGTTAACGACATGTTTCATTCCCAGTCAACTTTTCTCACCTTCTCCAATGCTCCTGCAACACACTCAAGGGTGAGGGATTAGGGTGGTGTGTAACACCTCCGATGCCGAAGTCAGTATGAGATGATATTGTATACAAGAGTCTAGAGAGAACAAGATCCCTCGGTCTAACCTGGAGGTGAGCCTTTGTATATACCCGATTGAGGTGGACCCCACTCTTTGTCAGTGGGATGTTCAGGAGTCATATTGGGTGCCAAGCCTACTGTAGGGTGACTACCTATTGCTTTGGATGCCATGCCACCGCATTAAATGCGGTACACTTCTCTGTGTGTCCTGTTCCTTATGGCAAGTGGGAAAGTGTGCCCACTGCCTACGTCACTGAAAAAGGTGAGTCTCTTATCGAGATTGTTGTTTGCTGCCGTCTTTGTTCATTTAATATGCGCGTGATCCCCTGCCTCCCGTGTGGGCTAGGATGTGTCAGTGATTTCATGGCCTCTTCCCCTCTGACGTACGCCGCACGGGCTGGGTCTAGAACTCCTTCCTCTTGACACAGATAGGCGCATTCACAAATTAGATGGGCTCCTGAGGAGTGGAGTCAGCTTGGCCTTTGGGGGGGATATCCCTCCCAACCTGCATCTAACATTCCCAATGTCCCCTTATGATTAATGTTGTTATATCTTAATTATATGGTTTTGCTCTGATTTCATATCTAAAAAAGTTTGACAAATGATTAATTTAGATTAATCCTCCTACAAAATTGGCTGAGTGATTGAGACTAAGCATTGAAATAGAGGTCAAGTCACCAGCTCGTGCTTTTTATAGAAGCTGAATTAAAGTGGAAAGACTAAGCAGAAGATTATTCAAGCTTAATTATAAAAATAACAATACTCAAAGATCGACGTCGGCTAGCTTGCTGTTTCAAAGGCACGAGTGTGACTTTATTAACGTACAGTACGCACTAAACCCAGTCCATTTTTTCCAATAAAAGCCGAAGAACATTAGTGGCCTGGACACAGTCTTTCATTGCAACTACTAACTGCTTCGACTTGCTCGTACTAGAATACTGAAAACTCCTTATAATTGAAAGGAAAAATGTCATCTTCTCTGTCTGGTAAGTTAAGTATTGAAATAGAGGTCAAGTCATCAGCTCGTGCTTATTATGAGGCTAACGCGAAACGATTGTACGAGATACCAAAACTTTGCCCTAACTGTATACCCAGGATTGATTTAGTAGAAGGAAAATGGGAAGAAGTGGGTGCTGTCCTGAACTGGCATCTCGCATACGGTAAGTGCAACAAAAGTTTGTTATTGATCACATGATATTGTATTAATACAAACTCTCTCACGTGTCACATGTTATTTTATTGGTCTGGCTTCGTAGGGGGGAAAACTGTAATTTCCAAGGAGATATACGAGAGCATAGATGACGAAAAACTATCAGTTACATTCAAGGTGATAGGAGGAACATTCGTAGAGTCGTTCAAAAGTTTCAAGTTCATTTCTCAGGCCTTTCCAAAGAAAGAGGGAAGCTTGGTCCGTTGGACTTATGAATATGAGAAACTTAACGCGGATATTCCAGATCCAAAAGATTTGCTTCAGTTTGCAGCTGATATTACCAGAGAGATAGATGATACTCTTATGAAGATCAGCCAAGAGTAGATGGAACAAAAACATCACATGCATATAGCATATATTATAAATAAGTACCTTTATTTTCTGAAAAATAAAGTACGTAAAAAGGTACCCTTTCCTACATCATGTATTGTTGGTTTTTTTCATTTTTGGTCATCTTAGTTTGAGCAGGTACCTCGTGTCTTTCATGGTGGATCGATCCATTATATGTACTCATATGGTATCTGATCTATCTCTCTCAATTTATGCTTATAATAAGCCTACAAACGAAACTTCCTTGTGCTTTCGACCATTTTGTTGATTAAATAATGGCTTCCACTTTATTATATCGTACGTACTAGCTTATATTCTGCACTATGTAATGGCTTATATTCTTTTTGCCCTTGATTTATCATCTCTTAAAGATGCAAGCAGATCATCAAATCATGAGTTCTCATCTCGTACACACAGGGCAAGTTGGTTGGTTATGGGAAAAGTATGCGGGGGCTCGAGACTCCGAGAGCATACAAAACAATATATGCGGGGGCTCGAGACTCCGAGAGCATACAAAACAATAGCTTCAAGTGACTCTCTAGATGAAAAAACTCAGTTCAAACACACTTTAATAATTCGTTTGGGTTTTGGATTTGAGGACAAATATTTAGATTTTGATCTTTAAAATTTAAAATACTTGTTTGGACCATATATTAAAATTAATTTATAGATCTACTTCCTGCCTCCATTGAGCTCATATCTTCTTACTCGATGGAGAGAAAGATGAAACTTGCCTCTAAGCTCTTAAGAATCTGACAGTACAGTCTAGATCTGAGGTCTAGTTGAGAACGCTGTCCAAAGATGGTTGAGAATTCAAGAGAGCATCCTGATCTTTACTGAAAACAAGGCTAACACTTCATCCCTCTGGGGTTCACTAAAAGAAAAAAATGATTTTTTTGGGCAACATTAAGTTGTAAGAAAAAGCCATAAATCAGTGGCAAAATAATTATTTCCAACTATTTTTTATCGCCGGAACGTCCAAGCTCTTAAGAAGATGTTGTATGCGGTGGCCGCAACATAATACTTTTTGGGCAATAATTATCCGGAAAAAGCCTACCGTTCATGGAACATTTCCCAAGCAATGATGTTGACACTAATCGAAGACTACGAGTAGATTTACTTTGCCAAGGGCCCAAGGGTCTTGATAATTGGTGGCATGTGCACGTCATTATGCTTCATTAGGTTCTATGTATCGCTTGTAACACGGTTATCTTTATCGTTGTATTGTTTATTAAAGATTTGAAAAATGATTAGTGCTGTCGAAGGCCCTCCTCTCTGACTATCTAGCCCTAAAAAACATAAACAAGGGCAAGGTTAATAATAACACAGAGGAGGTACTAGCTAGGGAACGAATACAGAGAATAGGGATAAAGATGAGAGAAAGAAAGACGAGGGATATAATTGGTGAAAAAAAGAGTATTTTTCCACCAAATTAAATAAGTTCATGGAAGAACCTTCTTTTTCCCTTGAACCGGGGTGATTGAAACTTTTTTTTATTTTTCCGTGGCAAGTAAGCTTTCATCTGGTATGATGGTGGGCAATAACATCATTTTTCGTGAGAAGAGGTTGTGGTAAAAAGTGTTTACTCATGACATATTTTCGTGAAAAAAGTTAACTTTGGTATTTTCAATAAAATACTTACCTGAGAAATATACACGTTTCGCAAAATATTTCGTCGGAAATACTTATTTACGAAGAAATCTTATCACGGGAAATAATCACTTCCAACCAAAAAAATAAAGGTATTTGCCATGAGTTGCATTCGCGGCAAATGCTAAGAGATTTTTGAAAAAAAAAAAAGTTATAAAATAAAAAAAATGATTGAAAGCCAAAAATAATCATAACAAATAGTCTAATATAGGTTAAAATAAATATATCTGAACCTTGGAGATCCAAATTCACACTTATATGAATTTTAAAAAACAAACATGTAAGAATATGCTAACATTCACAAGAAAAACTTCTAATAAGAACCCAATTTATACACATAGACCACACAATCACAAAACTTTACAAGTTACAATTCATAACTCCACCAATAGTGGGGTGTGGTTTAAAAAAATCCACTTCATCCAAACTTCAAAGCTAATGGCATAAAAGGAAATTAGACACAACAATTGATAGAGGGTTCTTTTTTCCCATAACTAAATGCAAAGAACAAGTTCTGGTAACTTGACCTATAGAATCCCTCCAATGGAAAGATCAGGTTCTAGTAACTTGAACATTTGCAATGCAACACATGCTTGGAAACTTGAGCACAAGAACCTGAAGCAAAATTATTAAGAAAGAAGACATGAAAAAGCTAATCACTTGATTACTCCCAAACTAAATAATCTGAAAAGCATAAATTTTTAGAGTCCGGTGCTTCAGTTTAACAATTCTTACGAGTAATTATCTTAATAGCTCAAAGAAATCAAGTGACAGAATCATCTTATAGGATAGAGGAGATTAAAGTGACCAAAATCATATGCGCTGATAACTTATGATAACAGAAGTATTTAAGAACTTTATGTAATTAATAAACTATTGCCTATGCTCCTTCGCAGACTACAAGTGAAGTGTGGATTGCAAGGTCCAAGTAATGAATTCAAGCACAGCAAAAAGGGTAAGATAAACTACAAAAATCAATTAGTTGTCACAAAAAAATTCTTGGATCATACGTGATGGAAGACTTTATTAATAAAATTAAAACAAAGGTAGCATCCCACGCTTGCAAGTATACAGAAGGAAGGCCTGACTAGAAATAGAAAAAGATACATGAAAAGAGGGGTAACAAAAAACTCTAGTGCTTGAAATCTCAGAGTAGATCATCTATCTCAATATTGATGGGTGAGTGGCCTCAACCCATTGATAAGAAAGCTTTTCATTGATACTTTGGAAAATTGGTTGATACTTGATACAAAGAACATAGTGGCATTTAGTGAGGAGGAAGCAAAAACTAGAATTGCAAGTCTTAAGAATGAGGGCATCGGTTTCAAGTTTCAGAAGCCTTAAAAGTGATATGAGCAGCAAAAACAACTTATTTATCACTTGCAACATAGTTATACACTATTTATCACTTTTCCACATTGAAAAGTGATTCAGTTAATTACTAAAGCATTAAAAAACCTAAGAAAATGGAGTGTACCTCTGATTTGGCACCAGATTATCCTTCAAAACATGTTTTCCAGATTGAGATTTCTCATTTGGAAACTTGATTGAAGTATGAGCAGGGCAGAGCATGAGAAAGCTTTCCTGCAAGAAACAAAATAAAAACCCATTAATAGTTAAAGCTAAGCACATTATATTGAAAATAAAAACTTGATCTTTGAACCTCTTGTTAAAACATGTGGGTCACAACCAATACATCCACAAGTGTTCATCCACAAATGTCTCTTTTTTTTTTTTTTTTTTTGATCTGTACATGGACAGTTATGTTATGGTTCACATTGAGATTCTCATGAACTGAATGAGATTTCATGGCAGTTGAGCATTGACCCTAACCATAGAGTGGAAAAACTGCCAATAAGAAATAGAGAAATAAGACGTTTATATATAATGCTAGCTAGAATAATAATAGTTTTTATTGTTAATGTAAGCATCCATGGGCACAGGAGATCACCCACAAGTCATCAAATTGTTGCCATTAATCTATCATTATATGCAGGCTAGCCATAAAGCAAAGTAAGCACATTTTCCATACACATTTTCTGCAGTCCGATCAGTTGATAAGATATAACAATCCTATATTTTTTTTTATTTTTGATATGAGTATAACAATCCTATATTTCCTTTACAATTATAAATATATAAGAGTTAAGCATAATATACTTACGAAGACGTTATTGAAATTTGAAATCCCATCATCTTTCAAAAAACCTCTGGGCTCCATCAAGGCATTCAGGAGAAAGCTCATTGTCACCAAAAGAACCTAGCAGTTCACTAACCTAAGAACCGACAGAAGGCAAAGAAAATAAGCACCAAGGCATAAAAGAAATAAAAATCAATTCATGATAATGTGCCCGTACCAAATCACTAATCTTCAGAGGCCCGACATACTCTTCAAAGCACAAGACAAAGGCAACAATAGTTATTTATCACTCCAACGATACAAGTGAAGTCACTCCATTCCATCTTCTCCATTGCAATCCAAATAAGCTATCGTCCAACCAACAAACCAGAAACATACAGCATGCTTGCTACCCAAAGGAATTTTAATACATTTATCACTTGAGCCCAAAGGAATTTTAATTCATTTAGTGCAGAGAGAACTTTACAAATTTCCAAACATCACTGTACGTCACTTTCCTGCACCTCTCTGCTTGCCTCACTCCAGTTTTTGTTAGGATAGATAAGTTTGAGCTTCCCTGTCATGTATACTAACCAATCAAGTTAGTATACATGAAACTTAAAATCCTTTCAAAAATCTTACATAACATAAATCCAAGGCAAACAAGGCATGGACACCTTCGATGACGATATTGATAGACTACTAAGTCATGTTGTTGCTTTTTCAAAATCATACGCCGCACCATCAGTCATAGAACTATCATTTTGAACATTTTCTGCCATAAAGTGTTATCAAAATCAAGACCGAATTCCAGAAAATATACCACTCCATTTTTAGTATGACTTCCAAATTACCACAGTTGTCAATTCATCCCCAATGTGAACAATTATTCATAATCTACTCATTGTTAATATTTGACCATAAAAATGAAAAATATGTGACATCGCACAATCTTAACTTTGGATCTTAAAAGTGCTTTCATCTCCTCATCTCTCTTTTCATCCACGACTAGCCCAAAACCATTTTCAGAGCAGACTCAAAACCCTGTGAGGTGCAATTGAGTGGTTGAAAACATTTGAAATAGTAAATTTACATAGATACAAATTTGCCTAGGCCCTCAACACCATACCATACAAGTCTATATACACTAAAATAATGCACTTGAGATACAAAGGTAGGATGTTTACCATGCTTAAGGGCTGGACAGTGAAGGAGGCGTGCGAGAGGTGTTGTTGCGTCCATAGGTTTCTCGTGGTGGTGGTGCGTCTTGGTTGGGGCTGGCGATGGTGACTCATGGCAGCGGGGGAAGGCCACTGTAATAAGAAAACAGTGGGGGTGTGGGGCGGAGACCTCCGAGAGACACCGTGCGAGGGAGAGATATGCGGGAGTTGGAGTGGAGCGACGGTTGGTGACTAGCAGAACCGTAGGGCGGTTGAGGGTGGCGATGGCCATGGCTGGAGATGACGGAGGTGCACGGATCTGCTCGGATTCGAGAGGAAGAGGGGGAGAGAGAGAGTCGTTGAGAAGGTGAGGGGCTGAGGGGGAAGATCCACGGTGACTCGACCACAAGGGGAGGCATTTGCAGTGGCGCAGCATGGAGGAGAGGCTCGACAGCTGCAGGGAGAGGGAGGGAGGGAGAGAGAAAGAGAAGAGTATCTCGTGGGTGTTTTGCGCGGGGGGGGGGGGTGTGAGAATGGTGCGGGGGATTTAATTTTATTAGTATTTGTGGTAGGTTGTTATTGCCAAAAAATCTGATAACGCTGTCAAAAACACTAATAACCCAAAGGTTAGTCTATTTGTGGCAGAAAAACATTGTCGCAAATTATAATAATCTCGTCTCAAAAACTAACAACCCATGAAGACTATTTACGGCAAGAAAATGTCACCGCAAAAACTAATAACCTTGTGGCAAAAACTAATAACCCACAAAAGAGAGATATTTTGGGTAATTTTATTTGCGGCAACTTTTAATCGCAGCAAAAAGCATTTATTTCGTGGCAAAATTGTTTTCCCATGAAGTTTTACTTGCCAACGTGATCTCGTGGCAAAAGGCTTATATTTTTTCTCACAAACAGTTTTCGTGTCATCAATCTATTATTTGCCACGATCATATATCGTGAAAAAAATATTCGTGCGAAAAACCCGTATTTGTTTAGTGATAGTACTATTGGAAGACTAGGAATCCTAGTTAAAAAAAACATATTTTATTTGATTAAAATATAAAATATGACCAATAACTCTGTAAAATATAAAGATTGAAAGGGTAGATAAAAAATTGATAGTAAATAATATTTTATTATTATATAGAGTTTAGATGGATAATCCAATGTGAAATTAAACGTTGAGTAGGATAGACAAAAGGCAAAAAGTGTGATATTTGGCAAACTAATTTAGCTAATTAGATAGCCAAACTGATCATGCTAGTGCTTTGGGGTAAAATATTTGATTTTAGTTTTATCAGTTTTTTCTGGTGCAACTGATTCACCGCTAATAAGAAAATGACTTTGCAGCGACAATATTCGCTGGCAAAAGTAACTATAGAGGCGATTTTTAATTCGTCGGAAATAAAAAGTCGCTACAGTTACGATATTCTATTGCGGTGACACAAATCGCCGCAAAAGATACAAAAAGTCGTTGCAAAAAATAAGCAAGAAACTCTCATTCCGCATTCATCAATTTTGCGCTGAAATTCAGCGGCGATTTAAAAATCGCCGCAAATAAGTACTTTTAGCGATCATTTTTTTTTGCGGTGATCTTAAAATCGCTGGAAAAAGTCTAATTTCTTGTAGTGACAACCCGTGTACCCAACACAAACACGACACGACATTAGCGGGTTTGAATTTAATGTTAACGGGTTATTGTTAAAATGGGTTGACCCGCTAAGACAATAGCCACAATATTTTAAGAAAAAATATTGAGACTACCTAGTAAAAAAATATCAATATTTTTTAGGTTTTAACATATAATAAAACTAATATTACAAACTCAGCAATAAAAAATATAAGCATAGGTGTACTAGAATTACAATCAGAACAATAAAAACATAAGTATATTGAGAAATACTAATAATACAGCCCAACAATAATAAAATTGTAATTTTGAAATAAAATTTCAACGTGTTATTGTGGGTTGATTTCAAGTTAGCGGGCTGATCCGTTATTGATCCGTTTATTAATCGTGTCTTAATTGGTGTACCCATTTTGATCCGAACTAATTTATATCAAACTCAAACCCACTAATTTCATATCATATTGGTGTTGAGTTCATGAGTTATGCTACACGAGTCCTGTCCCCTATGGCATGTGGGAAAGTGAGCCCACTGCCTGCCTCCTTGCAAAAGATGAGTCTCCCGTCGAGATTGTTGTTTGCTGCCGTCTTTGTCCATTTAATATTGCGGTGTGATCTCCTGCCTCCCATGTAGGCTAGGACGTGTCAGTGATGTGATGACCTCTTCCCCCCTCTGACACACACCCCACAGGCTAGGTCTGGAACTCCTTCTTCTTAACACAGATAAGCGGGCCGTTCACGAATCAGATGGGCTACTGAGGAGTGGAGTCGGCTCGCGCCCGGGGGGGGGGGGGGGAATATCCCTCCCAACCTACATCTAACATTCCCAACGTCCCCTTACGATTAACGTTGTTATATCTTAGTTATATGGTTTTGCTGAGATTTCATATCTCAAAAGTTTGACAAAGGATTAATTTAGATTAATCCTCTTACAAAATTAGCTCATGAAGACGTGATATGTATTATGATGTAATGAATTAACGTGGAAGATCATGAGGTTTGATTGTAGGACAAGCTACACCGTTCAAACAATGTGTCACAGAAAATCTGGTTTTGGTTTGACAAATGATTAATTTAGATTAATCCTCTTCAAAATTGGCTCATGAAGACGTGACATGTATTATGATGTCAGCCAAAGAAAAATGAATTAACGTGTAAGATCACTGAGGTTTGATTGTAGGACTAGCTACACCATTCAAACAATGTGTCACAGAAAATCTGGCCAAAACTTATCGCGAGGAGATCATTAATTAATAATGTATCATTGTTAGAAGGATAAGATAAAATACACCTATTTAAAAGATAACGTTTTGAAAATCTTCGTGACCTGGTCTATATATAAAACAAATTATGTTTTCAATTTTCAAGTTCCCGCTAGCTGCCAGCACGATCCAGACCTGGTCAGGTCATACTTTGAATTCCTTGTAAGAAAGTTTGAATTTTAGATACATATATATATTGTTTCTAAATAGAAAATTATTTTCTAGAGCTGCCGGAGTGTTTTTCGCGAAAAATCCCTTTATTATAATAATAATGTTCTAATGTTCCAAGATTAAGAGTTAGTTTGGAAATATAAGTCTTTTTAACTTTTCTGGTCAGATTATATTCTCAGAAATTAAATTAATTGTAGTGGAAGAAGTAGTGAAATGAGGTACTTGTTAGGGAATTGAACCAGATAAAGAATAGATGAAAAGATGAGAAAAAAGAGAGCTAGCAGCCTCAAATTACGAGATATAGATATATAATATGTTTTTTCTCAGGTTCTTGTCGAGTTGTCTTGATTGATAGCTTAGGAATGCGCTTAATTTGCGATGTAGTTCCACGTGTCAGTCTAAGGTCACGGCTATCTTGAGAAAGAGAGATAATAAGAAATTATATTTGGACGGTGCTACTCCCAACTGAAGTCCACCGAAACAACCATCGAATATGTAAATTTTTTTTTTTTTATTTTCAAATTCATTAAAAATAGTTTTTTAACATTAGATTTTACTTTATTATTTAAAATAATTAGGTGATGTTTGTGCGACTTTACGATTATATTATTCACTTTGGTGAAATTGGAGATAGTACCATAAATTTAAAATCTCTTTATCCTTAACCTTATATTAGATTAACTATTAGATTCATCAAAATAATAATATATTATTATTTTTTTAATAATAACATTTTTTAATTTTTTCTTTCGTATTTTACAATTACATTAACCATATGTTAATTAATAGTTTAATTTGATACTTAAATTATTGTTTTTCAATTAATTTTTTTCTTCAACCTAATTGTCCAACAAATATATTTTGTTAATACTTCTTCTACCCAACAATCATATTTTCAAATTGCAATACATAATTTTTATATAGGTTTTAACTTTTATATAGTTGAATCCATGACCTTTATGGCTCATTGAATACTTTGAGTTAAAATATTTTATTATTATTCATAAATATTTTAAGATATTCTAAGTATTCAATGAGCCATAAAGGTCATGGATTCAACTAAACCAATTACGTAAATTCAGTTTTTAAAAATAATTTATCAAGAGTTTTTACGAGATGCAGTATTTTTTAGCTGGGCTATATAAAACAAATTATGTTTTCAAATTCCTGCTAACTCCCTCCAGATGATCTGGTCAGTTTTCGTACTTTGAATTCTTTGAAAGAAAGTTTGATTATTAGTAAGAAAAATGCATGTTTTTCTTCTTTAATTGCGTTCTTCAAAGGAAGGTTAGATACATTGTTTTTTAATAAAAAATTACTTTCTAGAGCTAATGGAGTGTGCTTCGCGAAATGTCCTTTTAATTTGTTCTAATAAATGTTTTAGTGTTTATACCACATTATTAGTAATAATACTTTTAGCGTGTTACCAAATATAGAAAGAATTATTCTATTTTCAAGTCGGTAGATAGAACAGTAAGATTTTATTTACAAAATTCAAATCTAGTCTCAAATGAGATTCGACCCTCATGCAGAATCAAATTTCAAATTTGACCTCTGTTACGTATTCTATCCACTCTATTTAGAGAAGTGATAATTGCAATTATGAGTGCGCAAGTGTCACGTAGTCACTTTGATAAAAATTAATTTTTTAATAGTAGACCTCACTCTTTTTCAAAGCGACTACACGGCGTTTGGACACTCCACGACTGTATGTGGCATTACTTCTCTATTTAATAGACAACATGTTGTAGTCTTACAAACAGCCACGTGACAGTCTTACATACAATCATGTGGTATTCTAATAATTAAAAAATAAATTTACTTTTATATAAAACTTAAAAGAAATAATCTTTAATATTAAGAAATTATATAATTAAAAATAGCATTCTTTTTATATTTAAATAAATACTAAGTTATTTTTAATATAATTCTTAAAAATTAATTTATTTTTAAGATTTCTTTTTCTAACGAATTCTTATATGGGAAAATAATTTATTTTTATTTTATAATTTTTCATAAAAATAAATAACTTTCCCGTTGAAGTCTGTAAGGCTGCCATGTGCCTTTTGTTGTGTAAGGTACCGAACGGGATGTGGAACGCCAAAATTTAAGTTTGAAGGACTTAGGTTTGACTCGTGTGTTGAAATAATGCTCGGCCTTCCTCTTGTTGGTCGCCATCCGTATCTTCGCTTCATGTCTTCTTTCTTCCAGCAGGTCCAACTACTCCTCCAATTTCTCATTGTTGGACCTTCAATCGATGTGTTGAACCATGGTGGTTGGTACACCTATCTCTGTCGGAACTACTGCCTCTCTACCATAAGTGAGGGCGAATGGTTTTTCCCCTGCCGGTGCCCTAATAGTAGTTCAATATGCCCACAAGATCCCCGGGAGTGTAAGTTCTTACACCCAGTTCCCATTCTTGTCTGCTAGCTTGTTGTTTAGGATTCCTAGCAGAGTTTTGTTGGTTGCCACGACCTGTTCGTTGGACTGTTGGTGACTCAGGGAAGAGTACTTGAACTTGATTTTCAGTTCAGCGAACCAGTTGCAGTAATGGAGGGAGTCGAACTGTTGCCCATTGTCCGATATGATGTTTCACGGGATGCCAAATTGACAAACAATGGCTTTCCATAGGAATCTTGGGAAGGCGCTAGTGGTTATAGTCGCCAGAGCTTCTGTTCTACCCACTTAGTGAAGTAGTCCACAGCGATGACTACAAACCTTATGCCCCCTTGCTTGCAGGTAAGAGCCCGACTAAATCCACTCCCCATTGTGCAAACAACCATGGAGACATGATTGATGTCAGCTCCTTTGGCGGCAATTTGGTACTAGTGCATGGATTTGGCACTCTGAACACTTCCTGACAAATTCCACCGCATCCTTGAAGGCATGGGGCAAGTAGTACCCTGCCCTCATTACCCTTCAGGCCAATACTTTGCCTCTAGAATGAGTCCCATAAATTCTCCCATGTATCTCGACTAGTATGTATTGGGCTTCTTCCAGTGAGACACATCTCGGGAGGGGCTCCGAGAAGCCTCGCCTGTATAAGACCACGTCTACCAAGGTGAAGTGCACTGCCCTGTTCTTGACTTTTCAAGCTTCCCATTTTTCATCCAGTACCTCATTGGTGTCCAAGTACTTTATCACATCCAATGCCAACTCTGGAGCCCCCGAGTGCACCACCGAGACCTCGACCCCTATGGCAGGGACCTCTACCATCAGGGTAATCTTGGGTTCTGGCAAGGGTGAGTCTTCTCGTCTTTAGGCAGTTCACACTGACTTATATGCGCTTTGGTTTTCTTTCATCGACATCTGTTGGATGAGGAAGTAACGGAAAGATTCACGTTTCTCCCACACCAGTTGCAGATACTTTTATAGCTTCTCACCTTCCATGGCGAATCTGCCTAGCACATGTTTAACGATTACCTGGGACTCGACCTTAACCTCGATCTCTGTTGCACCCAACTTCTCGGCTACTAACAGTTCAGCCGGTAGTGCTTCATACTCAGCTTCGTTATTGGTGGTTTTGAAGGCAAGTTTAATCGCATAGTTGTGCTCCTTTCCCAAGTCTGTGGTGATGTGCACCCCTACTCCCCCTCTAGCCCAAAAGGACGAGCCATTTACAAAGACCTGCAGGGATTTCTTATGGGTGCAACGGGCATCTCTTCTGGGAATTCGGTAAATTCAACTACAAAATAGGCCAATATTAGTCCTTTTAAGTCGGTACGTGGAAGATACTCTATGTCGAACTCGTTTAGTTCAATAACCTAGTTCATCAAGCGGCCTAAGGAGTCCGGCCATTGCAAAATCTTCTTGAGGGTTGTTTCAGTTAGCACTTTCATTGGGTGGGTTTAAAAATACGACCTCAATCGCCATGCCTCGATCACTAGTGCAGAGGCGATCCTATCCATCCACAAATACCTTCCTCAACTCCCCTGGAATGCTTGACTGGTGTAGTGCATCGGTTTCTGACATCCATCCGCCTCCCGTACCAAGATTGGCGAGATGGTGTTTGGGGACACCGATAGATATATGGTTAGGTCCTCCCCCGGCTCTACCTGGCTAAGGAGCAGGGGGTGAGCCAAGTACTCCTTCAGCTTGCCAAATGCCTGATTACATTCGTCATTCCAAGTTAGCGTCTTTCTCAAAACTTTAAAGAATGGTAAGCACTTGTTTGTTGACCGAGAGAAAAATTGATTGAGGGTGGCCACCCGTCTTGTCAACTTATGTATGATGTTTATTCTTCATGGCGACAGCATGTTCATTATGGCCTCAATCTTCTCCGGATTGGCCTTGATCTCCCGCTCTGAGACCATAAAGCCCAAGGATTTTTTCGGATTCCACCACAAAGGTGCACTTTGCCAAATTCAGTTTCATCTTATACTAGCGCAAGACTGCAAAAGCTTCTCGTAAGTCATCCAAGTGGTGTTCAGGTTCGTTACTCTTGACCTGCAAGTCATCCACATAAACCTTCATGCTACGACTTATCTGAATTTTGAACATCCAATTGACCAATTGTTGATATGTTGCTTCTCTGTTCTTCAGTTTGAAAGGCATAGCTAGGTAACAATAGAGTCCTTATCGTTGAGATTCATCTAGATTTAGTTGAATTATGAATAAGCGTCCATGGAGCTCAGCAGGCAATAGCTCAGCATGGAGTTCACGATTAGGTCTATGCAAGGTAACGTGAAGCTATCCTTCAAGCATGCCTTTTTAAGGTCAGTAAAGTCGACACACGTTCTCCATTTGCCACTTGGCTTCTTTACTAACACTACATTGGATAGCCATTCGGGCTAATGCGTTTCCTGGATGAACCCCACAGTAAGGAGAAGGTCAACTTCCTCAGGTATGGTGGCATACTTCGCTATGCTGAAACTTTTGCATTTTTTTTTTTTTTACTTTCTTGGCCTTAGGGTTCAACAAAGGTGATGTTCAATGACTGTGTTATCGATTCTAGACATCTCATTGTGATTCCATGCGAACACATTGCGATGCTCAGTCAGAAGTTTCTTCATGGACCACCTCATCTCGACTTCCATTATCATTTTGTGCCTCACTATTTGTTCAAGTCTTCCCAGGTCGATGGAGACCAGCTCCAAGGGATTGTTCTGCCCTGCCTGTTAAAGCGTTTTTTTTTCCCAGATTTCCTCATCTCAATCAGAGAGGTCTAGCAGTGGTGGTGGTCCCCTAATTTATATTAGCTTCTTGAGTGCTCGGACATGTGTGCCCCCAGCCTTCAACTCTTGTACATAGCATTCTTAGGGAGTACTTGCTCACCCCTGACCTTGCCCACTTAGGCTTCTGTGGGAAACTTCATCTTCAGCTGAAAGGTTGAAGTTATCGCCTTTAGATTGTTTAGGGTGGGACACCCTAGAATTGCGTTATATGAAGACGGAGCCTTTACCAACAGAAATTCAATCATTGTTGCGATGGTTCAGGGGCCTTTCCTGCCAGGAATGACAAGTTGATGGCTCCCACTAGCCAGACTAGATCACTCGTGAACCCCTTCAATGGCATGGGTGTCAGGCGTAGGTGGCTAGGATCAATTCCCATTTTAGTGAATGCATCCTAAACTGGATGTCGGCTGAGTTGCCGTTGTCTATCAAAATTCTCCGAGTTATAAAGTTAGCGGCCAACATGGTCACTACTAGTGAGTAATCATGGGGTGAAGTACCCATCTATTTGTCTTCTTTGCCGAATGTGATGACAGTGGTCTCGGAGCGCTTCCTATGTTTAGTTGGGGACCTTTCTGATGTGAATACCTTTTAGTATTAGGCCCTTCGGGCGTTGGCCTTCCTTCCAACTGAGGTGGGGCTGTCCTAGGCATACCCACTAGCTATGGTGCGTATCTCTCCCAAGAAATTGTTATCGAATGCCGGAGTATGGCTGGAGAAGTTTCGAGGTGTCTTTTGTTCAATTCTCCGCCTATTGGAGCTTTCAATCTGACGTTATCTCATGCGCCTGCCTCCTTGGTCAGACTAGCCTTCGTTGAGTGTTGGGCGAACAAACGTTCCAACTCATTCATCTTCTTCTTTAGCATGTAATAGTATCCAGTTCGGTGATCGTCTGACCGTTTGTACGTGAAAAAGTGGCGGTTCATTCGGTCATGTTAGTCAGTATCTCATGAGGTCGACTTACTCTCCTTTTGTACATTGAGGCTGGCGTTTGGACGCGATATGTTCTCTCCAAGCATTACATCGTGCTACAGTCAAGAGATACGCCTCTAGTCATCTTCCCCTTGTTTGACAGTCAAGAGATATGCCGCTGGTCGCCTCCCTTCCTACTTCCCATAAACTGCGTTAAAAGTATATAGGCTAGCTCTCCAAAGCCGTCGATCAACCTTAGGGGTAGCATTTTGAGCCATCTCTTCGTAGTGTTAAAGGAAAGGCCTAACAAGTTATCTCCTCGAACTCTTGGAGGGTCATGTGAGCCTTAAAAGTCTCCAAGTGCTTGAGGGGGTCCTTAGACCAATCATACATTTGCATTTGAGGTATTTTGAATTTAGGTGGAAGTGGTGCCGCCATTACCTCAACGTTATATGGTAAATTGGTGCTAATGACTAGTTTGTCGATTGAGGATGATGCGCCCATCTTCTAGGCCATCTCTTCATACTTATCCATAAGGTCGCACAACTCATGGTGCATCTGCCTTCTCTCTTCCTCAGCCGCATCTACTCCTACTGTGCTTCGTGATTTAGTGTGCTTGTCCTAACTTGGCCTTCCAATGACTTGCTTCTACCTTCCTTCCGTGCCTCGTTCTCCTGTCGAAACCTTTCCACTTCTACTGTCAACTTCCTCACAACGTTTTGCATTTCAGTGAACCTTGCTTCCATGTTTCTCGAGGATTCTTCCTGTCCACGGGTGGTTTGGGATCGTCTTGTTGCCGGCATACGAATGAGACATCATCCACGGTATCCCACACATGGCTCCACTGTTAAGGACATGTTTCATTCCCAGTCAACTTTTCTCACCTTCTCCAATGCTCCTGCAACACACTCAAGGGTGAGGGATTAGGGTGGTGTGTAACACCTCCGATGCCGAAGTCAGTATGAGATGATATTGTATACAAGAGTCTAGACAGAACAAGATCCCTCTGTCTAACCTGGTGGTGAGCCTTTGTATATACCCGATTGAGGTGGACCCCACTCTTTGTCAGTGGGATGTTCAGGAGTCATATTGGGTGCCATGCCTACTGTAGGGCGACTACCTATTGCTTTGGATGCCATGCCACCGCATTAAATGCGGTACACTTCTCTGTGTGTCCTGTTCCTTATGGCAGGTGGGAAAGTGTGCCCACTGCCTACGTCACTGAAAAAGGTGAGTCTCTTATTGAGATTGTTGTCTGCTGCTGTCTTTGTTCATTTAATATGCGCGTGATCCCCTGCCTCCCGTGTGGGCTAGGATGTGTCAGTGATTTCATGGCCTCTTCCCCTCTGACGTATGCCGCACGGGCTGGGTCTAGAACTCCTTCCTCTTGACACAGATAGGCGCATTCACAAATTAGATGGGCTTCTGAGGAGTGGAGTCAGCTTGGCCTTTGGGGGGGGATATCCCTCCCAACCTGCATCTAACATTCCCAATGTCCCCTTATGATTAATGTTGTTATATCTTAATTATATGGTTTTGCTCTGATTTCATATCTAAAAAAGTTTGACAAATGATTAATTTAGATTAATCCTCCTACAAAATTGGCTGAGTGATTGAGACTAAGCATTGAAATAGAGGTCAAGTCACCAGCTCGTGCTTTTTATAGAAGCTGAATTAAAGTGGAAAGACTAAGCAGAAGATTATTCAAGCTTAATTATAAAAATAACAATACTCAAAGATCGACGTCGGCTAGCTTGCTGTTTCAAAGGCACGAGTGTGACTTTATTAACGTACAGTACGCACTAAACCCAGTCCATTTTTTCCTATAAAAGCCGAAGAACATTAGTGGCCTGGACACAGTCTTTCATTGCAACTACTAACTGCTTCGACTTGCTCGTACTAGAATACTGAAAACTCCTTATAATTGAAAGGAAAAATGTCATCTTCTCTGTCTGGTAAGTTAAGTATTGAAATAGAGGTCAAGTCATCAGCTCGTGCTTTTTATGAGGCTAACGCGAAACGATTGTACGAGATACCAAAACTTTGCCCTAACTGTATACCCAGGATTGATTTAGTAGAAGGAAAATGGGAAGAAGTGGGTGCTGTCGTGAACTGGCATCTCGCATACGGTAAGTGCAACAAAAGTTTGTTATTGATCACATGATATTGTATTAATACAAACTCTCTCACGTGTCACATGTTATTTTATTGGTCTGGCTTCGTAGGGGGGAAAACTGTAATTTCCAAGGAGATATACGAGAGCATAGATGACGAAAAACTGTCAGTAACGTTCAAGGTGATAGGAGGATCATTCGTAGAGTCGTTCAAAAGTTTCAAGTTCATTTCTCAGGTCTTTCCAAAGAAAGAGGGAAGCTTGGTCCGTTGGACTTATGAATATGAGAAACTTAACGCGGATATTCCAGATCCAAAAGATTTGCTTCAGTTTGCAGCTGATCTTACCAGAGAGATAGATGATACTCTTATGAAGATCAGCCAAGAGTAGATGGAACAAAAACATCACATGCATATAGCATATATTATAAATAAGTACCTTTATTTTCTGAAAAAGAAAGTACGTAAAAAGGTACCCTTTCCTACATCATGTATTGTTGGTTTTTTTCATTTTTAGTCATCTTAGTTTGAGCAGGTACCTCGTGTCTTTCATGGTGGATCGATCCATTATATGTACTCATATGGTATCTGATCTCTCCCAATTTATGCTTATAATAAGCCTACAAACGAAACTTCCTTGTGCTTTCGACCATTTTGTTGATTAAATAATGGCTTCCACTTTATTATATCGTACGTACTAGCTTATATTCTGCACTATGTAATGGCTTATATTCTTTTTGCCCTTGATTTATCATCTCTTAAAGATGCAAGCAGATCATCAAATCATGAGTTCTCATCTCGTACACACAGGGCAAGTTGGTTGGTTATGGGAAAAGTATGCGGGGGCTCGAGACTCCGAGAGCATACAAAACAATATATGCGGGGGCTCGAGACTCCGAGAGCATACAAAACAATAGCTTCAAGTGACTCTCTAGATGAAAAAACTCAGTTCAAACACACTTTAATAATTCGTTTGGGTTTTGGATTTGAGGACAAATATTTAGATTTTGATCTTTAAAATTTAAAATACTTGTTTGGACCATATATTAAAATTAATTTATAGATCTACTTCCTGCCTCCATTGAGCTCATATCTTCTTACTCGATGGAGAGAAAGATGAAACTTGCCTCTAAGCTCTTAAGAATCTGACAGTACAGTCTAGATCTGAGGTCTATTTGAGAACGCTGTCCAAAGATGATTGAGAATTCAAGAGAGCATCCTGATCTTTACTGAAAACAAGGCTAACACTTCATCCCTCTGGGGTTCACTAAAAGAAAAAAATGATTTTTTTGGGCAACATTAAGTTGTAAGAAAAAGCCATAAATCAGTGGCAAAATAATTATTTCCAACTATTTTTTATCGCCGGAACGTCCAAGCTCTAAAGAAGATGTTGTATGCGGCGGCCGCAACATAATACTTTTTGGGCATTAATTATCCGGAAAAAGCCTACCGTTCATGGAACATTTCCCAAGCAATCGAAGACTACGAGTAGATTTACTTTGCCAAGGGCCCAAGGGTCTTGATAATTGGTGGCATGTGCATGTCATTATGCTTCATTAGTGTAACGCCCCAAATCCGGGTGGCTTGGAGAATTTCTACTTGTCACTCATAAACATATCTCCCAACACATCCAAAGAAAAAACTTCATAAATGAAATCAATCTCAAATCTTCTCAATAATCTCATTACAAACTCCACAAAATCTTTATTGCAATAATAATAAATCAAAGGGGTCCATAACCTCTCGATAGTCATAACAAACCAGCTAAATATTTCATAAATCTTACTAAACTCAAGACATAAATAAAACTCAAAGATATTAAAACTAAGAACACCAGAAGTCCTTCTTCTACCAACATCTCCTCAGCTTAGACACAAACAGCATTCTAATCCAGGTCCTCATTTGGACTCACCACATCATCTGAAAAATATTATAATGATAGGGGGTGAGTTATCAATAACTCAGTAAGCAGAAATCATATGCTAGCGTGCAAACATGAGCATTTATCAAGGAGAGTATGCAGAACAAAATATTTTTCCAGAGTTATCATGCAGAACAGAACATATTTTCAAAATAACAGAGCGATGGTTTTAAAACAAGTAAAATCCATGGTACTTTGGCATAACATAAACTGAGTATCATCATCATATCAAAACAGAGCATCAAACAGAGCAGAGACCATGTTTCACCCCCGTGGTAGGGTTGTGCTAACCCCGGTGGCCAAACCAGGCAGAGACAGAGGTGAAATCTTTCCTTTATTCTTCTCGGAGACACAGGAAAGACCACAATAAAACCACTTTGTTTCCAAAGTGGGTGTACTCAGAGACAGAGAAGTTGGTACCAACCCAAACAGAGCAGAGCATAACAGAGCAGAGCAGAGCAAAGCAGAGACAGAGTCAGATACGAAAACCAGTACACCATGCCAAAGGTTTTCAGATGTTATAACAAAATAATACAGAGTACCAAAACAGAATCAGACAGTTACACACGCTGAACACAAAAGCCAGAACATCTTTCTAAAAAAAAAATGCACAACTTTTCATATCCTCAATATCGCTCTTTTCCAGATTTCAGAAACCACATGACAGAATTTAGCTCATGTCTACACAATGCATGCCAAAACATATTTTTTTTCCTTTTTCACACAGATTTCATGAATAATGCAGATGAGTGACCGAGGTTGATCTTTATTTTCACAAGTTCCCAACATAACACAAAATATGCAAGTTTTTCATAAAATCAGCCTCAGTCTTATTAACTTGTATAAAACCTAGCATAGGAACCCCACTTACTTGACTCCTGCAGCGAATTATCTATGACTTGAATACGGTCTCTATCCGTCTCGTCACCTATTCATAAGATAATATAAACTAAATATTAAAGTCCAACAATACACAATTGGTTTTAAACAACTCATGACTCAAACTCTAGACCATAATTCAACGAGTTTAATCAAACGTAACTAGCCAAATAACAATCCGGACAGCCCACACTTCAACCCAAAATATTCTATACTAAACTCAGTATGTTGGTTATAAGTGGAGACTGATTTGGAACTGAAAAAGTGTTTGCTGAAAGTTGGCTAGACAGTTGGCTCGAGCCAAGTTCGCTCGACAGACCGCTCGAGCGAAGGCAAGTCAGAGAGGTTCGCTCGAGTCTCGCTCGACACTCCGCTCAAGCCAATGTTCATTTGGTTGTTCGCTCGAGTCGCGCTCGACAGTCCGCTCGAGCGAAGTACTCAGATTTTGCCAACTTAACTAGTTTACACTACACAAAGCACTCTTCTTTCCATTCCCAACTCCATAACATAAAGTATAAACTAATACTTCCAAATATTTTCTCAACCACTAGTCCAACAATTCCACTACAATGAAACTTCAAATAATCCAAACCTAGGACAAAACACCAACCCGAAATACTCACCACGCAACAACCAGAAAAACTCACAAAAAGCTACTCAATCTCACAGCCAAAATAGATACTGCAACAAAATGAAGATAAACCAAACCCAAAACTAAGAAGCAGAAATCGCATGGTTACAGAAGGAGAAACCGAGACTTGGATGAGAAAGAAACCCTTACCAGTCGAAAAAGGAGGGGATGCGAAATGATGCCCGTGTGTTGCAGATGGAAACCGAAATGCAAAAATGGAGAGAAAACAGAGTGCAACAGACAGCGACACTCGGGAAACCAGAGGCAACGCAGCAACAGAAATCCACGTGAGGAGGTCTAAGGCAAGGGATTCGGAAACTCAAACTAAAGCCAACAACAAGAAATACAGATGAAACTGAAAAGAAAAGAGAGACGTGCGCGAGAGAGATGCGGGAGAAACTGAAACAGAAAAATGCGGAAAGAAACGGAAGTTGAAGAAGAAAACACTCACCTAAAAAACGACGTCGTTCGGGATTCTCACTAAACACGAAAATGGCTGGGCCATTTTCACGCACTGATCCGGGCCACTTTGATGAAGAGGCAGGGCCTTACAATTAGGTTCTCTGTATCGCTTGTACCACGGTTATCTTTATCGTTGTATTGTTTATTAAAGATTTGAAAAATGACTAGTGCTGTCGAAGGCCCTCCTCTCTAATTATCTAGCCCTAAAAAACATAAACAAGGACAAGGTTAATAATAGCACAGAGGAGGTACTAGCTAGGGAACGAATACAGAGAATAGGGATAAAGATGAGAGAAAGAAAGACGAGGGATATAATTGGTGAAAAAAAGAGTATTTTTCCACTAAATTAAATAAGTTTATGGAAGAACCTTCTTTTTCCCTTAAACTACCGGAGTGATTGAAACCTTTTTTTATTTTTCCGTGGCAAGTAAGCTTTCATCTGGTATGATGGTAGGCAATAACATCATTTTCCGTGAGAAGAGGTTGTGGTAAAAAGTGTTTACTCATGACATATTTTCGTGAAAAAAGTTATCTTTGGTATTTTCAATAAAATACTTACCTGAGAAATATACACGTTTCACAAAATATTTCGTCGGAAATACTTATTTACGAAATCTTATCACGGGAAATAATCACTTCCAACCAAAAAAATAAAGGTATTTGCCATGAGTTGCATTCGCGGCAAATACTAAGAGATTTTTGAAAAAAAAAAAGTTATAAAATAAAAAAAATGATTGAAAGCCAAAAATAATCATAGCAAATAGTCTAATATAGGTTAAAATAAATATATCTGAACCTTAGAGATCCAAATTCACACTTATATGAATTTTAAAAAACAAACATGCAAGAATATGCTAACATTCACAAGAAAAACTTCTAATAAGAACCTAATTTATACACATAGACCACACAATCACAAAACTTTACAAGTTACAATTCATAACTCCACCAATAGTGGGGTGTGGTTTAAAAAAATCCACTTCATCCAAACTTCAAAGCTAATGGCATAAAAGGAAATTAGACACAACAATTGATAGAGGGTTCTTTTTTCCCATAACTAAATGCAAAGAACAAGTTCTGGTAACTTGACCTATAAAATCCCTCCATTGCAAAGATCAGGTTCTAGTAACTTGAACATTTCCATTGCAACACATGTTTGCAAACTTGAGCATAAGAACCTGAAGCAAAATTATTTAGAAAGAAGACATGAAAAAGCTAATCACTTGATTACTCCCAAACTAAATAATCTGAAAAGCATAAATTTTTAGAGTCCGGTGCTTCAGTTTAACAATTCTTACGAGTACTTATCTTAATAGCTCAAAGAAATCAAGTGACAAAATCATCTTATAGGATAGAGGAGATTAAAGTGACAAAAATCATATGCGCTGATAACTTATGATAACAGAAGCATTTAAGAACTTTATGTAATTAATAAACTAATGCCTATGCTCCTTCGCAGACTACAAGTGAAGTGTGGATTGCAAGGTCCAAGTAATGAATTCAAGCACAGCAAAAAGGGTAAGATAAACTACAAAAATCAATTAGTTGTCACAAAAAAATTCTTGGATCATACGTAATGGAAGACTTTATTAATAAAATTAAAACAAAGGTAGCATCCCACGCTTGCAAGTATACAGAAGGAAGGCCTGACTAGAAATAGAAAAAGATACATGAAAAGAGGGGTAACAAAAAACTCTAGTGCTTGAAATTTCAGAGTAGATCATCTATCTCAATATTGATGGGTGAGTGGCCTCAACCCATTTATAAGAAAGCTTTTCATTGATACTTTGGAAAATTGGTTGATACTTGATACAAAGAACACAGTGGCATTTAGTGAGGAGGAAGCAAAAACTAGAATTGCAAGTCTCAAGAATGAGGGCATCGGTTTCAAGTTTCAGAAGCCGTAAAAGTGATATGAGCAGCAGAAACAGCTTATTTATCACTTGCAACATAGTTATACACTATTTATCACTTATCCACATTGAAAAGTGATTCAGTTAATTATTAAAGCATTAAAAAACCTAAGAAAATGGAGTTGTACCTCTGATTTGGCACCAGATTATCCTTAAAAACATGTTTTCCAGATTGAGATTTCTCATTTGGAAACTTGATTGAAGTATGAGCAGGGCAGAGCATGAGAAAGCTTTCCTGCAAGAAACAAAATAAAAACCCATTAATAGTTAAAGCTAAGCACATTACATTGAAAATAAAAACTTGATCTTTGAACCTCTTGTTAAAACTTGTGGGTCACAACCAATACATCCACAAGTGTTCATCCACAAATGTCTCTTTTTTTTTTTTTTTGATCTGTACATGGACAGTTATGTTATGGTTCACATTGAGATTCTCATGAACTGACTGAGATTTCATGGCAGTTGAGCATTGACCCTAACCATAGAGTGGAAAAACTGCCAATAAGAAACAGAGGAATAAGACGTTTATATATAATGCTAGCTAGAATAATAATAGTTTTATTGTTAATGTAAGCATCCATGGGCACAGGAGATCACCCACAAGTCATCAAATTGTTGCCATTAATCTATCATTATATGCAGGCCAGCCATAAAGCAATGTAAGCACATTTTCCATTCACATTTTCTGCAGTCCGATCAATTGATAAGATATAACAATCCTATATTTTTTTTATTTTTGATATGAGTATAACAATCCTATATTTCCTTTACAATTATAAATATATAAGAGTTAAGCATAATATTCTTACGAAGACGTTATTGAAATTTTCAATCCCATCATCTTTCAAAAAACCTCTAGGCTCCATCAAGGCATTAAGGAGAAAGCTCATTGTCACCAAAAGAACCTAGCAGTTCACTAACCTAAGAACCGACAGAAGGCAAAGAAAATAAGCACCAAGGCACAAAAAGAAATAAAAATCAATTCATGGTAATGTGCCCATACCAAATCTCTAATCTTCAGAGGCCCGACATACTCTTCAAAGCACAAGACAAAGACAACAATAGTTATTTATCACTCCAACCATACAAGTGAAGTCACTCCATTCCATCTTCTCCATTGAAATCCAAATAGGCTATCGCCCAACCAACAAACCAAAAACATACAGCATGCTTGCTGCCCAAAGGAATTTTAATACATTTATCACTTGAACCCAAAGGAATTTTAATTCATTTAGTGCAGAGAGAACTTTACAAATTTCCAAACATCATTGTACATCACTTTCCTGCACCTCTCTGCTTGCCTCACTCCAGTTTTTGTTAGGATAGATAAGTTTGAGCTTCCCTGTCATGTATACTAACCAATCAAGTTAGTATACATGAAACTTAAAATCCTTTTAAAAATCTTACATAACATAAATCCAAGGCAAACAAGGCATGGACACCTTCGATGACGATATTGACATACTAGTAAGTCATGTTGTTGCTTTTTCAAAATCATACGCACCACCAGTCATAGAACTATCATTTTGAACATTTTCTGTCATAAAGTGTTATCAAAATCAAGACCGAATTCCAGAAAATATACCACTCCATTTTTAGTATGACTACCAAATTACCACAGTTGTCAATTCATCCCCAATGTGAACAATTATCCATAATCTACCCATTGTTAATATTTGACCATAAAAATGAAAAATATGTGACATCTCACAATCTTAACTTTGGATCTTAAAAGTGCTTTCATCTCCTCATCTCTCTTTTCATCCTCGACTAGCCCAAAACCATTTTCAGAGCAGACTCAAAACCCTGTGAGGTGCAATTGAGTGGTTGAAAACATTTGAAATAGTAAATTTACATAGATACAAATTTGCCTAGGCCCTCAACACCATACCATACACGTCTATATACACTAAAATAATGCACTTGAGATACAAATTTGCGGGAGGTGTTGTTGCGTCCATAGGTTGCTCGTGGTGGTGGTGCGTCTTGGCTGGGGCCAGCGATGGTGACTCATGGTAGCGGGGGAAGGCCACTGTAATAAGAAAACAGTGGGGGTGTGTGGCGGAGACCTACGAGAGACACCGTGCAAGGGAGAGAGATGCGGGAGCTGGAGTGGAGCGACGGTTGGTGACTGGCAGAACCGTAGGGCGGTTGAGGGTGGCGATGGCCATGGCTGGAGACGACGGAGGTGCACGGATCTGCTGGGATTCGAGAGGAAGAGGGGGAGAGAGAGAGAGTCGGTGAGAAGGTGAGGGGCTGAGGGGGAAGATCCATGGTGACTCGACGGCAAGGAGAGGCATTTGCAGTGGCACAACATGGAGGAGAGGCTCGACAGCTACAGGGAGAGAGAGGGAGGGAGAGAGAAAGAGAAGAGTATCTCGTGGGTGTTTTTGGGGGGGTGAGAATGGAGCGGGGGATTTAATTTTATTAGTATTTGTGGCAGGTTGTTATCGCCAAAAAATCTGATAACGTTGTCAAAAACACTAATAACCCAAAGGTTAGTCTATTTGTAGCAGAAAAACATTGTCGCAAATTATAATAATCTCGTCTCAAAAACTAACAACCCATGAGGACTATTTACGGCAAGAAAATGTCACCGCAAAAACTAATAACCTTGTGGCAAAAACTAATAACCCACAAAAGAAAGATATTTTGGGTAATTTTATTTGCGGCAACTTTTAATCGCAGCAAAAAGCATTTATTTCATGGCAAAATTGTTTTCCCACGAAGTTTTAATTGCCAACGTGATCTCGCGGCAAAAGGCTTGTATTTTTTCCCACAAACAGTTTTCGTGTCATCAACCTATTATTTGCCACGATCGTATATCGTGAAAAAAAAATTCGTGCGAAAAACCCATATTTGTTGTAGTGATAGTACTATTGGAAGACTAGGAATCCTAGTTAAAAAAAACATATTTTATTTGATTAAAATATAAAATATGACCAATAACTCTGTAAAATATAAAGATTGAAAGGGTAGATAAAAAATTGATAGTAAATAATATTTTATTATTATATAGAGTTTAGATGGATAATCCAATGTGAAATTAAACGTTGAGTAGGATAGACAAAAGGCAAAAAGTGTGATATTTGGCAAACTAATTTAGCTAATTAGATAGCCAAACTGATCATGCTAGTGCTTTGGGGTAAAATATATGATTTTATTTTCACTGACATATTTGAAGCATGACCATAGCTCTTATGTTAACCCTTAAGCTATCCTAAGACGTTGTTTAAAATGCTCATGACAACTCATAAATTATGCTAAATTGTTTGTAGTGTTCATGGTAACTCATAAAATATGCCAAGTTGTTCGAAGTGCTTATGGCAACCTCTCAATTATGCTAAATTCGTTTTGATTGTCACTTTTTGCCTTCATCTGCAATATACATTGCTGGTATTTATACCTGAACTATTAACCAAGTTAGATTCCTCAGATCGAGTTGGATGCATTTGCTTTATGTGCAATTAACCAGCGGAGTCTTGGAAAAAAGAAAAAACTAAAAAAGACAAGAAGGAAAAGTGGCCCAACTTTTTCTTCACCTTCAAGTGTGTTTGGCTTGCTGCTGCTACCATCTCTTTTTATTTTCAATAAAACTTTTTTAATCACCATTTTATCAACTCTCCTATGAGATTTTAGCATCTATAAGTTTTCCAATTTTTCTTTGTGGCACCCTCGAACCCCACTTGGGCTAGATGAAGCAGGAGTTGCGACGTCAGGATGTTGGCCGCTTGGGTCAAACACCCCTTGCAATACCGAGAAAGTTTAGTGCAAAGTTAACTCACAATGGAAAAAAAAGGTAATCAATTAATTTTAACAGTACTAGAAAAAACAAATTTACAACTCCAACAAAATAATCCATAAGCCACCAGTCTCCCAATCCCCGACATAAAAGTTATACAATCATCTAACTAATTAAAAGGAAAGCACCAGACAACGCTACGTAAGGAGAAAAGTACCCAAGTCTTCACTCCTCAGGTGGAGTCGATTCTCCAACCTCATACCGTCCTCTACATCAAAATCTACAGTTCCGCAATAGGTGGGAACACCACAATGAGATTTCACAGTCTCAACAAGTAAACCCAATAGAATGATACCTAAAAACACAAATATAGAAAAAGTGGACATATCAGAGCATTTGAAAAATGAGACCTTTCAACAGTGCACGAAACCAATATCCTTCTTAGCAATTTATAGAAAACGCCACGCACACCAAAAATCCACATTTCCATTTTTAAAGCATCCATTCAATTATGCATGCACCATGGTCTCCCCTATAGACCATCTACACACCCTGGCTCCCTTCGTCACTCCATGGGTAATGACCGTGCATGTGACTTCGTGATGAATGGTGCCCAGCTTTGTTTCTGGCTCATACATGACTAGGCATTCTCTAGCATCTGCCAGCAGAGAGGCCATGAAGTTGGCACAAGAGCGTTGCCATCTCATCTGAGCCCATTGTTACTTGGCGACAACACAGGGGACATTAATCAGTTTTACACGCTTCCGAGTAACTAGAGGAGCTCCATCGAGATAATGCCCAATCTTGGTTTGGGGTTGTGATCCACATAAAGTCCATAAAATCAAATTATTTACGCATGCACCATGGTCTTCCCAATAGAGCATCCACACACCCTGACTCCCTTCACCAAACCATGGGTAACGACCGTGCATGTGACTTCTTAACGAGTGATGCCCAGCTCTGCTCCCAATGCATACATAACCAGGCATCCTCTAGCCTTCGCCAACAGAGAGGCCACAGAGTCGGCACGAGAGCGTTACCATCTCGTTTGAGTCTGTTGTTGCTCGGTGACAACCCAGGTGACGTCACTCAGTTTTATACACTCCTGAGTAACCAGAGGAGTTCCACCAAAATAATACCCCATCTCGGTTTCGAGTCAAGATACGCACCCACCCACAAAACACGTATTTAATAAATGATACTAAAAATACAATTTTCCAATTTCACAGCACAACTAGAGAACATAGCACAATTAGCAAATTAATCACGGCAGAAACGGATCAAAGCATACCTAATACAATCAAGATAATTAACAATAATAATAATGCAGATGCGTGAACAGGCAAATATTGGATGACATGACAATAATATATCAACCAATGGCCAAACAACACACAGGTTCACATATTCACAAATCACAACCACACACGATTCCCAATGCTTCACCTAGCCCTTAGACAACAGATCATCACCAACTAAAGTTATTATCCCAATGCTCCATAGGCCCTCGACCACTAAACCAATCACAACCGGACTGCAATAAAAATATAGTTTCCCAATGTAAGTATTCTAAAGGTGAGTCTATGGTTTTACTTACAACGCAGACGACAATTTTCTTGATGATCGAGCGCATCGTCTAAGAGATCTAGTGAGTGTGTGTGCGCATTGTGTGGTGGCACGGCGGCAGCAACGAGACACTGTGACGAAGGCAAATTTAGGCAGATTAGTGGGGACCCACAACTGGGGAAAAACTTAAGGGTGATTAAACTAACAAAAAGGAGGTTGAGAGAAGGACTTACACGATAGAGGGTGGTGGTGGGTGGCGGAGCACGATGAACAGTGGCTGATCTGGGCAAAAAGTGAGAATCTACGGTTGGGAAAGTAGTGGGTGGTGGTCCTTATGAATACAGAGTGTGGGGAAGGGGGAACTTGCGGTGGTTGATAGTGGTTGGCAATAGTGCAACTCTGTGAGAGAGAGAGAGAGAGAGAGAGAGAGAGAGAGAGAGAGAGAGAGCACTTTAGGCATGGGTTTTGGGCGGATCTAAGAGGGGAGAGGTTGAGTAGGAACTGAAGGGGTAGGGGGGCTGCTCAGATGACCTTCGCTGAGCAGTGGAGTGTGACAATTCATTGTGGTAGCGTCTTAATTACGGGACATAGATCTAGAGACAGAGGGAGGGAGAGATCTATGGGAAGAAGGGCGAGATCGAGGGGGGTTAAGAGGGAAACCGCAGGGTAAGGAGTAGTGGCGGCAATGGTTGCAACAAACAACATGATGAGAGAAAGAAAGAGAGAGAGAGAGAGAGAGAGAGAGAGAAAGCTAGAGAGAGAGACAAAAACAACAAGCAGTAGAGACAAGGTAAGGGCAATGAATACAAAGACCGAGAGGGAAGAGCTGCCTTGGCTGACATTGGATGGCGTGGTATGGTTGGATAGGAGGCGGTAGGAATGGTTTTCAAACCCAAAATGGATATGGGTTTCCATATGAGAGAGGGTGGTCGACGGAGGGGTGGAGACGTTGGAGTGGCTTATAGATGAGGAAGGCTGTAGTGGTCGGACGGTGGCAGAGGAGACAGCGGCAAGGTCATAGTGACAAGAAGAAGAAAATGGAAGAGAATGGGGGTTTGGGGGTGGTACGGTGCATGAGAAGGAAATGGGTTAAAAGAAGAAGAAAAAAAATAGGAAAAAAGGAAGGTAGGGTTTTCAATTCCTTAGGCCAAAACCACATAGTTTTGGTGGAAGGGCTGGGCTTTTCTCATCAGCTTATGGGCTCACAATTGGGCTGGGTCTTAAACTTGCTTCCGCTCACACTAAAAAGAACCCACTTAATCCACATATTTGGGCTCCACCTCACTAAAAATACATGTATTCCCAGACTTGGGCTCCACATGGGTTGGGCTTCACATTCTTCCTCTTGTCAAGCCATTTTTGTTTAGTATTACCACCATCCTCAGTTGGTGTTTCCATATCTCTACTTTTTCAGCTGCTATAGGATCCTTGGATGATAATATGCAGTTTCCCCCCACCTGTAGTGCTTGTTTTGGGGCTTGCAATGGCTTTATCTTGTTGCCTTGATTTTCCTTGATGCTATTCTATTGCCTAGACTATTATTGGAAGATTCCTGCATAGGATGTTTTTGTTTTCTATGCTCTCTGTGAGTGTAGGGAAGATGCTAATTAGCTTAATTGCAACATGAAAAGCTTGAAGCTTTATTTTTCTTCGTAGTTTTCAATAAAATTATCTTTCTGACTTGACAGAAAATTAAGAACCCAATTATAAATGGAAATGGAAGACTCCTTGGAAGCATACCTTTTTACTTTTATTCATCAATGTCAGCCTAAAGAAATTGCAATTGAAGTAGTTTCCTTTGATCACATCTAGATTCTATATTTTATTAATGTTTTACACTTTTTCAACATATATTCAGGATGACATATGCTAAATAAGGTTAATTCGAATACCTCAAGGAGTAAAATTCTCACAAGCTTGAGTCTTTGCTCGTCTTATGACCCACGTTAAATTATGGTGATTGCACCTCTATGTCGCTTAGGAGGCTACTAGAGTCTCCTAAAAAAGTTTACACTTCAAGATTAAGAGATCTAGATGGTTTCTCTAGAAAATTGTAGAGAGAGATGATAGCTTTTCTTTTGTACATTCACTTTTTCACTCTTACAATTAATGTATGTAAAACTCTCATTTATAGAATTTTCTAATGGGTGATTAATTAACTTCCCAGAAGTTAAGTAGTAGTGGTGAGGAGTTAATTAACTCATAGTGGTGGGGAGCTAATTAATAACTTCTTGATTTTTTTGACATTTTTCAGGCTATTTTATATTAACTATTTATATAGGGACACTATATTAGAATATTTTTGTAGTTTGGGATGTGAGCCGGGTGAACAACAGTAGTATCGGACATTTTTTTATTCAACCATAAGGAAACAAGCAGTTATTAGAAGAAAAGACTATGGGGAGGTTTGAATAGTGAATTGAGATGAGATGAAAGTTAAAAATTAAATAAAATATTGTTAAAATATTATTTTTTAATATTATGTTTGTTTTTGGTTTTGCAAAAATTGAATTATTTATTATATTTTATGCGAGAGTTTCAAAAAATTATAATAATTAGATGAGATGAGTTGAGATGATTTTTCAATCCAAACAGTCCTATAGCTTCCAGGCCACTGTTGCTCTCGACTTTTATAGTTAAGGGGATGCATGGTTTTAGTCACAAATAGGTATGCTTCCAAGGAGTCTTCCATTTCCCTTTATAATTGGGTACTTGATTTTCTGTCAAGTCAAAAAGAGCAGTTTTATTAGAAACTGCAAAGAAGAATAAAGCTTCAAGCTTTTTATATTGCAATTAAACATCCTATGCTGAATCTTCCAAGAATACACTACAACAGAAAGTGACTTTTCCCGTGATGATGTTTGTCCATATGACCCCCATTTAATGCCAGAAATGTGTTTTTCTGGCATTTTCAAGTCGTAGCAATTTCGTCAGAGATAACTGGCCCAACATACTAATAGTTCTTGCAATCTCAATTTCTGTCCAAAAAAGTTGCTTTTCTGGCATGACCAAATCCTTAGATAAACTGTAAATTTTGCCATATATTCGGGGCCCAGGAGGTGGTTTCCTAGCCAGAAAAAACATATTATGGTGGCTTCTCTCGCCAGATTTGAGCATTTCTATCCATAATATACAGTAGGAAATAAGGATTTTCAGTGAACTATTTTCGTCAAATATGTATATTTTTGGCGACAATGAGTATTTCCTGTACATGATTTATGTCCATAATATCTATGCAAGAATTAGCCTTATTTTATTTGTAACCAAATTGTGTCGTCAGAAATAATCTGTTTCTTGCAATTTGTTTTTGCGAGAATTACGGACTTGTGGCATGTATAGGTCCTTTAGAAATGTACAACACCGATAAAAAAAGCTCACCATAAATAACTAATTTTGACAGGAACACAAACGTCATAAATGTCCTTGCAGTATATTCAAATAATTTATTTTCTTGGACATGCTTAATATGCCGGAAAATATATTAAATTATTATTATTTTTACAATTGCTAGGGCTTACATCCATTAAATTATATGCAGTTGTAATTGGTTTTGGATTTTGTGTTTCGACATTGCATAATAAGGGATAAAAGCAAATTTTATACTGAACCACGTGGTTCAGTATAAAATCTGTCTTAAGCTGTGTACTTCATGAATGCCAATGTAGTTTTAACCAAACAATGACCAGCATAAATCCAAAATTATACCCAAAACACTACAACAGAAATAAGAGTTGGATATATCAACATGCATATATTGAAATAACAGGATATAGATGCTTTAAGTTAATACATGCATACTATTTTGTGTAAAAGAACCAATACATGTTTGTTCTACTGGGGAGTCCATTCTATATGTGTTGTGGAAGTCACGCTATATCGTGCATCTCGTACAAGGCTGGGGAGTTCATTCTATATCCTGTAATGAAGAAGAATGAAGATCTTCTTCCTAAACAGCATGCATGGAGGCTTGGATTCTTGGTTCTTTGTTCTGCTCGGGCACTCGAATTTTACCTGATGGGATCTTTAGTCCCTATAATTGATAGCTGCAATATTAGATAAAGATTGTCAAATATCAGTGTACATGTAAAAGGTCTCCAATTCTAGACTCGCAACCAGTCCATATTTTGTACTTGTTCCAAAATTTTCATCATTAACCATGCGTGTCCTGATACCCACAGATAGCCCCACAACTAAATTTCATCTCCTTGGTAATAATGTAACTCCAAAATAGAGGAGGTATAATGTGTAAAATCACCGATTGTTGTGCATAGTGTGTGCTTATGAAAAATTATATGCCAACATCGATAGAGAAATATAAAAAGCAGAGTGCATATTAGTCTATGACAATTCCAGTTACGTAAGTTTATAACAGTGTAACATCTAATGCAAATCATTGTATTTTCACCCACCTATTTAACAATCTCTTCCATATTAGATTGACTTTTATCACTCTTCCCACAGTTTGTGAAAAGCCCATATGTGTTTCAAACACATCTCATTAGCATTCTAATGCTACTTGTGCCCTCGATTCATAGTCAAGCCACTATAACTTTAGCATTTTAGTATTGAGTGACCATCATTCAACTGGAAGAGTAATTTATATATGTTCCATGTAAAAGTTATGAACTTGATTTTTGAACTACAATTCAATTAATCTATAAAGATCATATAGTCATCTAACATTTTCTAATCTAGAACATGCAAATAAAATAGCAGTGTGCAATTTCAGGGGGAAGATATTAAAAAACTGAGAGCATTAGGTTTAATATCATACCTGTACCATGCTAAGCCATACCACTTTGCTATTGTAAATCCTATCTTTCCATGGGCCTACTATCAAACACTACAACAGAATGTGTATTTTGTGACAGAGAAAACTGTCACAAAAAAATGGCAAACCGTCACTAAAAATTTTTGGTGACGGTTTGAAACCGTCACCATGACCGTCACCTAAAGTGCGTCACAGAAAACATTTGGTGACGGTTTACTGTACAACCGTCACAAAAAATATTTTTAGTGACGGTTGGAAGTGTTCCGTTCGGTACAACGTTCGAACGTTCATTTTTTGGTGACGGTTATGAACTGTCACAGAAAATAACGTTCGGACGTAAAATCAAACGTTCGGACGTTATACCCGACCGATTGGCGTTCGAATGAGAGAAGTTGACGTTCGTTGGAGATCGTGTTCGAACGTATAAAATGTACGTTCGAATGTTAATGCGTCCGAACGTTAATTACATTAAACGTTCGAATATTTGTTCGAACGAAAACGTTAATGTTCAAACGTAGCGCGTTTAATGTTCGGACGTATACTCGAATGTAAACGAAGGAGCGTCCGAATGCAAGTTTTCTGTTCGAACGTTAGTCGCTTTACCGTTCGAACGGTTTGTTCGTTTAAGCGTGAGTACGTTCGAACGTATAGTTTAACGTTCGTACGATTCAATTGTATTTACGTTCGAACGTTTGTTACAGTGTGAACCAACGTTCGAACGATTTTTATTTACATTCGAACGTACAGATCAGAAATACTAATTTCATAAAATTTAAAAACATAATACCAATAGTATCATATTACATACCCAATTAAGAAGTAACAATGTCTTATAAAAGTACAAAATTAGATATTAAAACTAGTCAGAAATATTGATAAAAGTTATTTCTTCTTTTTCCCTCGCCCACGGGGATTTTGTTGCAACGACATAACACGTTCCATTTGCACCATCATCTCCCGTTGCACTTACTCTTGCACTTCATTGCGTATTCTTTCCTCCTGGTCTCTCTGTTGGTCCTGCAAACGCGTCTCTAAATGAGACTGTCGTTCTAAGAGAGACTCTAACTCTTGTTGTCTGGACCTCATATACTCATTCTCACGCCGTGCAGCTTCTAAATCTGCCGTAAGATTATTAATTTGTGAAGCCGATGAGGTTGAGGAGGATGAACATTTATGCTTGATAGATCGTCCCAAACCTCTTGCCATACTAGACTGCGGCCCGAGCACTTGCGTGAATATGTCTATGTCACTAGGAGATGATTCCTTAGAAGCCGACTGCATCTCCAACATTTTGCTCTGCAATTTAAAAGGTAATGATCGTAAATAATTAGTAACGTATTAAAAGAAATAGAAATAAGAAATAAACTATTAAAATATTATATATCTATTTATTTAACAAAATTAACACTGCTTACATAATTATCTGCAGCGACAGGATCCATCCACTCACTATGCTCATTAGTGTGAGCAGCAGCATAGACATGAATGAGGGAAAAGTTTTCAAGATCATCACGTTTCTAAAAAAGCGAGAATATTAGCAATTTTAAAAAGATAATATTAGTACTTATCAGAAATAATATCAGGAAAATAAATGAATTCTATAATTTTTTAATTACCATTTTTTTAGCAAGACGATGGAATGACCTTGAACCGGCACGATGGTGGACAGTCATAACGGATCTATTCTGTGCATTTGTAGAACTCAAGTGCTACAAAATATATTAAAAATGTTAATTGTAATATGTATACATATAATATATAAAACGAATATGAATGTAAATAATTAAAAGAGATAAATGTAAAATACCTGATAATCTGGAGATGCGAAAAGATCACAACACTTTCTCCAATCATCTAACTTCATCTGCTGAAAAGGAGACTGCGCAGCCTCTTCCAACGTCTCAAACTTCTTGAAGTGGTCATGACATCGTCCTTTGTGACGTCGGAATAGTGTAGCCATCAACTCATTCACGGTTCTCAAATCCTCGCTACGGCCAAAGTCGAGGTCGAATTCATCCTAATAAGGGAATCAGGAAAAAAATATAATATATTAATCTAGGTTAAAAAAATGTACTGAAAAGTAAACTCACCAGCACACGACTTCGAATGTGCTCCTTAATCTCATTCGGAACATCTCGCCATGAGCGCACATAAAATGGAGCATAAGCTCAAACTAATGTGCCAATATAGGAGGAAAGCGCTGCTGCACTATCATCCACTCCTCCAGTGGAATTATCAGGAATTGTGACCTTCAGTTTACCATGCCTTCTATTTTTTTCAAGAGAGATTCCACGTGTATAGCCACGACCGCGACGTGCAGATGCATCAACTACATGATAATAGATATACTATAATTATAATTATATAGTTATTGAGAAAAAAGTATTAACTATATATATAATTATCAACGACAATATTTCCTTACTGGTAGGTGTCGACTGGCTGTTGTTCTCTTCTGTGTTAGCTTGATCTTCAGGAATGGATTCCTCGAGTGGGAAGTCCTCAATGGGTTCAGGACTTGGACTTGGCGGAGGCACATTTCTTCGTTGTCGTTTTGGCGGCATTCTTGAAAATAATTAATTATATCAAAGAAAATTAATTAGAAGAAATTATGAAAATTCAAGATATTTTATAGTCACCTATATGAATAAAATATTTAGTACTTTTATTCTTCAGATGAATTTTCCATGCTTGTTTCAGAATCTCCATCAATAACATCTTCATCATCATCATGCACCTCTTCTTCATCATCTTTATCCACCTCCTGCCCGGATTCTGATTCGTCTTCATCTTCTGACTCGTCTTCTTCTTCTTCCTCCTCACTGACTTGAATTGAATGATCATTTAATACAGACGGGTCGAGATGTACGGGTGGGACATCATCTTTACACAAGGGGAGCAACTCGAGTGCACCGAGGTCAACAAACAAGTTAATACCCTCTCCATCTTCCTGGTATGCCTCAACAATCGGAGTGTCATCTTCATCTCCACTATACTCGTAATCTGCACCCGTTCCTGCTTCATATATATTTCGAGGAACAAATTTTGTACGACTCGCCAAGTTATCTCCCCACTATCTTCATCAGCACTTTTCATTGGATCAATCAAGTAATAGACTTGGGTAGCTTGACAAGCCAATACGAATGGATCATCTTCGTACCATTTAGATGCAGTATTGAAACTCGTAAAGTGATTATCCCTATGTATCGAAACCCGACCACCGCCTAGATCCCACCAATCACATTTAAAGACATATGTTACGAACCCACCCAGATATTTCAATCCGATAATATCACGTATGACACCATAATAGTCAATATCATCTGTTCCATGACTCCCCTCGACCAACACACCACAATTTTGAGTCTTTCTATTACGTTCACGGTCCAAAGTATGGAATCTATAACCTCGGACCGTGCATGCAGTATATCGAAGTGCTCTATTTGAGGGACCACGGGCCAATGCATACAATTCAGAAGAAATTGATCCGGGATCACGAGCACGTTGTTCCAAAATCTATAAATTGAAATAGATTATATTGATTATTTCATTATCCAGAGTTAAAAATTTCACAATATAACATATATATAATTTTAGTTCATACACGTTCTTCAAACCATCCGGGAAATTCTTCCTCGTGTCTTGCCTCTATATTTTCTACGCCTTCCGTCCTAAGTTTGTCCATGTGGTCACTGTTATAACATGTTGCAAAAGAAGTATATTTTGAGCACAACAATTCTAATTAATTTAAAGAAAACTATAATTATTCAAAGAAATGAAATGACATACCTAAGATAATCATCAATCTCTCGGCAGTTATTTAGCACATACCACCGAACTTTACCCAACTCTCCATCAATTAAATCGTAACCTGTTTGTGCACCCAAGGGTCGTACATTCTGGGAAAACACTGATAGCTCACGAGGAGGCGGAGTAGCAAGATCAGCATTTCGCTCTTGACGATTAAATCGTGTCTCAACACCACGAAGATATAGAGAGCAAAATGTTAACCATTCATCGTGTATATAGGCCTCTGCTATTGAACCCTCAGCTTTGGCTTTATTCCCAACAGTGCGCTTCAGTCGACCCAAATATCTTTCAACTGGATACATCCAACGGAACTGCACCGGTCCACCCAGAAGTACCTCTCGCGGTAAATGTATTGCTAAATGGACCATGACATCAAAAAATGATGGTGGAAAGATCTGCTCAAATTTACATAGTATAGTAGCAATGTCTTCTTCCAATTTCGACAACACATCTCGATTTACTACCCGAGCGCACAAATCCTTGAAAAACATACATAGTTCAGATATGGCCACACGTACATTAGATGTAAGCTTCCCACGAATTCCCACAGGTAATAACTTCTGCAAAAATACGTGACAATCATGACTTTTCAATCCATTGATTTTCCAATCATCAGGACTCACGCATCTACCAATATTTGAAGCATAACCATCTGGCAACTTCACACCTTGCAACCATTTGCAGAAATCCATCCTCTCCTCCCTCATCATCGTAAAACATGCATGCGGCATGACCACCCTGTTGCCTTCCACCCGTAAATGCAGATTATGTTTAATTCTCATTCTCTCAAGATCTTTCCTCGTCTTGATCGTGTCTTTCGTCTTTTTGTTAATACTCATCAATGTACCCAGTATATTATCACAAATATTCTTCTCTATATGCATTACATCCAAACTATGTCGCAACTTGCATGACGACCAATACGGCAAGTCAAAAAAAATACTACGCTTTGTCCAATTCAATTCTGGTACGGCTCGTTTTCTCTTGTTCTTTCCCCGACCTTTGCCAAAATTGTTCGCTCTAACATGTTCCAGTTGTTCCACTATCTCTTCTCCAGATAACTCTTTTGGTGCAATCCTATCCTCTACTCTCCCATCAAACTTGGCACATTCTCTTCTCCATGCATGATTTGCTGGTAAATAACGTCGATGACCCATGAAACACAACTTCTGAGAAAATTTTAGCCACTCACTAGCAGTTTCTTTATTACACGTCGGACACGCTAACTTCCCTTTCGTACTCCAGCCGGAAAGATTCCCATACGCCGGAAAATCATTTATGGTCCACATTACCGCAGCATGCATCTGAAAAGATGTCGACTTAGATGCATCATAAGTTCTAACCCCTGTTTCCCATAACTCTTTCAGCTCTTCAATCAACGGCTGCATGAATACGTCAATATCATTCCCAGGTGATCTAGGGCCAGGGATGAGTAAAGTTAACAAAAAGTTTGGCGCCTTCATGCACCTCCATGGTGGAAGATTGTACGGAATCAATACCACGGGCCAAGTGCTATAACTTGTACTCATATTCCCAAAAGGGTTGAATCCATCGGTTGTGAGTCCCAGGCGCACGTTCCGAGCTTCTAACCCGAACTCTGGATACTGATTATCGAAAGACTGCCACGCAAGTGAATCAGCTGGATGCCTCATATACCCGTCATTCTTAACTCTTTTCTCCTCGTGCCACCTCATATCATGAGCTGTTTTCTTACACATATATAGTCTTTGGAACCTAGGTTTCAAGGGAAAATACCGCAACACCTTAACCGGAACGTTTTTCTTACCTTTCCACCTCGACTCTCCACATACAGGACATGCTTGTTTCTCCTCGTTCTCCTTCCAGAACAATACACAATCATTCTTGCATGCATGTATGGACTTGTACTCAAATCCTAATCCCTTTCTCAACTGCTTCGCTTCATAAAAGTTCTTAGGCAATGCAGACCCTTCGGGAAGCACCTCGTTAAATAAGTCCAATACCATGTTTATTGCTTTCGTCGACATCCCACACAATGATTTAATGTGAAGCAACCGCACAATAAACGACATTTTGGAATGTTTTGTACAACCTGGGTAAAGCTCGCGCTTTGCATCTTCCCACAGTGAAGGGAAATTTTCACAATCAGTCCCTGATCCACCAGTTGAGGCATTGTCGTTAACCTCATCCATAAACATCCCAGCTCCAATGTCACCCAACATCTCCTCCATCTCATCATGCTCATAATCATCATCCATGTGCCGCAAATAATTGTGATGATCGACCAATACATCTGCTGACCCTTCATATGGCTCACCATGCAGTACCCATCGCGTATACCCCAGATCCATACCGTTCACAAATATATGACGCTCTACTTCATCCAATCCTATCGCACACAAATTTTTACACCCTCGACATGGACACTTAATGTAACCACGACTATCAGCAGAAGCCCGTGCAAAATCAATGAAAGTTCTTACTCCACATGCATAGGGTACGTAATCCTTTCCAAGTCTATCGTCCAGACGCATCCTATTTTTATCCATTTCTAAAAATATCTATATATTAATAACACGTACATTGAAAATTCACATGCATGTCATGCTCCAATTCTCATTACTTTGTTGATAAGGTAGTTGGTCCTATCCCATTCGAGATTATATTCTCCATATTGCACAAATCTCGTCACTCTACTAATTTCTACGTTAGTAGAAATTTCGGCAGCACCTCCCCATAATTCTCCAAGTATACATGTTCAAATATCGGGATTGTCACCCGACGAACAGTATACCCGAAGAACAATGAAGAAGACACCGAAACTTCATATTAAACGTGGAAAGTAGCGAGTAACAAAAATGTGCAATACAGATAATATAATCTCAAACTGTCCACACTGGACAATTCAGGAATCAGTGGACACATAAATGTACACTGATTCCCAAACGGGTCTAAGGGTATTTATGCAATGACACACGCATCTAGCAATATAATCATACAACAATATCTCCATATTTGTTAAACTAAAGAGGGATGGAAGATTATGTGACCCCCTATTTCGTGTCTTGTACACAACGAGGGAGAATGATCTTTAAGAAATGTTTAAATTTTGGTCTAATTACTTAACCGTCACAAACTGTCCGACCTCGACACTCCTCTCAAGGCCGAAAAGACTATGACAGTCAAGCAATTAGACCGAAATTTAGAGATTATAATTGTTATATATAATTTTAAATGTTATTATATAATTTTAATTATTATCATTCTACAATTATAATCTTAATTCTTATACTTAATTTAGTGAGTTATTTACTTATATAGACAATAAGTATATAATTTTTATATAAGAATCTATTTGATCCTTATTTCCTTTCTCTTTAGTTTATAATAAATAAGTATATTTACATATTCAAACTCTACTTATTTAGTAGTTTCAAGACTTTTTTATTGAAGAGTATTTTAAAGGTTATATTATAATTTTAATTATTATCATTCTTAAAATATAACTTTAATTGTTATACTTACACTATCATTCTTAAATTTCAATGGTATTATAATAATTTTAATTATTATAATTCTTAAAGAGTTTTTTTTATTTATTATTACTTAATTTAAAATATTATTATCACAATTTTTCAAATCCATATCACAAAAATACATTGTATAAATATCATAAAATTCAAATAAAGACAAGAAATAAAAATTTTTTCTTACCAAACTCAACTCTCTCTAACTCTCCAACTCAACTCTCTCTCTCTCTCTGTTGCGCGCACGGGAGAAGAAAAAATGTTCAATGGCGCTCCCGTGCGCGCACTGCTTAAGTTCTAAAATTATTTGTTTAAACGTTCGAACGTTTAAGTTGTACGTCCGAACGTTAACTTAAACGTTCGAACGTTTAAGTTTTACGTCCGAACGTTATTTGATAAAATGCTCGTAGCGTTCGGACGTTTACTGTACACGTTCGAACGTAATAATATCTTTATAACATAAAATCTAGCGGGAAAGTTCCCGCACTTTAATCATATATGTTCGAATGTATCACAAGTTTTCGTTCGAACGTTTGTAAATTTAGAGATAAACGTTCGAACATTTAACTTAAACGTCCGAACGTTTATTTCATCAAAGTGTTACCATATTTCAGAGTTAAATTTTCCGCACTAATTTAAGTAACGTTCGAACGTTAACATATTTGGTGTTCGGATGTACATAATTTTCTGGTGATTTTCATCAAATAACGTTCGAACGCATAGTCTACACGTTCGAACGTCTGAATAATCACACACAAACCTTAATCGAGCGGGAAATTTCCCGCTCTTATTTAACGTTCGAACGTTAACTTGAAACGTTCGAACGTACGATTCCTACCATACGAACTTCTTACTTATTTGTAATAATCTAAATATATTCAAACGTCATTCACAAATAATAATTTAAATATTTAAAGTTCATATCACAACATACTAGAAAAAACTCACAATATATTCACAAAATAACATGCCACATGTATTAACATATTTTTAAAGTTGAGTAAGTAATAAACATGTATTAACAAAGCCTAATGAAAATATATTTCTAATAAGAAACACAATATTTCAAATTCATATCACAACATATTTACAAAAACTCACAAACTATTTACAAACTATACAAATAATAATTACAATATTTCAAGAGTAAGTATAAAATCACAACAATATATTGATAAAGTTTAGAAATATACCTAGCACTCACAATATCCTTTTACAAATCAAAATCTTCCAACTTCCCAAAACAAGCAATCCTTCAAAAAAATACAACACTAACTTATTAGAAATATTCTATAACAAAAACACATTCTATAAATATCATAAAATTAAAATAAAGATAAGAAATAAAAATATTTTCTTACCAAAACTCAACTCTCTCTAACTCTCTAACTCAACTCTCTCTCACACTAACACCCTCTCTCTCTCTCTCTCTCTCTCTCTGTCTCTCTCTCTCTCGCTCTCTCTCTCTCTCGCTCTGTTGCGCGCACGGGAGAAGAAGAAATGATCCGCTTCCTCCCGTGCGCGTACTGATTAATACCGCAAATTATTAGTTTAAACGTTCGAACGTTTAAGTTGTACGTCCGAACGTTATATGCTAAAATTTCACCCGCTCATAACGTTCGGACGTTTACAGTACACGTTCGAACGTACCCTTCTTATTTATATCATAAAATCTAGCGGGAAAGTTCCCGCACTTTCCTCATATATGTTCGAATGTATCACAATTTATCGTTCGAACGTTTGTAAATTTAGAGATAAACGTTCGAACATTTAACTTAAACGTCCGAACGTTTATTTCATCAAAGTGTTACCATATTTCAGAGTTAAATTTTCCGCACTAATTTAAGTAACGTTCGAACGTTAACATATTTGGTGTTCGGATGTACATAATTTTTTGGTGATTTTCATCAAATAACGTTCGAACGCATAGTCTAAACGTTCGAACGTCTGAATAATCACACACATACCTTAATCGAGCGGGAAATTTCCCGCTCTTATTTAACGTTCGAACGTTAACCTGAAACGTTCGAACGTAATAGTCCTGCTCTTATTTAACGTTCGAACGTAATATATAAACTATACCATATATATAAATGAATAATATATATTAAATTGTTACTTATTAAATTCTTTATTATATACTAACTTATACTATAATATGTATTCTACATTTTATATATCTATAACTATATACTACATTGTATAGTATGATAGCATAATACTTTAAATGAGAACATAAATGTATATAATATATAAACTATACTATATATATAAATGAATAATATATATTAAATTGTTACTTATTAAATTCTTTATTATATACTAACTTATACTATAATATGTATTCAACATTTTATATATCTATAACTATATCCTACATTGTATAGTATGATAGCATAATACTTTAAATGAGAACATAAATGTATATAATATATAAACTATACCATATATATAAATGAATAATATATATTAAATTGTTACTTATTAAATTCTTTATTATATACTAACTTATACTATAATATGTATTCTACATTTTATATATCTATTTATATCTATATACTACATTGTATAGTATGATAGCATAATAATTTAAATGAGAACATAAATGTATATAATATATAAACTATACCATATATATAAATGAATAATATATATTAAATTGTTACTTATTAAATTCTTTATTATATACTAACTTATACTATAATATGTATTCTACATTTTATATATCTATAACTATATACTACATTGTATAGTATGGTAGCATAATACTTTAAATGAGAACATAAATGTATATAATATATAAATTATACCATATATATAAATGAATAATATATATTAAATTGTTACTTATTAAATTCTTTATTATATACTAACTTATAATATAATATGTATTCTACATTTTATATATCTATTTATATCTATATACTACTTATTAAATAATCAATAAACACCATAAGCTCATAAACTATTCACAAAATTCACAAACAATAATCACAATTATTTCAAGAGTAAGCATAAAATCACAACAACATGCATGTATAAACATATTGCTAAACTTTAGAAATATAACAAGCACTCGCAAAAAAACCAATAATCTAATTGTCAATAATATTATATAACATCGTAATCTATAACATAAACATTTATAATATAATATTAAATTGAAAAACGTTCGAACGTAATAATAATTACGTTCGAACGTTCTGTGTATATAAGGCCAAAACCGAACGTCGAAACGACATTTCTATTACGTTCATCGTCTACTCCGTTTCACGCCGCCACGCCTCCTTCGCCGCCGCCGTCAACTCCGCCACAACCGTCACTAAAGGTAGGCATTCATCTTTTATTCAAGTAACATGTATTTTTTTGAAATTTGGATTGAGTTTTGTGTTAAACCGGATAAGTGATGCCGGATTTTCAACTTCATTTTCCGGCCACCACGGCTAGTCATTTGCCGAATAGTCACCGTAGAAATGTTTCTTGAAGTGTATACTTCATTTCCACGGTGACATTTCGGTATTTAGAACCGTGTAGAGAAATTTTTGAGATTTCAATAATGGCTGAGTCGACTCAGCCATTCTGCGTCGAAACGTTCGAACGTTTCACCAAGACGTTCGAACGTACGACGTTTAAATTACAAAACCGTTACGGCTTCCACGTTCGAACGTTTGATTATAACATCCGAACGTAATGATTTTCTACATTATTCATGCTTCGACGTTCGGACGTCCATATTTATGTTCACACGTAAAACATATACGTTCGAACGTTTTTGTTTTAACGTCCGAACGTACGTCAGCCAATATTTATTTACTGCTTATGTTCGAACGTACATTGTTACATTCGAACGTATTTGTTTTACGTTCGAATGTAAATATATTGACATTATTTTACGTGCGAATTTATAAATAAACATCCGAACGTTTTATCTTTACGTTCGAACGTTATAGATAAAACGTTCGAACGTTACGGCAGAGCATCTTAGAATTAATACAAAAAAATGCATTATTGTAAATAATTTTTTTTTTCCTTTTCTATTTTCAGGATATGGCTCTTCCACTGCATACTAGGAAACGAGGGAGGGAAGGAGCCACGTCGGACACTGCCCGTATTGGAGCTCGTACTGTTATGGTAGAGCGAGAGATCTTAATTAATGAGTTCGACGAACTCTGTTGGCAGCAGACGAACCTGAGAGATGTTTTCCTCAGTAGAGGCTGGGGAAATATCTGCACATTGAGGGGGAAGGTATACCCCTCAATGGTTCAAGAATTCTATATGGGGATATGTGACATGCCTCAGGATGCATCCTCTCACACCGTGACTGTACGCGGTGTTTCCATTGAGGTATCAGCAGATGTCATCGGCGAGCACCTTGGGATTCGTCGAGGAGTGGAGACATTTGCACACTCGACACCCCGTGAGGATGTAGGCACTTCTACATCATCTACTGGTCGGGGATGTGAGCCAGCATCAGCCAGAGATGCAGGCCAGTTAGAGGCTGAGGATACTGGCGTCGAGGCTCGGGATGATGACCGAGACGAGGATTTCTACATCCTCACCGGGAGGGATCGCATGCAGATCGAGCGGAAGAACGCCTTCAACCAGAACCATCTGCTGCATTTCTTCCGCATGTTGCACCTTATTGTTGCAACAAATGTCGATCCTGTGGCTCATAAAACCACATTTAGTCGGCTTCGGGCACAATTTTTGATACGAGTGGCACGTGGAGATCCTATAGATTTGCCATTGCACATCTTTCAGAGGATCCGTTACGAGGCGAGCATCGTCTCCACGGATAATCTCCCATATGGTGTCCTCATCAGCCGACTATTACTTGCACGGGGAGTGCCGACCCAGCCAGAGGACCGGGTCAAAGATCAGATGAGCCCCCTCGACATGACCACGCATCGACGTAGCATTGGACAGGCGAGGGGACGTCAGCCACCCCCTGTAGAGGATCTAGTTCCTCCGACGCAGCCTGAGCCAGGTCATGTCGGGAGTAGTAGTCAGCATACGCCGAGTACATCTGCAGGAGATGTGCGGCCTGCTTGGGTTGATGCGGTCATCTCACAGCTGACTGCGCATATCGATCATAAGATCGATCGATCGCTCGAGGCTATATCGGCGTCTGTTGCCGAACTCACCCATCGTGTAACTATCCTCAACGACAAGGTTGATACCTTGACTGAGGAGGTACGGAGTTCGACTTTTGCGGATAACGTTATCATCTGACTGTTAATATCAAATTTTGTATTTTATTTTTAATATTTGTAATGAAAAATATTATTGAATATTTCTATCGTTTTTTAATTTCAATTTTTAACCTTATTTGATGTTATATTTTTCAACTTTAATACTAAATCACTGCATTTCAAATATATATAAATCAATAATATATATTTATATATTACAAAGTGTGTATATATAAATATATACAATTCAATTTTTTAGACTTGTTCACAAATTATGCACAATAAAAACCACATAATTTTTAAATTAAAGTCATTTAATTTAAATTTACAATGAACGTTCGAATGTTATTACTTAACGTTCGAACATTGGTGCAAACATTTTACGTTCGAACGTAAAATTAATAACATTCGAACGGTTGCGCCAAAACATTTTACGTTCAAACGTAAACAGACATAATGTTCGAACGTATATGTAACGTTCGAACGCATATTTCCCATACGTTGAAACGTAAAAAAATCTCATTCTATCTTTAGTGACGGTTTCCAGAAACTGTCACAGAAAATACCTTTTAGTGACGGTCTAGAGACCGTCACAATTTCCTAACCGTCACTAAAAACCAATTGTGTTGTAGTGAAAAGGATACATGCTCTTTACTTAAATCTTTGTCCTGGCATAATTTCCCACTTCCAACCAAGTCCCTACAAAAGGATGCACCCAGATTTTACTTGTACTCCAACAAGTTCAAAAAATATCAACAATTTCAAAAAACTCCCCACATCCCCATTATTGGAGGATGGCTACGCATCTCCCGGAGTCTCCTGTTGAGACTCCCTCTATGACTCCAATTCTATAACATGATTATTCAGCCTGTCACATTCATTAAAATAAGCTTGCATTTTTGAGACATCACTCATATATGACTCAAGTTTCCTCTTGAAACCCTCCACCTCCACCTCAGCCTTGTCTTCTCATTCTCATCCCCAAGTCGTATAAACTCCCTATTGGACAACAATGATTAAGATGGTTCAGGTATAACTAAGTGGCCTAAACCTCTAGCATAGCCCGATCGAGATCCCAAAACCTCCTTGAACACGGCATTTGCATTTGCATTATCATCCCCCACATCTTCTGGTGGAATCTTATTCAATAGCTCAACCATCATATTCTGCATTAGAATATAAGCATATCAGTTTTAGGCATTATAATGGATTCATCTCTACATATTTCCAGCAAAAAGTAAACGGTCCAAACTGTTTTCACTCACGTAATTCAGTTCAGTAGCTTCAGTGACAAGTCTCCCCTTCTTTGTAGACCAATGCACCTCTTTATAAAAAGCAACATAATTTTGAGCTTGTTCCCGCTTCAATGAATTTACAAACCTTGTTAGTACATTCTTGTATATGAGTTAGAAATTAAACACAAAAAGAAGTATGAGTTTATGCTTTTACCTTTTCCTCCATTAGCCTAACAAAAGACTTCCTGCCACACGTGTGATTTATAATTTGATTGGACCTATTATGTTTGTTCCGCCTTGATAGGTTCTACAATTTAAACAAGTTTTTGAATATTATTATTGTATGAAATGATAAAACCTTTAATAACTAATTAAAACTAGCTAATAAACTTTAAAGAAATAGCTTAAGGAAAGTTGTTACCTTAAAGTCTTCACTTGCCCATCTTTCACACAAACATATCCAAACGGCTTTGTCCACCAACTTTGTCCCTCTAGAAATTGTAGCTTAATGTGTATCACACTCCAGGTACTTGCTGTGCAGTAGGTAGTGAAAATCATTATATTTTTGAGCAATTGCCATTGCCACTGTCTCTTGAAGGTTGCTTTTGGTCCAATCTAATACAAAATCAGCCTATTAAAAACATTGACAGATTATATAAAGTTAAGTAAATACATGTGGATTCAGTAGTTTTTGCCTTATTTGACACAATTCTTACTTGGACATGATCCATTAGCTCATCCTTGTTCTGTTTATCAACATAACTCCAGCTTGCATGTCGCATGTCTACATAAAATTTCACAATCCAGGTCACGCTTGTTGAAAGCATCGTCAAATTTTGACATGATACTCCTATTTGGCCATCCCTAATTTCCACTGCTATTTTGCCAAATTTGAGAATGAGGTCAAATTCTGTGCTTCTAGCTAGTCCCCGTCAACCTTTTTTTTTGGATGGAGCTAGAGAAGAAGACCACACAATTATAATAATATGTTTAACACAAGGATAGTAACTGCTAATCTATTTAATATTCCTAGTATCAAACCAAAACACATGTAAAACAAACTATACTATACCTGCAGGTACATCAATGTTAGACATTCAAATCTCATTAGCTGGAATGTCACCTCCTCAGGGATCTAACTCGATCCTTAAGTGGAGGGCGTCTGAAAATGAAATTGTCTCGTCTCTCAGAATGCAAGCTCGAGGTTGTGTTTTTGCTCCTCTACCACGAGCTACGACGTGATTGCCAGCACGCTCACCTCATGAATTTTTGGTTCCACTCATAGGCTGCACCATTATATAACCAACCACAACCCAAGTTTGATTTAAGATACAAATAATGGACAAAATAGTATGAACTATATGCGTTACCAACCACAAATTTGTACAAGAGAGTGATTAGCCAGGTGACAAAAGAGTCCATTTATAAGTATATATAAAGATACTTATATCTGTATGCACTATACAGATACAAGTATCTAATAATGTCTAAAAACCGAAATAGCACCCAGCTTTACCCAAAGTGTAGAGACCTACTTGAAATACCAAGTATAATATGTTTCTCAAATGTAAACTGACAATTTCAAATAAATTATTAAAGTACGAAGTCCTGGCAGTTAGTGCTTATAAAAGAGTGCATGATCTTCTCATTAGCAAGGACCCTAGTAGTTGAAGCTCAAAACAAATATACTGCTAGATAAATATTCAGAGAGCCCAGCTACTAAATGATTAAAAAAAAAAAACAGATTTCACATGCATATAGTCCTACCATCGACACTTTTTGAGTGCTTAATAAACTTATGAGATTTGTTTCAAAATCGTAACCCATCCCCAGATTTTGTAAAGCTGAACAATTGTGTTTCTTGCGAACCCAACCATATTATTTGAGACCTTTACAAATATCATTACACATTATTTGATTAACCCATTGTTGAGCAGTGGAGATTAAAGGTAATGGAGGACTTATTGGGTTTCTTGGTGCTCAGAGAATATCCTGGCCTCTACCGAGTGCATAACTATGTCGAACTTGGTGTTGCTATAGTTTGGAATCTGCAGTCGTTTCTTAGATAACCCTCAGTTTTCACAATTGCAGAGTGAGAATCTTAGTCTTCGACATGGTGAAGGAAATAATGTAACTAACCATCAATCTAACCATGTATTCACTTGTACCATGGTAAATGGATAGTAGCAGGTATACCAACCCTCATACAGCAGTCTGAAGAGACTGTTCTTTGAAACTAGAGCCAAATTATTTCAGTTTCCTACGTAAATGAACCCCCTTTACCTCACCTTGCTATTGACCTCAGTTTCCAGTCAAGTTTTGCATGAATAGTACTTGGGCAACACAGTTTGGTTGGTCATGAATAGACTTGTTTTTGCATGGATACTACTTGGGCAAGACTTTTTGGGCCATTGGTAATTATTTTGGCCATAATGCAATAGTAACAATTGCTCCATTTATATAGCTGGAATTGTAATGTTACTGAAGCCTACCAATGACCCCAGTTTCCCATTGATGGCATTTACATTATTTCATTTTATTTAGCTCCAATTTCATTGTCTATTTCTAAATTTCATCTCTTAGGTTTATATTATATACATGAAGCTCTTAACGAGATTATTACATTTAATTGACATCAATCTAAATTACACAATGAACCATTGTCACCCATTAAATAGGAAAAATGGTCAACTTAAATGTCAGAAGAGAAGTTTCCCGAAAAGCATTGTTTATTAGATTTTTAATTTTCTATTCTTTTCACATTAAACTAAGTCTACTATATGGTGCTGGTCAATGTTATACGAGATATCTAAACATGTATATGAAATCTTACAAGTTCTGCTCCTAGAAAAAAATATCTCAGCACTTATGGTTTTTTTTTTTTTTTAAATTTTCGTGATGTTTTTGTTTTTTTGATAACAAAACCATGAACTTCATTAATCAACAAAAAAGGATTACATACATAAATCAAACCACAAGGTTTGAGATAAAAAGTCTAGAATACATTCCCTCCACATAGTAATTCTACGAACCTTTCTTGCATAATGAGCAAGACAATGAGCAGCCACGTTTGCTTCTCTATAAACATGTTGAAAACCACATTCCCTAAAACAAGATGACAACTTTTTAATCTCTGAATAAAAACCACCAAGCAGTGAATTAGCCATGCTGTCCTGTTGAACTGCTTCAATTGCCAAGAGACAATCACTCTCCACTTGAATCTTATCTATTCCCATACTTGCACACAGCTGAAGGCCATGAAAGAGAGCAATCACCTCTATGTGCTCTGGTTCAGCAACATCCCTCTCTAAAAAGCTTGCAGCCGTGAGAACACTACTCGAGCTATTTTGCAGAATTGCACCCGTCTCAGCTTTCCCAGCACCATCAACGTTCAACTTGAGCATGTCTGGATCCAGAGGCTTCCATTTAAACACATCTCTCATTTGCATCCTTGATTGTTTCTGAGCTTTCCTATTACTTTTCAGTAGTGAGATTGCATGTGCAGCAACCATATGAGGAGGAAGGAGTAGCTGCTCATGAAAGTAATTATTCCCCCTATACCAAAACCCCCACGCCAAAGCCAAGAAAGTAGCCACAATGTCATACTTTTTAGCGTCACAGAGACCAAAAGCCACCTCAAAAATATTCAAATAATTATCAATAACAAAAGCAGGAAGATAAACAGTCCAGGTCCTCTTTAAGTGCACACAGCTAACCAAAGCATGGTATAAACCTTCTCGTTCAACATTACACAAGCTACAGATCCCATCATTTGGAACATGCTTTCTTAGGAGATTCTCTTTTGTAGGCAAACCATCCTTGTAAGCACATCAAGCAAAAATCTTAATCTTATTGGGCACAGGCATTTTCCATAGCTGTTTCCACACTACTCTTTGGGCACTTTCTGATGAGGACTCAGCTTCTTGTGTACCTTGCTGCTCCAATATAAACTTGTAGCAACTTTTAACACTAAACAAACCATTAAAGAGAGCTCTAAGTTTACTCACATCTCAAGTTCTAGAGTTTGCACACAAAAGGGAACTCACACAATCATTCCTGTTGTCTTCACTAATCACATTCCCTTTCTTAACTAGAGCATTATGACTCGAGATCCATTTATCAAGCCAAATGTTAACAGAATTACCATCACCTATCTTCTATCTACATCCCTCCACCACCAATTTCTTGGCTTCCCAAATACCACGCCACGTATATGAAGGAGAATTGTCGAAACCAGCCTGTAGAAAACTTGGAGCCGAGAAGTATTTGGCTTTGAGCAACCTATGCAGTAAAGTATTTTTGTCTTGAAATAATCTCCACCCTTGTTTAGCTAACATTGCCAAATTAAAAACCCTCAAATTTTTAAACCCCATCCCCCACGACTTCCTTACACAAAATTTGTTCCAACTCAACCAATGTATTCTCCTCTTATTTTTCTTTTTCCCCACCAAAACCGAGCCATCATACCCTCTAATTCCGCACACAAAGTTGAAGGAAGAAGGAAACAACTCATAGTGTAAGAGGGTATAGAAAGAGCCAGGTCCTTTAACAATACTTCCTTACCCCCCTGTGAGAGTAACTTCTCCTTCCAAGTTTGTAATTTCTTCCAAACTCATTGTTTGATGGATTGAAAAGATTGAGCTTTTGACCTCCCAATGATTGGTGGAAGACCTAAATACTTCTCAGACTGTTGTAGTTCAGAGTTTCCCCACAAATGTTTTATCTCCTCTTGAACTCTCCTTGGCACATTAACACTAAACACCATGGCCGTTTTTTCACGATTGATTCGTTGGCCAGAAACAACCTCATACTTCTACAGGATAGCTTGAACTCCCCTATTCTCCTCTACCTTAGGCTTGCAAAACACCAAACTGTCATCCGCAAAGAGCAAATGAGTAATTTTTGGAGTCCCTCTACAAATTTTTATGCCGAAAATATTTTGTCTCGTTCTAGCATCTTTCAACAAAGTAGTCAGCCCCTCAGTACACAAAAGGAATAGATACGGGGACAAAGGATCCCCTTGTTTAAGTCCTCTAGATGGAATAACTGGACCCGTAGGCTCACCATTAATAAGTACATAGAAAGGCACAGAACAAACGCACATTATAATCAGATTGACAAACTCTTGACTGAATCCCATCACATCCATAATGGATTTCAAAAAGCCATACTCAACTCTATCATACGCCTTACTCATATCTCATTTCAATGACATAAAGCCATTTTTGCCTTTTTTCTTAACTTTCAAAAAATGCATTACCTCACAAGAAATCAATACATTATTAGTTATTAAATGCCCTGGTACAAACACGCTTTGACTTTCCCCAATAATGTCAGATAATACCATTTTCAACCTATTTGAAAGGACTTTAGCAATTAACTTATAGACCACGTTACACAAACTTATAGGCCTATAATCAGCCACTCGAATAGGAGACTTCTTTCTGGGAATTAAGGTAATAAAAGTGTGGTTCAAAGTTGAAGGGAAAGAACCTGAATTGAGAGCATGCAAAACTACTGCAGTAACTGAAGACCCTACCACATGCCAATATTTTTCTAAAAATATTGGAGACATACTATCTGGGCCTGGGGCTTTGGAAGGGTTCATTTGTTCCAATGCTTCTTGACTTCAACTTTAGTGTATTCTCAGCTTAACTCTTCATTCATGTCTAAAGTGACTTGGCCTCTCAAAGCGTGTAGAAATTCTAGTGAAGCACTCGGATTGGCAGTAGTAAACAAGTCTTTAAAATAATCAAGGATCACCTTATCTTTACTAGACCCCTCTTGCCACTGCCCACTATCATCTTGAATCCGCACCAACTTTTTCTTTCTTTTCCTTTGTGAAGCTTTCATATGAAAGTATATCGAATTCTAATCACCTTCTTTTAACCATAACGCTTTTGACTGCTGTCGCCACATAACCTCATCCCTCTCCAACCAGATTTGTACGTCATCTCTTGCCCTGTTCAGCACAAAAGTATCAAACCAATGACTATCTTCATACAGCTTTTTTAACTGCATTTTTGCTTGCTGTAGCTTCATTTGAACATGACCAAAATTGTTCCTATTCCAGGCATGCAGTTTCACCCCACACTCTTTAATCATCCCCACTACCTCCTCCATAGTTGACTGGGAGCTACTTCTTTTCCATTGCTCTTTAATAATTTCTTCACAATTTTTATCCCCCACCCTCATTTCATCAAATCAAAAGAGTCGTCTAGTTCTAGAAATCTAAAACTCCCCTTCCAATTGAACCCAAATGGAAAGATGGTTTGAACATGCCACAACACCGTGACTTACTCTAGTAGTTGGAAATAAGTTACACCAAGCCAAATTTGCTAGAAACCTATCAAGTCTTTCGCTAACACAATGACGTCCCACCCTTCTATTAGACCATGTAAACTTGTAACTAGTAAAGCCCAAATCATGCAGACCACAATCCTCCACAACATCCCGAAAGGCTTCTAACTGTCTCTTAGGTCTGGGCTTGCCTCCCTGTTTTTCATGTTGAAACATAATTTCATTCAGGTCCCCCATCACTAGCCAAGCCTCCCCATTTGATCGACACAGACCCTAAGGAGATCCCAAGTTCTATAACGTAAATGTGCCTCAGGGTAACCATAAACTGTGGTTAGAAACCATTTACCCCCATCCACTATAGCATCATTAACAACGACATCAATGTGACATGAAGAGTAACTAAGAACCATTAAATCAAAATTCCTCCCCCATAAGAAGGCAATACCCCCCTTCTGTCCAATAGCACTAACAGCTAAACAATTCGGTAAGCCAATCTGATACTTACATTTTTCGACTTCACAACCACTGAGATGCGTCTCTTGCAGAAACAACACATTGGGCCCTTCCCTCTTGACTAAATCACAGAGGTTACGAATGCCCCGTGGGTTCCCAAGCCCACGAGCATTCCAGCATAGTGTTTTCATGGCTATCGGCGGTGTTGTTAAATAGCACTGCCTATAGCACTGAAAATTCCTCATGAGTTGCATTATCACCGCCGAAGCCATTATTCGTAGCATTGTTTTCAGACTTTAGCTTCTTCCCAGTTGACCGTAAAGCAGCACCTTCCTCTCTCCTTTGTTTTCGTTTCTTAGACCCCACAGAGAGATGACCTTCGAGATCGGCAGACTTAGGTTTTGTCCCTTCATTTCAAAATGACGAAACTCTACGCCATTCATGACAAGGTAAAGGATCAGGCTTTTATAGTAGGCCCTGGCCTATCGTTAAGCCACTGGGCCTAGCACCATCTACCTCCTGCCGCTTTGATCTCAATCCATCAGCTAACTGGCAATCTCCACCAACGGCCCTAGCTTCAGTTACATGTGACGTATCTTTAACTATCCCTGAATCTTTGCTCCCATCAACTTCCCCCTGAAAACCAGCCCCCACTTCCTCTTCTACCAGCTCCATTAACACTGTTTCTGTTACAAGTAAAGCTTCCCCATCCCTTCACTACAGGCATTGGTAGAGCTTCCTTCAGCAGCCATGGCTTCTCCACCCCATTCCATCTGCATGGAACCAACCTTTAGATGAGAGGGAACACCACCACCCCTCACACCATAGTTACGGACCACTTTCTCAGAATCAATTGCACGAAATTGCCCCTTATTATTGTGATCATTAAAGCTTCCTATCCGAAGCCATACTCCAAAGGGTTGAGTCACCATATTCTTCACCTAAGAATCTTGCTCCCAAACTGCACAATCTTTGTCGGTATGACCAATTCTACCACACCAATAACATTAGTTTGGAAGGCGCTCATAAGAGGACTGGATCCACACTGACTCACCTCCACCAATAGGTAACCTAGAACCATGTAGTGATGGCTCTATAACATTGAATGTAACCCACACCCTTAAATATTCACCCCATTCCACTTCCCCCTTCTCCAAATCCACCTCGTCAATAGAACCCAATTTTTCTCCAAGCTTATAACCAACAAATGCATTCTTGGCCATAAGAGGTAAGTCATGAAGTCGTACCCAGAACGTAGCGATTGTCATCTGCACCTGCTATACTTGAAGCCTGCTATCCACTTCCTTTAGCAAAACCAGATGCTTGTCAAACGTCCAAGGCCCTTCCTTTAAAATCTTTTCCTTATCTCTACCATTTTCAAATTCCACTAGAAAAAGAATAGGAGAGATCTCCTGAAATCTAACCCCATGATAGTCCACCAAACTTTCCTCATTGTACCTTTGAAAGCTTCCTTCTTGTAGTATTTTTCAGTAAATAATTTCATAAACAAACACCACTCCCCAAACGGAAGCACATCCTCCAGATCGCCCTTGTCCACCACCACATCTTCATTTTCCTTCTCTGTTAAGGACAGCTTCGTGTGTAGGACATGGAGATCATCCTCCATGATCATAACCAAAAAATATCGCAAACTGCACCACGACAGTAGAAAAATGCCCATACAGAGGAAACCCTAGGAGAGGAAATTATATAGAAATTCTAAATTATAAATTAATATGACATGAACTAGAAAAAAAAAACCACATTTCTAGACAGAAATTATACTCCTCTGAATAGCTTTGAAATTATTGCTCCATAACACAAAAATGCACAGGTATGCTCAATGAATAAATATGTATATATTTCTTTCATATTTATATACTTTCATATTTTAGATTTTAGATTTTTCCCCCATATATGCATATGATTATTATGTACCACGTAAAAATTATAAAATTTCTGACGAGTAATAATAATAAAAAAATAACTCAAGCAATCCAAGTGGGTATAATGGCCTTAATAAAAGTGTGACTACTGTTTGGTGATGGGCATCTACATTGGGGCAACCCAACTTAGTGTTGGAAATATTTTCAAAATAATATATATTACATTTATTATTAATAATATATATTATATTTATTATTAATAATATTTTGGAGATTTATTTTTTGAAGTTGTGAATTATTTTGGAAAGAGAGAAGTTACGAAAATTTTATGAGGCTTATAATAGTTTGGGTCCATATGTATATCATAAGCCTTTAACTGGCTTAGTGGTATTGAGGCTCTAGGTTTACCCATTGGATTGGGTTTGAGCCACACCTCTTTCAAGAAAGGAATTTTTGTTGATTTATGGAGAGCCTGCTTGTAGACTGCGTGAAAAGGCATAGCGCCACAAAGGCAAAACTCTTGGCAAATAAAATGCCAAAAATCGGACCAGTAGGTTTCGAACCTATGGGAGATGGATGGAGGGAAGCAATGTGACCATTGGACTAAGTCCAATCGTTGTGTCACTTAGTAACATGCATAATTAATATACCTGTTGGGATCAAATTTCAAAAAAATGAAAAGTTACAACTTTTCATTCACATCCTTTGGTCCTCTATAAATAGACTCATTGGCCTACGAATTTGAATAGAGAATCACAGAATGATAGAGGACCAATGAGTGAATGAGAATCCTCACCTCCAAGATACTTGTTTTGGGTTTCATTGTATCGTGGAGGTAAATTTTCTTGTAACCCGTGTGCAGATTGTTATTGGTAGGGGCGAATATTGTCTTAAGGAAAGCGACATTCGTAACTGGCCATGAAGCAAACTTTTCTCTCACTATTCTCTCTTTTGCTGCCCTTTGCACCAACATTAGTCCATAACAGAGGATGTGCTGATAACATGCTAAGGAAAATGGAAGGAGTAGATGCCCAACTACTTAGTATGCATAAATTGATGGTATCTTCAACACCTGCAAATTGGGCAATTGTTGAATCTCATAGCAACTTTTTCAGGACAGTTTGCTAGTTTCTATGCAGTCCAAAAATATACATAGTAGAGCTTAATGTTTCTAGAACTCGAATGCAATCATAACCAGTCAGCTTTTTCCTTCTAAATGCCATTTTTTAGATTTATTACCATTAGTTCCCAATTTCATCTTCCCTAGTCTTTGTATTCCAATTCACATAATAGAGATACATGGTGGCCTAATGTGTTGAAGAATAATTCACACACATCATATCTAGTTTTTTTCACCATTCCAAGGACTATCAACTTTTTCCTTCCACTATATGACTAAATAGCAAGGAAGTTTGACTATTAACAAATATCTATAGGTAGTCCCTAAAAATATCACCTATTGAGGTCTACAACAAGTATGTATTGTTAATCCAAGTGAACCTGATATATTCAAACATGCAAATCATATTTATTTTCACACATTTTTCTGATACCTACGTAAAAAACCAACCAACATTCAGGAAGTCGAGTTTTGTAATTAAAGTATGGCAATTTTTTAATAATTAAATTATGCAATTCAACTAGTCATTAAACATGAATCTGTCTTTAGTCAGAGTTCAAAAAAAGTCAGAGTCTATTTTTGAACTCGAGTGCAAATCTTCCTCATCACCATCCTCATAATGGTCAGTATTGGGATCATCGTCAAAAGTGTCACTGTCCACTTCATCGTCAATAAAAGATTGGTTGGCATCATTCCCAACATCACCGTGTACCGCAGTTAAGTCATTAACTGCAATTGGTTCTTCATCCTCTTGATGCAATTGATTCAGCAAACCACTATCACTTTGATTAACTGGACCATAATCATTGGTAGCATCTTCCTCTTGATATGCCTCAACACCAGAGGAGTCCTCACCATCGTCTAGGGCCATTGGGATGGATGGAATGTCGTACACATTCCTATTGGTTTTCTTTTGTACCACTTTCCAATTTCCAACCAAACTAGGGTCTTTCAAGTAAAAAACTTGTGAGCACTGACAAGCAAGGGCAAAAGGCTCATACTGATACAATTTTCTAGATGTATTCACACTTGTAACATGCTCACCAACACGTATGCCTCGTGTATGATCATCAACATCCCACCAATCACATTTAAACAAGTATATAAGATGCCAGCCCATGTAGCGTAATTCCAAAATATTTGTCAACACACCATAGAAATCAACCGAGTTCGACCGATGAAACAATGACCCGACTACTTTGACTACGCCGGTGTTGTTCATGGTCCTTTGTGTGAAACCTAATTCCATTCATTATGCAACCACTGTATGACCCGTCCCGTGGATCTGGTCTACATGCAAGAGCATAAACTTCATCTATAACTTCACCCGAGTTCAAGTTGTGCAATTCTTGAATCTATTGGCAACATTGAATAGAATCTTAAGAATCTTACATGCAGGAGATGAAATATATTTTGTGTAGAAAACTTGTCAAGCAGTTATGTAAAAAATGTCTTGATTTACATGGTTCTTGAACCAGTTGGGGAATTCGGTTTGGTGCCTACAATCAACGTTGTTAGTGTCCTCTTCTTTAATCTTATTGTAGTGTTGTTTACACACAGAGAAAAGTAAAATAGCAGATTTTATTTTCAAAAAAGGGTACTTCATCAAAGGTTGAGTATGCAATTCTGTTTAGAGTACTATAGTACTTACTCTAGGTAGTGTTCAATCTCAGGATAGTTGTTAAGCACGTACCACTCTACTTTTAGAAAAAAGTGGATCATCCAACCTTTTAGCGGAGGGCAAACCCATTAGTCAAACCTTTTGGGACAAAACAATCAAACTGCCTTCTCGATGGTCTTGACCGATATCCACATTTCTTTCCTCTCTATTAAAAGTTGTCTCAATGTCATGGAGATAAGTTGAAAAAAATGTAAGGCACTCCACATGAACATAGGCCTCGACAATTGAGCCTTCTGGACAAGTTTTATTCTTGACATAGTGCTTGAACTTTCCTAGATATCTTTCAAGAGGACACATCCACCTATATTGCATAGGTCCTGCAAGCTAGGACTTGTGTGGCAAATGGATGGCGAGATACACCATTATATCAAAGAATGTAGGTGGGAATATCATTTCCAGTTTACAAAGAAGAATAGAGATGACAGTTTGACAATCATGAAAATATGACAATCATGACTTTTCATGCCTAAAATCTTTGATTCACTAACATTAACAAAAAGATCTATTCTCATGTTTATTTAATTGGTAACATGCCAGCCTCATGGCATAACGATCACCATCCTACTGTAAGTGTAATTCTTTCCGTATGCCAAGGTTGGCTAAATCCCTTTGTGCATTGGCAGAGTCCTTACTTTTTCCATCAATATTCATCAAAGTTCCTAATATGTTATCGCATATGTTCTTCTCAATATGCATGACATCGAGATTATGTCTCAAACCCAAGGAAGACCAATAAGGTAGCTCAAGAAATATACTTATTTTTGTCCAATTCAACTCATTGGCTGTGTGCTTCCCTTTCTTTGAAGTTTTGCCAAACTGTACATCTGTCACTTCTTTCAACTGTTCCAAGATAGGCTCTCCTAACAAATGTATAGTGGATGCCGATGGTCCATATTACCATTAAAATCAGCCTTTTTAGATCTCCACATGTGCCCTATCGACAACCACCAACTATGACTCACGTAACAATGCTTTTACCCATGGTCCAACCACAATGAATCTGTCTCATCATTGCATGTTGGACATGCCATATTTCCCTTTGTGCTCCACCTAGAAAGATTAGCATACATTGGGAAGTCTTTAATGGTCCATAGTAATGCGACATGTAAGGAAAACCTAGATGAGGCAGATGCATCGTATGTATTAACTCATTCTTCCCACAAATATTTCAATTCGTCAATTATAGGGCATAGATAGAAATCAATATCATTACCAAGTGCTTTTTTGCCAGGGATTAGCAAAGATAGCATGAGGTATGGATCTTTCATGTATAACCAAGGGGCAAGTTATAGGTGAGTATCATTGGCCATATACTGTACGGTTTAGCTATATTGTTAAATGGGTTAAAACCATCACTCGCTAAACCAATTCTCACATTATGAGAATCTGAGGCAAGCCTAGGATACTGGAGATCAAAATCTTGCCAGACCTTTGAATCTGCTGGATGCCTTATGACGCTAGCATCATTGACCCGTTCACAAGCATGCCACCTCATTGCCACGACAGTCTTACTTGACACAAATAGTCTTTGCAACCTTGGGATCAAAGGAAAATATCTCAGCACTTTATGTGGAATTTTCTTTTGCTTATTAGTGCTTAACACCCACCTTGAAGTGTTGCATTTAGGACACTTTTCTTTATTAGAATGTTCCTTCAAAAATAGAACACAATCATTCAAACAAGCATCTATCTTGGTGTAATTAAAGCGGAGGCCACGTTCCCAGTGGCATGCCTCATTGTATGAGTCAGGGAGAAAAGCATCAAGAAATGCATCTTTCAAGAGCTTAATAACCATGTTAAAGGATTTAACACTCCAACCACCAACTGTCTTGATATGAACCAACTTTACGAAAAACCATAGCTTTGAAAACTTTAGGCATGATGGATAGAGTGGACGGCATGCATATTCTAACAATTTAGCAAAGTTGGCACCTAGAGACCCTTCTGTTACACCATCAATAGGCTCTAGCCTAAATGTCATCCATCATCTCATCCATATCATCAATGTAGCCATCATTCAAGCTTGACTCATCACCATAATTTGAGGAACTAACATCCAATACTTCATCCTCACATTGGAATATCCAGGCCTTATAAGAAGGATCAATCCCTATGATAAATAAATGCTCATTGACCACATTTATTGGTTAGAAGAACATATTATGACATCTACGACATAGACACGTAATGTCAACTCCTCCGGGTGCATGTTCCCGAGCCATAGTCATGAAATGGTTAACACCCGATGCATATTCGTTAGACACAAATCTATCTTCAATATCCATCCACGTCTTGACCATCTAGATTTGATGCCATAAATGAAAGTGTGAAATCTATACAGCTATTGATGAATATACAAAGTTCGAAACAAATACAAAATAACGAAAGGAACAGTTATAGAAAACATACTGCATGAAATTTTGGATTTTTGCAGTGATAGTGCTAGTCAGAAAGAAATGCAATCTGATTCAAATTATGTACATTATGATTGGGTATCACTGAGAGTTTTAGTGTTGCCCTGATGACTATTATACATTAAAAAATCTTGGAAATACAGAGGTTTACTGTCCTAATGATAAACTGAAGTAAAGATGAATGGTGATATTACCCTTTCATTTTATAAATAGGGGGTTCAAATATGTTATTTCTGCTTGCTTAAGCCTATATCTATTTAAGAAAAAAAAAACAATATGTTATTTCTGCTTGCTTAAGCCTATATCTATTTAAGAAAAAAAAAAAACTTGGATAACCAAATGGAAAAAGTTCACTCTAGACCTTAATGAATGTTGTTGTCCTAGACTCACCCTCTAATTTGGATGATATCAAGTTGATATAGGACCAATATCAAAGTGCTATACATTGTATGTCTACTACAAAGAATATAGTGTACAGTGTAGGATATCTTAAGAATCAATAGAAGAATGTAAACGTATGGTTGGAACAAAAGATGTGTGCTTCAAGTCACAAATAAGCCCATAATAATGAAGGAGAAATTATAATCCATCAAGCTAATAGCTAAGTAGGGTTATAGTGTGTGTATTCCCTAACTCTATAGGCTATTGTATGAGGTATAGTTGATATAAAAAATTATTATATATGTATATTTTTGTAACAGGAAGCTAATTTCCAGTTAGGTGTAATAAATATAAATTATAAAAAATACCATTAGAATAGGTCATGGTGATCACATTGAGATACCCATATTACAAGATAGTTTGCTAGTCTTGATTTTACCTTAACTTTAAGAAGGTCATATTCGTGACCTAACTTCTCATTAGCACGCGGACTTGTCGGATACCATCTGAATTAGTGCTCATTTTTTATATATCTACACAAACACAGAGAGAGAGAGAGTGAGAGAGAGAGAGAGAGAGAGATGTTGAGAGAGGGAGATAGATAAGATGGTTCAGCAATTATGCACATTAACTTTCTAGTTAAACTGGGCATAAAATGCTCTTAATACGTCTCCCTACTCCAATGGTGTTATATATATACCTAAAAGCACGAAGTCTTTTAATGCTGACCTTGAACTTTGCTATTCTTTGTCACACCAACAATTATATAAGAGATCAAAACCACTAATGTCAGTACAAGTGCCAGAGAACATAACCTGAAGACAATAAGAGAAAGAAAAGACTACAAGTAGCGATAGTGCACATCTCAAATCTATTTTGGATAGAAACTACTTGATATTTTTCCTTATCAGTATTTAAACACACAAATTTATAATCTGTGGATTTATAGAAGGAAGCATAAAATAGATTTGAGAGATTGTTGTGCATATACTGCATTACTGAAACTTTTACAATACAATAATGGCAATTCAATATGCTATGACTATATACATATGTAATCCTCAGTTAATGTTCGTAAGAGGGTGAAAGAAGTCCGACTTCTCGTATAAGTGTTGAATATGTTAGTGTATGTCTATTCAAATGCGGTACATAGTCAACCTGTGTTGCACTAAAAATAGTAAGTAAAATACCAGTCCGCATTGATCATCCAATAAAGATCTGACCATTTTAAAATTGAGATGTGAAATGTAAAAATTAAAAAAAAAAAAAAAAAAGAAAAAGAAAAACCCACAGATTGAGTTGATTATGCAAAATGTGGGTAATGCAGTGATTAACCATACACGGCAGCAAATTGAGTAAACTAGGTATATCAAAACCTAACTATTACTGCTATTTCCCACCCAGGTAGGGCTCCGATAACTAGCTCTTACTCCTTGGATGTAGGTGGTAAGTTAATAGTAGAGATACTAAATGCAAGTTGTGGAGGAAAGCAGAAATGAAAGTTTTGATTCAACTAAACTGCTTAATCGAACAAAAAAAAAAAAAAAAAAAGGTTGCATCATAAACTCCACATCTAAAAACTAAAATACCATAGGATTCCCCAACCCACCTATATCATTGTATAAAGGTGAGACAAACTAAAATATGGGAGTAAACATGCTTAATGTGATTTTGTTATATCTATCGACAACACGGCATGAAATGTTTCTCTATTCTGCCCTGGGAGCATTGTAAATAACAAATGACGTCAGTGAAAGATACATTAAATTTAATAGGAATTTAGTCCAACTTCAACACCTAGACCATCACATTATATGATGACTAAAGTTGCCAATAGCTGCCCCAATAAACCTGATGAATAATTTCTTTTTTCCGTCTAACCATCATCACTGCAACAGACTTAAAAGCGCCGTAATATAACAATTCTGTCCATAGCTTTTACGGCCACACTTATTTTCGCCTAAAAAAGAGCTTTTTCCTCACAAAATGCTGAGATGTCGCAAGTTTAGTGTCTCAACAGAAAAAACGGGTTTCTTGCGGCCAGATTATTGTTGCTGGAAAAAATTTTGGCTGCAAAAGCCACTTTCCGTTGTAGTGATAATCTAGGTAGTAGAATAGCATCAAGGAACATCCAGACAATAAAATAAAGCCATTGCAAACTGAAAAACAAGCACCACAAGCGGAAAAAAAAAATGCATATTGTGATCCTATAGCAGATGAAAAAGAAGTGAAATGGAAGCACAGAGTCGAGTGGCATTATTACTAAACAAAAATGGATTGACAAGAGAAAGAAAAATTGAAAAACTTCTAGACGCAAAAATCTCAAGAGGACAAAATTGATAAAATGGTGATTAAAGAAGCTTTATTGAAAATAAAGAGAGATGCATATGGTGCGTAGCAGCAGCAAGCCAAACACACGTGAAGCGTGAAGAAAAAGTTGGGCCACTTTTTTAGAGGTTGCAATAATTAAAGGTTCCCAGTGCCACTAAAATAAAATCATACCAATTTGTACAACAATAAAACTAATAACATTTTAAGAATTCTACAAAATCACGTAGCCACCCACCAAATATTGCCTATATTTTTTTGCTCTACCTGTGTCGTGTGTGTTTGGAGAGAAGAGCGAAAGAAAACAAAAGACGCAGGGAGAGAAAAGCAAATGAAAATAAAAAGAGGTGAGAGAAAAAAAAAAAAGATGGAATAATGTTTGCCTACTGTTACAATGTCTTACATATTTGTTGAACTAAGGCTAAGCCAATGTAGACCATTTTTTTACACAAATTAGCCGTTATATATTTAAGTTGCAATGGTATATGGATAAGCGAATATCGATAGTACTCTCACAACAGTACATGAGCAACCCAACAATCAAGACAAGAAACTAAGAACGAGACAAATTCATAATTCATTTAAAATTGCACAAAAAAAAAAGTTGTCGAAAACAAGCTTTATTTTAAGTTTCTGGTTAGTTGAAAATACGTCACTTTCTAAAACTCATCCCTTCATGTCTTTCTTTCTCTCATCTTTATTCCATTTCTATGTATTAGTTCCCTAGCTAGTACCTCCTCTATGCTATTATTAACCTTGCCCTTGTTTATGTTTTTTAGGGATAGGTAGTCATTGAGAGGAGGGCCTTCAAAAACACTAATCATTTTTCAAATCTTTAATAAACATTGTAACGATAAAGATAACCAAGGTGCAAGCTATACAGAGAACCTAATGAAGCATCATGACTTGCACATGCCACCAATTATGAAGACTCTTGGCAAAGTAAATCTACTCTTAGTCTTCAATCCTGCTCGGTGTCCACATCATCACTCGGAAAACGTTCATAAAACATTGCATTGAAACAGAACTTAACTTGACTTTAGGCTTATCTTGAAAATGTTTGCGTATAATCACACTTGAAAATAAAGCATGTGTATCATTCAATTGTAAAATATGCGAAATTTAAGAAGTATCATGGCAATTCATGTAACTTGGATGAGTAAATGATCCACTCTAATGCATCGGTCCAAGATTGTTCAAAAGAGAGAAAACCTTAATACCCATGACAATGTTGAGGGTTCCTTTGGAAAGTGTGTCGATATCAATCCACAAATAAGATAAACTGCCTTGCACCAATGGAGGGTACACTACAACAGAATGTGTCTTTTGTGACAGAGAAAACTGTCACAAAAAAATGGGAAACCGTCACTAAAGATATTTGGTGACAGTTTGTAACCGTCGCCACGACCGTCACAGAAAACAATTGATGACGGTTTACTGTTCAACCGTAACAAAAACAATTTTTAGTGATGGTTGGAGGTGTTCTGTTTGGTAGAACGTTCGAACGTTCCATTTTTTGTGACGATTGAGAACTATCACAGAAAGTCACGTTCGGACGTCAAATTAAACGTTCGAACGGTAACCCGACCGATTGGCGTTCGAATGAGAGAAGTTGACGTTCGTTGAATATAGTTCGAACGTATCATATTTACGTTTGAACGTTTATGCGTCCAAACGTTAATTAGAATAAACGTTCAAAATTTCGTTCGGACGTAAACGGACTAATGTTCAAACGTAAGCGTTAACGTTTGGACGTTATTTCGAATGTAAACAAATGAGCGTTCGAATGCAAGTGGTACATTCAGAGGTTTGTTGGAACGTTAATCGTTGACTCATTCGAACGTTTTGTTCGTTTGAGGGTCAGCACGTTCGAACGTAGAGGCCGACATTCGAATGTTAGGATACACAATATGTATTCACGTTCGAACGTTTTTACTTTACATTCGAATGTACAGATCAGATATACTAATTTCATAAAATTTAAAAACATATTAATTATTTCATCATATTACATACCATCAATTAAAAACTAATAATATCTTATAAAATTTTGAAATTAGATATTAAAACTAGTCACCACTACAAAAGACAAATTTATTTCTTCTTTTTTCCTCGCCCACCACAATTCTGTTGCAACGACATAACATGCTCCATTTGCACCATCATCTCCCGTTGCACTTGCACTTGCACTTCACTGCGTATTCTTTCCTCTTGGTCTCTCTGTTGGTCCTGCAAACGCGTCTCTAAATGAGACTGTCATTCTAAGAGAGACTCTAACTCTTGCTGTCTTGACCTCATATACTCATTCTCACGCCGTGCAGCTTCTAAATCTGCCGTAAGATTATTAATTTGTGAAGTCGATGAGGTTGAGGAGGATGAACATCTATGCTTGATAGATCGTCCCAAACTTCTTGACATACTAGACTGCGGCCCGAGCACTTGCTTGAATATGTCTATGTCACTAGGAGAGGATTTCTCAGAAGTCGACTGCATCTCCATAATTTTTTCCTGTAATTTGAAAGGTAATGATCGTAAATAATTAGTAATGTATTAAAAGAAATAGAAATAAAAAATAAATTATTCAAATGTTACATAAATAATTTATTTAACAAAATTAACACTGCTTACATAATTATCTGCAGTGACAGGATCCATCCACTCACTATGCTCATTAGTGTGAGTAGCAGCATAAATATGAATGAGAGAAAAGTTTTCAGGATCATTACGTTTCTAACAAAGCGACATTAGCAATTTTAAAAATATAATGTTAATACTTAAATAAAAGAATATCAGGAAAATAAATGAAATCTAAAATTTTTTTAATTACCATTTTTTCAGCAAGACGGTGGAATGACCTTGAACCGGCATGATGGTGAACAGTTAGAGCAGATCTATTCTATGCATTTGTAGAACTCAAGTGCTACAAAATATATTAAAAATGTTAATTGTAATATGTATACATATAATATATAGAACGAATATAAATGTAAATAATTAAAAGATATAAATATAAAAGACCTGATAATCTGGAGATGCGACAAGATCACAACACTTTCTCCAATCATCTAACTTCTAACGTCTCAAGCTTCTTGAAGTGGTCATGACATCGTCCTTTGTGACGTCGGAATAGTGTAGCCATCAACTCATTCACGGTTCTCAAATTCTCGCTACGGCCAAAGTCGAGGTCGAATTCATCCTAACAAGGGAATCAGATGAAAAATATGATATACTAATCTAGGTGAAAAAAATGTACTCTCAAAGTAAACTCACCAGCACACGACTTCGAATGTGGTCCTTAATCTCATTCGGAACATCTCGCAATGAGCGCACATAAAATGGAGCATAAGCTCGAACTACTGTGCCAATATAGAAAGAAAGTGCTGCTGCACTATCATCCACTCCTCCAGTGGAATTATCAGGAATTGTGATCTTCAGTTTTCAGTGTCTTCCATTTTTTTCAAGAGAGATGCCACGTGTATAGCCACGACCGCGACATGCAGATGCGTCAACTACATGATAATAGATAGTATAATTATAAATTTTATAGTTATTGAGACAAAAGTATTAACTATATGATTAATTATCAACGCAATATTTCCTTACTGGTAGGTATCGACTGGCTGTTGTTCTCTTCTGTGTTAACTTGATCTTCAGGAACGGATTCCTCGAGTGGGAAGTCCTCAATGGGTTCAGGATTTTTACTTGGCGGAGGCACATTTCTTCGTTGTCGTTTTGGCGGCATTCTTGAAAATAATTAATTCTATCAAAGAAAATTAATTAGAAGAAATTATGAAAATTCAAGATATTTTATAGTCACCTATATGAATTAAATATTTAGTACTTTTATTCTTCATCTTCGGATGAATTTTTCATGCTTGTTTCAGAATCTCCATCAATAACATCTTCATCATCATCATGCACCTCTTCTTCATTGTTCTTATACACCTCCTGTCCAGATTCTGATTCGTCTTCATCTTCTGACTCTTCCTCTTCATCTTCCTTCTCACTTACTTGAATTGAATGATCATTTAATACAGACGGGTTGAGATAGACGGGTGGGACATCATCTCTACACAAGGGGAGCAACTCGAGTGCACCGAGGTCAACAAACAAGTTAATACTCTCTCCATCTTCTTGGTATGCCTCTACAATCGGAGTGTCATGATCTTCATCTCCACTATTCTCGTAATCTGGACTCGTTCCTGCTTCATATATATTTCGAGGGACAAATTTTTGTACGACTCGCCAAGTTATCTCTCCACTATCTTCATCAGCACTTTTCATTGGATCAACCAAGTAATAGACTTGGGTAGCTTGACAAGCCAATACAAATGGATCATTTTCGTACCATTTAGATGCAATATTGACACTCGTAAAGTGATTATTCCTATGTATCGAAACCTGACCACCTCCTAGATCCTACCAATCACATTTAAAGACATATGTTACAGACCCACCCAGATATTTCAATCCGATAATATCACGTATGACACCATAATAGTCAATATCATCTGTTCCATGACTCCCCTCGACCAACACCACAGTTTTGAGTCTTTCTATTACGTTCATGATCCAGAGTATGGAATCTATAACCTCGAACCGTGCATGCAGTGTATCGAAGTGCTCTATTTGAGGGACCACGGGCCAATGCATACAATTCAGAAGAAATTGATCCGGGATCATGAGCACGTTGTTCCAAAATCTAAAAATTGAAATTGTATATATTTATTATTTCATTATCCAGAGTTAAAAATTTCAAAATATAACATATATTTAATTTTAGTTCATACACGTTCTTCAAACCATCCGGGAAATTCTTTCTCGTGTCTTGCCTCTATATTTTCTACGCCTTTCGTCCTAAGTTTGTCCATGTGCTTACTATTATAACATGTTGCAAAAGTAATATATTTTTAGCACAACAATTATAGTTAATTTTAAGAAAACTATAATTATTCAAAGCATGGAATGACATACCTGAGATAATCATTAATCTCCCGGCAATTATTTAGCACATACCACCAAACTTTACCCAACTCTCCATCAATTAAATCGTAACCCGTTTGTGCACCCAAGGGTCATACATTTTGGGAAAACACTGATAGCTCACGAGGAAGCGGAGCAGCAAGATCAGCAATTCACTCTTGACGATTAAATCTTATCTCAACACCATGAAGATATAGAGAGCAAAATGTTAACCATTCATCGTGTATATAGGCATCTGCTATTGAACTTTCAGCTCTGGCTTTATTCCCAACAGTGCGCTTCAGTCGACCCAAATATCTTTTAACTGGATACATCCAACGGAACTGCATTGATCCACCCAAAAGTGCCTCTCGCGGTAAATTTATTGCTAAATGGACCATGACATCAAAAAATGATGGTGGAAAGATCTGCTCAAATTTACATAGTATAGTAGCAATGTCTTCTTCCAATTTCGACAATACATCTCGATTTACTACCCGAGCGCACAAATCCTTAAAAAACATACATAGTTCAGATATGGCGATATATACATTAGATGTCATCTTCCCACGAATTCCCACAAGTAATAACTTCTGCAAAAATACGTGACAATCATGACTTTTCAATCCACTGATTTTCTAGTCATCAGGACTCACGCATCTACCAATATTTGAAGCATAACCATCTGGCAACTTCACACCTTGCAACCATTTGCAGAAATCCATCCTCTCCTCCCTGGTTATCGTAAAACATGCATGTGGCATGATCACCCTATTGCCTTCCACCAGCAAATATAGATTATGTTTAATTCCCATTCTCTCAAGATCTTTTCTCGTCTTGATCGTGTCTTTTGTCTTTTTGTTAATACTCATCAATGTACCCAGTATATTATCACAAATATTCTTCTCTATGTGTATTACATCCAAACTATGTCACAACATGCAGGATGACCAATACGGCAAGTCAAAAAAAATACTACGCTTTGTCCAATTCAATTCTAGTGCGCCTCATTTTCTTTTGTTCTTTCCCCGACCTTTGCCAAAATTGTTCACTTTAACATGTTGCAGTTGTTCCATTATCTCTTCCCCAGACAACTCTTTTGGTGCAATTCTATCCTCTACTTTCCTATCAAACTTAGTACGTTCTCTTCTCCAGGCATGATTTCCTGGTAGAAAATGTCGATGACCCATGAAACACAACTTCTGAGAATATTTTAGCCACTCACTAGTAGTTTCTTTATTACACGTCGAACACGCTAACTTCCCTTTCGTACTCTAGCCGGAAAGATTCCCATATGCCGGGAAATCATTTATAGTCTACATTACCGCAGCATGCATCTGAAAAGATGTCGACATGGATACATCATAAGTTCTAACACCTGTTTCCCATAACTCTTTCAGCTCTTCAATCCACGGCTGCATGAATACGTCAATGTCATTCCCAGGTGATCTCGGGCCAGGGATGAGTAAAGTTAACAAAAAGTTTGGGGTCTTCACGCACCTCCATGGTGGAAGATTGTAAGGAATCAATACTACGGGCCAAGTGCTATAACTTGTACTTATATTCCCAAAAGGGTTGAATCCATTTGTTGTGAGTCCCAGGCGCACGTTCCGAGCTTCTATCCAAACTCTGGATATTGATTATCGAATGACTGCCACGCAAGTGAATCAGCTGGGTGCCTCATATATGTGTCATTCTTAACTCTTTTCTCCTCGTGCCACCTCATATCATGATCTGTTTTCTTATACATATATAGTCTTTGTGACCTAGGTTTGAAGTGAAAATACCGCAACACCTTAACCGGCACGTTTTTCTTACCCTTCCACCTCGACTCTCCGCATACAGAATATGTTTGTTTCTCCTCGTTCTCATTCCAGAACAAAACACAATCATTCTTGCATGCATGTATGGACTTGTACTCAAATCCTAATTCCTTTCTCAACTGTTTCGCTTCATAAAAGTTCTTGGGCAATGCAGACCCTTCGGGAAGCACCTCGTTAAATAAGTCCAATACCATGTTTATTGCTTTCGTCGACATCCTGCACAATGACTTAATGTGAAGCAACCGAACAATAAACGACATTTTTGAATGTATTGTACAGCCTAGATAAAGCTCGCGCTTTGCATCTTCCCACATTGAAGCGAAATTATCACAATCAGTCCTTCCGCCACTTGAGATATTGTCGTCAACCTCATCCATAAATATCTCCACTCCAATGTCACCCAACATCTCCTCCATCTCATCCTGCTCATAATCATCATCCATGTGCTGCAAATAATTATGATGATCGACCAATACATCTGCTAACTGTTCATACGGCTCACCATGCAGTACCCATCAGGTATACCTTAGATCCATACCATTCACAAATATATGACTTTCTACTTCATCCAACCCTATCACACACAAATTTTTACACCCTCGATATGGACACTTAATGTAACCACGACAATTAGTAGAGGCCCGTGCAAAATCAATGAAGGTTCCTACTCCATGCGCATAGAGTATGTAATCCTTTCCAAGTCTATCGCTCAGACATATCCAACTTTTGTCCATTTCTAAAAGCAGCTATCTATTAATAACACGTACATAGAAAATTCACATGCATGTCATGCTCCAATACGAAGTTGCTTTTTTGATAAGGTAGTTGGTCCTATCCCATTCGAAATTATATTATCCATATTGCACAAATCTCGTCACTCTACTACTTTCCATGTTAGTAGGAATTTCGGCAGCACCTCCCCATAGTTCTCCAAATATACATGTTCAAATAGAGGGATTGTGACCCTACGAATAGTTACCCGAAGAACAGAAGAGGAAGACACCGAAACTTCATATTAAACGTGGAAAGTAGGAGTAACAAAAATGTGCAATATAGATAATATAATCTCAAACTGTCCACACTGGACAATTCAGGAATTAGTGAACACATAAATGTACACTAATTCCCAAACGAGTCTAAGGTTATTTATGCAATGTCACACGCGTCTATAAAAAAGCACTACAAACAATATATTTATGTTCTGTGTCTAGATTGTCAAACAAATAGTATTACATGTTATATTGTTAAACTAGAGAGAGATGAAAGATTATATTCACAAGTTTTGTATCATGAGTAGATACGAGGGCGAATGATCTTGAAGAAATGTCTATATTTTAGTCTAATTGCTTAACTGTCATAGACTCTCCAGTCTTGACAACTCTCAATTAGTAACTGTCAAGACCGGAAGAGAGTAATCAAGGCTGGAGAGACAATGACAGTCAAGCAAATTGATAGACATTTCTTCAAGATCATTCTGCCTCGTTGTTATTATATAATTGTTATTATAATTGTTATATATAATTTTAAAGGTTATTATGTAATTTTAATTATTATCATTCCACAATTATAATCTTAATTGTTATACTTAATTGAGTGAGTTATTTATTTATATAGACAATAAGTATATAATATTTATATAAGCATTTATTGGATCCTTATTTACTTACTCTTTAGTTTATAATAAATAAGTATATTTATTCCAACTATATGTATTTGGTAGGTACAAGACTTTTTTATTAAAGAGTATTTTAAAGATTATAATATAATTTTAATTATTATCATTCTTAAAGTATAATTTTAATTGTTATACTTAATTTCAAATGTTATAATATAATATTAATTATTATAATTCTTAAAGAGTTATTTTAATTGTTATACTTAATTCCAAATGTTATTATAACATTTTAATTATTATCATTCTTAAAGTATCATTTTAATTGTTATACTTAATTTCAAATGTTATTATATAATTTTAACTATTATAATTCTTAAAGAGTTATTTTAATTGGTATAATTAATTTCAAAGGTTATAATATAATATTAATTATTATAATTCTTAAAGCGTTATTTTAATTGTTAAACTTAATTCCAAATGTTATTATAACATTTTAATTATTATCATTCTTAAAGTATAATTTTAATTGTTATACTTAATTTCAAATGTTATTATATAATTTTAATTGAGTGAGTTATTTATATTTAATAAGTAATTATTAATTATAGTTATTGTATGTATATATATATTTTATATATAGTTAAGTTATATACTTTTTTTTTTCTTTTTTTAAAAGCAAGTTTTATACTATAGTTATAATTAGAATAATAATCATATTCTAACTAAATTAGTATGAATATATTATATATACTGATTAAATGTTAGATATTAAATCTCATATTAAATGTATATTAAATGTTTTTAATCTTTACTTAAATTAAAATCCTAAATTTATAATTTTCTTCTCAAAGAACAAATTTAAAAAACACAAAAGAAATTATTATATAAAAAATTCACATAAATACAAAAAACTAAACACAATATATTTCTAACCATATAAACATATATTCACACGAAATTCACAAATAATAATCATAATTATTTCAAGGGTAAGCATAAAATGATAACAATATGTATTAACATATTCCTAAACTTGAGTAAGCAATAACTATGTATTAACAAAACCTAAAGACAATATATTTCTAAACATGATAACATATTCAAACAAAATTCACAAACAATAATCACAATATCTCAAATCCATATCACAACATATTCACAATAACTCACAAACTATTCACAAACTATACAAACAATAGTCGAACCCCTCTCTCTCTCTCTCTCTCTCGTCTCCCTCAAAGCGCTTGTTTCAAATCTGGCTCGAGGAGGTGGGAGCTCCGACTCCTTCCCCCTCCCTCCTTGTCTTCCAACCCCGTCCCCTCTGGGTAGTACTCCATTTTTGTTTTTGTGTTTTGCAGGCTAAATAAGGGAGAATCGTGGATCTGGTGCTTCCGGCGACCATAAATCAGCATGTGCCTCTCCATGGCATTGCCCAACCGCCGATCCTCAAGACTACCGAAGGCGGCGCCAAACGGAGCGGCGAGTTGCTCGTACGTGCGGTCAGTAGAATCAGAGGCGTTTAGCGAGTGGCTTTCTCGCGCCGTCGGGAGGCCCTCTGCCATCTCCATGCGCGGCGTCGCTGGGTTCTGTGAGTTCGGAACCTCCATGATCGGGCGTCGGTTTTCTCCCAGGGCGGCGCGTGTACTGCAAGCGCCTCCGCAGCTGCTTGGAGCCTTTTCCTTTCTGTTGTTGCAGTTGTTTTCTTTGTATTTTAGTGTCCTGTATAATAAAAAAAAAAAAATCCAAACATTTTGTCCCTTCAGACATTGGTCTGAATGGTGTGATCCCCCCTCTCCGCCTAGGAGGTATATGGGGTTAGTGCACCCTACTTCGCGTAGTCGGGATAGGGGTTTTGTCACCTGGTTACTGTTTACTCTGCCGGGACAGAGATATGCAAGATGGATCTCTTAGACTTAGGTCTTTAGAGTTCTGTCGCCTGGGCTAGACCATGTCAGCCACGAAAGTGTGCTGGGGAGCTATTAACGTTTGTAACTGACTTGTTTAAGTCAAAGTTGTATGTCCTATATTAATGAAATGTGATCTCTTATTATAAAAAAAAACTATACAAATAATAATCACAATATTTCAAGAGTAATCATAAAATGTATAAACATATTGCTAAAGTTTAGAAATATACCTAGCACTCACAATATCCTCTTACAAATCCAAAGCTTCCAACTTGCCAAAACAACCAATCCTTCAAAAAAATACAACACTAATTTATTATTTTGTATTATATAACAAAAACACAATAAAAATATCATAAAATTAAAAAAAAAGAAGACAAAAACTCAATATTTTTTTCTTACCAAAACTCTCTCACTCTAACTCTCGCTCTCCCTAACTCACGTCCCTCTCTCACTCAACCCTCTCTCTCTCTCCTACAGGAGACTCTCGCTCAACTCTCTCTCTGTTGCGTGCAAGGGAGAAGCAGAAATGAGCCGTTTCCTCCCGTGCGTGTATTCATTAAGTCTAAAATTATTAGACCAGACGTTCGAACGTTTAAGTTGTACTTACGAACGTTATATTATCCCGCTCAATTTTAATATGACGTACGAACGTAAGAAAATAGGATAATTTTTCTGCGTTAGGACGTTTTATATAAATGTTCGAACGTACCCTTCGTATGACAGAGCATGAAATCTAGCGGGAAATTTCCCGTACTTTTATTTTTATGTTCGAACGTTAAGAAATTTGTCGTTCGAACATTCATAGATTTTCATTGACTAACGTTCAAACGTACAACTTGCACGCTGAACGTTCATATCATCAAAGAGTTACCATAATCGAGCGGAAAATTTCCCGCACTAATTTCCTAACGTTCGAACGTTCAAAAATTTGGCGTTCGAACATTATAATTTTCTAGTGATTTTCAGTCACTAACATTCGAACGTACAGTATAAACGTTCGAACATTTAGATCATCACATAGATACCTTAATCGAGCAGGATATTTCCCGCACTTTTAGTTTAATGTTCGAACGTTATAATTGAAATGTTCGAACGTACCCTTCCTAACAGATATAAAAAATACAGCAGGAATACATTATTAAAGTTCAAACGTTAAAAAATCATGGTCGGGCGTAAATTTGTATTCAATAGTTAGTATTCCTTAATATAATAGTTATATATACGTATTATTTTCTAGATACTCACAATATTTCTCTTCATTATAATTCTTTTTTTTTTTTTTAAAGTTGAAAAAAATATCAACTTCTTCTCACTATTTTCTTATTTCATACAACCTAGTTGTTCGAGATATTCTTTGTTACTCCATAAATTCTACATTATAAACTATATTATAGTGTAGTATATATACTATATTATATATATATATATAGTATGATAGCATAATACTTTAGATGAAAACATAATAATATAGTATATATACTATACCATATATATAAATCAATAATATATAATTAATAAAACGAACAACAAAACTTATATATATATATATAATGCACTATATAAATACTATATAGTAATGATTTTCTTGAATCACATTATCGGAGGGTCATAATTTGTATGACTTTCAACTTCATCCAACCCAGTTTCATACCGTTCATAAATATTCCTGACTTTCAACGACTATCAGCTGTTGCAGTACGGATGGGGCTACCACTTAATGGACACCTATCTCGATGTCTGAGGATACGTACGACCCACTTCATAGCCACAAACGCAACAAATGAAGGTACGCAACTATAACGTGATCACCAAGCTATCTAGCTAGTCGGTCTTTTATATATTTATTACTTGTAACATGCACAATCATGGAGGATGTTTGAACGTTACTTTGAAAATAAAATGGATCGATCCTCCCCAAAAAAATGCACTTTGCTATTTACTGATCCAATAGCTAGCCCCGTCTTTGATCTCCTTCTATATGAAAAAAGTATTATACTTTATATATAGTTAAGTTATATACTCTTTTTTTTATTTGTTTTAAGACATAAGTTACACTATACTTATAATTTGAATAATAATCATATTCTAACTAAATTAGTATGAATATATTATATATACTTACTCCATGTTAAATATTAAACTTCATATTATCTGTATATTAAATGTTTTTAATCTTTACTTAAATTAAGATCATAAACTTATAATTTTCTTATTAAACATATTCAATAAAAATTCAAAAACAATAATCACAATATTTTAAATCCATATCACAACATATTCACAATATTCTCACAACAATATTTATACTCATATTAATTCATCAATGAACACCATAAACTCACAAACTATTTATAAAATTCACAAACAATAATCACAATAACATATATAAACATATTGCTAAACTTTAGAAATATAACTAGCACTCACAAATTCAAAAAAATCAATTAATCTAATTGTCATTCATTAGGGAGAGTAATTTGATTCCAATCAAATTATTTAGGAAATTCTGTCTCATAACGTTCGAATGTTTCACCAAGACGTTCGAACATATGACGTTTCGATTACATAGCCGTTAAGGCTTATATGTTCGAACGTTAATTTTTTACATTCAAACGCTATTTTCATAAATTTTACGTCCAAACGTTTAATGAATACGTCCAAAAGTTCGAACAGATTTCCCATCGTGTCGATGTACTAAACGAGAAGGTCATTATATTGATTGAGGAGTTTCGCACAACAACATGATTTGTGAACAACACGTTGATCTGAGTGTTGTTTACAAACTTCTATCATATTTTTTACTTTATTTTTATTATATGTAATGAACAATATTATTTAATATATCTATTGTTTTTTAATTTCAATTCTCAATCTTTTTTAATTTTAGCTTATCTAACTTTAATGTTAAATAACTGTACTTCAATTCTCAACCTTTTTTAATTTGAAATATTCAACTTTAATACTAAATCAATTAACGTTCAAACGTGAATCACAAACGTTGGAACGTTGGCGCCAAATATTTTCATGTTCGCACGTAAATAGCCTCCATGTTCACATGTACAAGGAACATTCAAACATTAATATGTATACGTTCGAACGTAATGCAATTTCACAGTTGTCTTCAGTGATGATTTCCACAAACTGTCATAGAAAACTATTTTTTGTGACGGTTTGGACACTATAACATTTACAAAACCGTCACAAAAACTCATTTTTGTTGTAGTGTAAAGAAGTAGATCATCAAATCATGAGGTAAGCACAGGGCAAGTTGTTTGGTTATGGGAATATTATGCGGGGGTCAGAGCATACAAAACAATAGCTTTAACTGACTAACTAGATGAAAAAAACACATTTCAAACACACTTTAATAATTTGTTTGGGTTGATCGCTTTGAGAAAAAAGATTTAGATATTGATGTTTAAAATTTTAATTTTTTTTTAGGCTAACATTTAAAATACTTGTTTGGACCATATATTAAAATTAATTTATAGATCTACTTCATGCATCTGTTAAGCTCATATCTTCTTACTCGATCGAGAGATAGATGAACCTTGCCTCTATGCTCTTAAGAATCTGATAGTACAGTCTAGATATGAGGTCTAGTTGAGCACGCTGTCTAAAGATGATTGAGAATTCAAGTGAGCATCCTAACATTTATTGAAAACAAGGCTTACATGACTCCATCCCTCTAGGGTTCAATACAAGGAAAAATGATTTTTTTGGGCAACATTAAGTTGCAAGAGAGAGCCATAAATCAGTCGCAAAATAATTATTTCTGATTATTTCCAGAACCTCCAAGCTCGCAAAATAATGTTGTATGCGGCAGTCGCAAAATATTACTTTTTCGGCAACAATTATCGCCTGAAAAAGCCTAGCATTCACTGAACATTTCCCAAGCAATGATGTGGACACTGAGCAGGATGGATCTACCAGTAGATTTTCTTTGCCAAGGGCCCATGGGTCTTGATAATTGGTGGCATGTGCATGTCATTATGCTTCATTAGGTTCTCTGTGTGACTTGTACCTTGCATATCTTTATTTTAGTACAAGAATATTCTCTCCAAATTTTAAAAGTAAATAAAAAAATAAAAAGAAAAATTGTTTGCATTAATTTGTTGTTTTTCAAAGATTTGAAAAATGATTAGTGTTTGTGAAGGCCCTACTCTCTATGATTACCTAGTCCCAGCAAGAAACATAAACAAGGGCATGGTTTTTTTTTGATAAGAAATCATCCATCCATTTCATTAGAGAAAACGATTATAGACATTGATCAAGCCAAAGTAACTTGATAAATAAAGTTTGGAATACAATCCCACCACATTTGAATATTCTCAACTCTCCAAGCATTACGGGCAAGTAGATGAGCAGCCTTATTCCTTTCCTATAACCACGATTAAAGGAACAGGAAACAAACAATGCTTAAGCCTTTGAACTTCTGTAAATAGTACACCTAACAAAGAATCACCCATATTATCATTTTGAAGAGATTGAATAAGAAGCAAACAATCACTCTCAACAATAATATGTGAGATGCCCATAGTAGAACATAGCTGCAATCCTCAGAATATTGCCAATAACTCAATCACTTCTAGATGCTCCACTTCATTTTCTGCTCTACATGCAGCTATAAGCACTTTGCCATTTGCATCTCTTAGAATAGCTCCCACACATGCTCTTTGCAAATCTTCAAACATAGCCCCATTTGTGTTTAGCTTTAACACTAAAATAGGAGGTGGATTTGAACTGAAGTGAGGTCTCAACTGCACATTAGTTTTAACCTTAATTTCTAATTTAAAACTCTTCATAAGGCCTATAGCATGATTAATCACATATTTTGGACTCAGCCACACTTCTTCAAATTCCACCTTATTTCTTCTGTACCAGGAGGCCTAAACTAAACTAAAATATAAATCTAGTTTATCAGCTTTGTTGTCTTCTACTAGCTTCAAAGCTATGTAAAAAACTTTTAAGCTAGTGTTGCTAGGCAGAAAAGGAAAATACTCTTTCCATTCCTCCTTAATCTGAGGGCAACTAAGGAAAGCATGATGCATATCTTCTTGTGACAATGCGCAAAGGCTACACAAGCCATCAGTTAAGACCCTTTTCTTTAGCAAATTTTCCTTCGTTGGCAAATATTGTTTGGGACCTGCATCTTCCATAATACTTTCCACAATCTCTTTTGCTTGCTCATACTTGAAGATTCGGCATTACAACCCCTTCCTTGAGTGGAAATACAACGATAGCAGCTCTTTACTGAAAATGACCCAGACCTCCCATAGCTGCGAATCCTTTTGTCTGCTACATTACCAGGACAGATAACAACTTTAGAAATCTCTGCAACAATTATTGGATTAAAGAGAGATCTAATCTTTTGTATGTTCCACCATCCAGTTGTTTCATCAATAATAGTAGCAACAACATCATCATTGTTCTACCCAACAAGACTGTCTTCCTCCATTAATAATCTATGATTTAGTAGCCATTGATCTATCCATAAGTGAGCTGACTTTCCATCCCTAATGCGCCATCTACATCCTTCCTTCACCCACTTGTTAGCGTCCCATATACTTATCCAAGTATAGGATGGACAATAACCCAAATTAGCATCAAAGAACCTAGATTTTGAGAAGTACCTAGCTTTAAGCAACTTGTGAAGAATTGAGTCATCATCCTACAATAACCTCCGACCTTTATTTTCAAGGAGAGCAAGGTTGGAATTTCTGAGATCTTTAAATCTCATACCCCTTCTTGTTTTTTTTTTTTTTTTTTTTTTTTGAGAGATAGGTAACTTCATATTAATATCTCAAAAGTGGAGATTGTGAATACACTGAGGATAATCCTCTACATGAATTGAGTCCTCAGATAAGTCTGGAGAACTTTTAGCCAGATAATGCGCCACTTTATTGGCTTGTCTAAGTACATGACAAACAGACTAAGAGAGGTAAGTGCCTAATAATTTCTTGATGTCTTGATAAATCAGTCCCACCGTGCTCCAATCTTCAACTGAATTATTTATCCCATTTACCACTTGTTTTGAATCCCTTCAAAAATGACATTGTTGAGTCCAATCTCAATGCCAAACTGCACTACTTGCAAAGCAGCAAGTGTTTCTCCCAGAAGTGTGTCAGGAAAAGAGTAAAGGGGCTCTTGAGAGTTGCTGTCACAAGGCCAAACCAATCTCTGATTGACACCCCAATTCCAACCCTGCAGTTTACCTTGTTCCTGGCTGCATCCCAATTTAATTTGTAACAGTTGGTTGGAGGCTTACACCACTTGGCTAGGGTTGATTCTGAGAAGTTATCTTCTGTAGTTCCTTTCCAACTCATCCAACTCTGTAATACTAGTGGAGACAAGATTTAAGACCTATTGTGGTGAAGCAAATTTGGACTTAAATCTAAACTTGTTCCTTCTGTACCAAAGGTCCTTAGCTGTGAAAGCTAACTTAGTGTGTTCCTCTAAAGGAAGTGTGGATAGAAGCTCTGTAAGCAATTCATAAAAAGGTGCCTCCTCAATCCTACTTTTCTGTAACCTTCTTGAGCTATTACTCCATACATCCTGGGCTGCTTTGCACGTCCATAAGACATGGGACACATTTTCTGGATGAGTTAAACAGATAGGACACATGGGTGAATCAATAATCTTCATTTTGTGCAAGTTTACTCTAGTGGGAAGAATGTCCCAAGCTGATCTCCAGAGAAACATTTTGACTTTGTTTGGCACTCTAAGCTTCCATAGCAATTTCCATAGGACCTCATGATTAGTAGAGTCTGATGCTTGCCCCTTGTTGAGATCATTCACAAAGACTAGTAGATGGTATGCTGATTTAACTGAGAAGATCCCATTCTTAGTGCACCTCCAGACCAGCTTGTCATCGCTTTTACAGGGACTGATATGAATTATAGAAATGATAACAGCCTCCTCAAGGATGAAAACGCTCTGAACGAGAGGTAGGTTCCAAGAGTGAGTGTCTTGGTCGATGAGAGAGCTAATAGATGCTTTTGTGTTGAGCACCTTGGGAAGACACTGAGTCTTGTAAGACATTGGAATAGGCAACCATCGATCTGACCAGATCTTCACTTGGTTTCCATTACCAATCTTCCATAGAAGGCCCTCATAGAGTAATGGTCTGGCTGCTGTAATACTTTTCCACACAAAGGAATCACCCTTTCTAACTCTTGCAGAAGAAAATTCAGTTGAAGGGAAATATTTAGCTTTTAGGACTCGAGAGGCCAATGATTGAGTATTGGTGATGAGCCTCCATTCTTGCTTGGCTAATAAAGCTTTGTTGAAATCTTCAAAGTCTCTAAATCCCAAACCCCCAACCTGTTTACCCTTTCCAAGACCCTTCCAATTCAGCCAATGCATCTTGGAATTCTGGTTTCTAATCCCCCACCAAAAGGATTGCATTAGTTTATTAATGTTCCTCAAGATGCCCTTGGGAATTAGAAAAATACCCATGCAGTAAGTAGGTATGGATTGAATGACTGATTTCAGCAAGACTTCCTTACCTGCTGGGGATAGCAGGTTTGTTTTCCAGCTGCTCATTTGAGCTTTGATTCTGTCAAGGATGGGAAAGAAAGCCCTTGACTTACTCTTGCCTATGTAAGAAGGTAAACCCATATATCTTTCAAAGGGCCCCAAGGCTTCAATCCCAGCAGTAGACAGGATAACTTTTGGATCTCTTGCCTTGTATTCTTGCTAAAGTAGCTTGAAGACTTCTCAATATTTAGCCTTTGACCAGAAGTTGCTTCATATGAAGAGAGGATGTTACATAGCCTACCCCATTCCTGTGTCTGTGCTTTACAAAAAACCAGGCTATCATCTATAAAAAAGAGATGATTAACAGACAAGAAGCCTCTAGTAATAAGGAAGCTAGAGATTAAGCCCTTTCGTTCAATTTGATTCAATGCAAAGGTGAGAACTTCTAAGCATAGAAGAAACAAATAGGGTGAGAGAGGGTCTCCTTGATGTATACCCCTTGAAGGCTGATTGAGGTGAACCATTTAGTAAGATTGAGTAAGACACAGTACGAATACACTGCGTAATCAACTCAATCCACTCCTTATCAAAACCCATCTGTTGAAGCACAAGCTGTACAAAAGACCATTCTAGCCTATCATAGGACTTGCTTATATCTAACTTGAGGGCCATAAAACCTTCTTTGTGATTCGTCCTTCTGTTTTGCATTGAGTGCATTAGTTCATAAGCCACTACAGTGTTATCAGAAATCATCCTTCATGGAACAAAGGCACTTTGGGTGTCTGAGATTAAGTGAGGCAGAATGGTTTTTAGGTGATTAGCAATAACCTTTGCAATGATTTTGTAGAAAAAATTGCATAGGCTTATGGGCCTATAATCTGTGACAAATAAAGGGGATTTCTTCTTGGGGATGAGGGTGATAAAAGTATGGTTGATACCTTGGAAACCTGACTTGGTATTGAGGAGTTCTAGAACAGCAGCTACCACATCATCACCAACAATGTGCCAGTGCTTTTGGAAGAAAATAACAGGGAAACCATCTGGTCCCGGGGAACCCAGAGGGTTCATTTGAAAGATGGCTAGCTCAATTTCCTCTCTAGAGTAAACCTTTGTTAGGGAAAAATTCATCTCAAGCATGACAGTAGGTCTGAGGTTCTCCAATAGAGAGTTAGGGACAATAGGATTGAAGGAAGTGAAGAGGTCCCTAAAAACTGATTGGAATTCACCCCCAATGTCATCAGGATTTGTCAAGATCTGCCCCACCTTAGTTTGAAGTTTCTGGATAAGATTTTTCTGTTTTTTAACCGAGGCACATTTGTGAAAAAACTTGGTATTCCTATTACCATCTTTGAGCCATTTCTGTTTGGCTCTTTGGCACCACTTAAGATCAACTTCCTCTAGGGAAGCATCAAATTCCTTCTGTAAAACTCGAATGTGGTCATTATCCAAACCAGTATTGGAAGCTTGCAGAGATCTCAAAAGGTCAGTTTTGATATTTAAGGCCCGTTGGTGAGAAATTCTAGAGATGTTATACCACTCTCTCAGTTGATATCTACATCTCTCAAGTCCCCTTCTTGTGACATCTGCCTTTGAACCCGATTGGAGTGAGCCTTTCCATGCCCTTTTGATCAGAGACTCATAGCCCTCCTATTTGGTTCACACACTTTAGCCCAACTAATCCAATGGATTCTTTTCGCATCATGCCTTTGCCCCCACCAGAATCTTGCCATTAAACTCTCCAACTCAAAGCATAAACCTGATGGTAAAAGGAAACAACTCATAGAAAAAGATGGGATAGACAAAGCCACTACTTTCAATAACACTTACTTTCCACCCGTAGATAGTAATTTTTCTTTCCAATCTTGAAACCTCTTCCACACCCTTTGTTTAATAGACTGGAAAGCTCTAGACTTAGATCTACCAACTAAAGGATGTAACCCAAGATATTTTTCATTTTGTTGAATCTCACTATTACTCCATAATAGTTTAATCTCTTTGTTCAACCCCCTTTCTACATTACTACTAAAAGCCATAGTTGTTCTATCCTTGTTAAGTTTTTGCCCAGAAACATTTTCATAAGCTTCTAAAACAGCTTGGACTCTTATATTTTTCTCCACATCAGCCTTACAAAAGATGATATTGTCATATGCAAAAAGCAGATGGTTGATATTTGGAGCACCACTACAAATTTTCAATCCGGAGATCTCACCTCTAACCCCTGGTTATTTTAATAGAGCTGAAAGTCCTTCAATACACAGTAAAAACAGATAAGGGGACAGAGGGTCCCCTTATCTCAAACCTCTGGAAGGATAAATAGGCCCTTTGGGATCCCCATTAATCAAAATAGAAACGGAAATTGATTGCACATAATACATAACCAACTGAATGAAGGACTGCTAAAAACCCATAACTCCCATCACAGTTCTAAGAAAATCCTATTCAACACGATCATAGGCCTTACTCATATCTAACTTAATAGACATAAACCCTTTTTCCCCTTTTTTCTTATGCTTTAAAAAGTGTACCAGTTCATAAGCAATGAAGAAATTATCAGTTATTAACCAACTAGGTACTAATGCACTTTGAGAATCACCAATAATTCTTGGCAACACTAATTTAAATCTATTTATAATTTCCTTAGCGATAAGCTTATAGGCCACATTACATAAACTAATGGGCCTATAATCAGCAACTACAACAGGAGCAATTGGAAGGGGGTATAACATCCCGTATTTTAGTGTATTTTCACTGAAGGATTATTTTTATTAATTCAAAAATTTATTCTCTTGTTTTAAAATTTATCGGATATTTTAAATGATCTATTTTATGATCTTTAAATTGTGGAAATTAAATTTGATATGCTTTCTTAATATTTATTATTGTGATGCATTTAAATTGTTCTTCTTTTTAAATTAATTGATTGTTGGATTTAATTATTTTATTTTCATTGTATCATTACGTTTAAATTATTTTAATTGATTTGCTGTTTAAAAGTCATTTTCATTGGATCATTTTTGTGACCCAAGATGTGAGGATTGTACCTCACTTCTTTTCCCCACTTTTCTTTTTCTTTTTTTCTTTCTTTCTTCCGCTGTTTTCCTTCTCACCGTGCGACGCCCCTCCCTCTCTCTCCCCGTGCGTTGCTTCTTCCTCACCCAACCCGCCGCCGTCGGGCCGCCGTGCGCGACACGCCCCTCCCATCAGCTTCCCCACCGGCCGGTGACCACCTCCCTCCGTTTCCAGCTCCTCCATCGCGGCCGATAGCCCCCACGCCCAACACCAAGCCGTGACACCTCTTGTGCTCGCGCGCACCCGTCGCGCCACCACCAGCTACCATCTCTTCACCGCTTCATCCTCGACCTCATAGTAACGCAATGGACCCAACCCCAGCTCCAATCCGTCACCGGTGAAGCTTATTTATCTCCATTTCTGATTTGGACATCTTTGTCCTAAAACCACCATTTGTGCAACCACCCACGGCAAACCACCACTACCATTGGCTCCACCGACCTCTCTAAGTCCGACCCTATCAATTTCAGGTCTTGGTTTGTCTCCGTTCAAAAGTGGATTTTTGAGACCCACGGCCACAGTGCATTTTGCACTGTTCTGCAGCTGTGTTGCCACTTCTTGCACTTCCGGGATCCTTCAGAAATTATTATATAGCACTGTAAGTATTTTTCCAAATAACTATCATGATTTAAATGTATTTTTGCACTAACCCATATTATTGTGATTTGGTTGGACATGCCGGACTGAGTCCGAGGCGTTCGGGGGTCGGATGGATTGTGGACAGAGTTGTGTGTTTGGTTGGTATTGTGAAATGTTGGTTGTTGGTTTGGTGTTGTTCATGTACATGGCATATTGCACGCATGATCATGTTTGTAAAGGAAACTGGATTTTCGTATAATTGCATTCATGTTCATGTGTTTATTGAAAACTGGGTTTTCATGTGTTAAAGGATTTTGGGTGCGTGTGTATCACGACCCCAAGCTGAGATGGGGCATTATCTCGGTGGAGCTCCTCTGGTCACTCGGGAGTGGAATATACTGAGTGACGTCCCCTGGATTGTTGCTGGGCGATGATGGGATCGGACGAGATTGTCTCGTGCCGACTCTGTGGCCCCTCTGCTGGTGGGGGCTAGAGGATGCTTGGCCACGAACGCGCTGGACACGGAAATGGGCATCGCTACGAAGCCAGGACGTACAGATGATCCCTAAGGGAGATCATGGTGCATTGGTTAATGGATTAATGGGCTGTTTTCTAGGCAAATAGCGTGTGTTGAATAAAATGATTTTATGTGATTCATTTTCTAGGAAAATGAGGTTTTATTTATTTGGGTCATTTTCTGGGAAAATGACGCAGTATTATTTTTGGGCCAAAATGAGATTTTGGTGTGTTGAAAAATATTTATTTTCGGGGAAAATTATATTTTGGATCTGAAGCATATTTCATCACATGCATGCATGTTAGTTGCACTAATATGTTTTTATCTCGTGGTTATTTGGTTTATACTTACCTGCGGTACCGTTCTATGGAAATGCAAATTTCGATGCAGATGAGGCTGAGGGTGAGCCTGAGGATTCGGCTCTGCTCGAGGAGTGATCTGGGATCACTCGTTTTGGTTTCGACTTGTAATATATTTATTTTGAATGACTGTATAACTTTTAAACCACTTTTACTGATGTTTAAATTGTGTCTAAATTCTGGTACTTAGTTGACTTATTAAATTTATCCGCTGCGTTATTATTGTACACTGTTGCATGTACACACACTTGGCACTATCGTTGGGATGCGTGACCGTGTTGTCACCATCCTAGTATCTCGATTCCCGTGTCTCCTTACATGGGGTTGGGGGCGCCACAGGGGGGAATATCTCTCCCAACGTCCCCATATGATTAACGTTGTTATATCTTAGTTATATGGTTTTGCTGAGATTTCATGTCTCAAAAGTTTGATAAAGGATTAATTTAGATTAATCCTCTTACAAAATTAGCTCATGAAGATGTGATATGTATTTTGATGTAATGAATTAACGTGGAAGATCACTGAGGTTTGATTGTAGGACTAGCTACACCGTTCAAACAATGTGTCACAGAAAATCTGGTTTTGGTTTGACAAAGGATTAATTTAGATTAATCCTCTTACAAAATTTGCTCATGAAGACGTTACATGTATTATGACGTCAGGCAAAGAAAAATGAATTAACGTGTAAGATCACTGAGGTTTGATTGTAGGATTATATTTCTTGGATTTTATATATGGATAATAATTAGGTAATGATTAGATAAAAAAACTAAAAATTTGAAACAAAAATGTGTTTTGTGTTTCAGTGATTTTGGGAAAGGAAATATCAGAAGTTTTGAAAATATCTCATTATCCAAACAAGGCCTAAGTTATGGTTCAAACTCGTCTTGAGAGAGCGCCACGGACTTCTTGCCATCTAGGCTATCCCTGTTTGGTTCCAGTAGGTAGGGTGTTACTATGGTTTTGCCAAGGTAATGAAGCCACCTCCGTTGCACTCTTCTAACCTATTAACAAAGAGAAAAAAGTAAATTAAAAAATTATTAAAAAAATACTATGTATAAAAGCATGTTATGTAATATTACATTTTTGGGAGTTTAATATATTAATTAAGATATAAATTTTGCTTATCTCCAGCACTTTAAAAATTTTTGCATAACCAAGGCATCAAACGATTAAATTCAAGACTTCTACGTACCTCTCTGTGTAGAAATATATTACCTCTCTTTTTAATTTCACTCTTCGATCCGTGAAATTAGAAACCACTAATTCACCCATCTTTATTACTACAAAAGAAGAATATACCAGTTAAAATACAATTCAGTCGGTATAAAAGAATCCAAGACTTCTACCTAACTTTAATAATTAATATTGTTTTTAATTATTCGAGTGACGTATTATTGAAGGTAAAATTATTATTTTTGTTTAAAATAATTATAAAAAGGCCTCAAACCATAAATTATGGGTGGCAACATGTGACACACCCGTATACCCAACACGAACACGACACAAAATTAGCGGGTTTGACTTTGATATTTAGCAGTTCGGTTCAAAACGGGTTGAAAAAAATGTTTTGGACCCAAGAAAATGAGGTTTGATTGTAGGACTAGCTACACCGTTCAAACAATGTGTCACAGAAAATCTAGCCAAAACATATCGTATCATTCATTAATAATGTATCATTGTTAGAAGGATAAGATAAAATACACCTATTTAAAAGAGAACGTTTTGAAAATCTTCGTGACATATAAATAATCCATCAAGAATTTCTATAGGAGATGCAGCAATTTTTAGCTGGGTTATATATAAAACAAATTATGTTTTCAAGTTACTGCTAGCTCCCAGCTCGATCCAGACTTTAAATTCTTCCTTGTAAGAAAGTTTGAATTTTAGATACATATATTGTTTCTAAATAGAGAATTATTTTTTAACTGCCAGAGTGTTCTTTGCGAAAAATCCCTTTATTATAATAATAATGTTCAAATGTTCCAAGATTAAGGTTAGTTTGGAAATATAAGTGTTTTTAGCTATTCTCAGATTATATTCTCAGAAATTCTATATTTTCTTGTTAAGTATCACTCAAATATAAATAATTTTAATTATTATTACAACTTTCTCAAACTTAAAAAAAAAAATTCAAATTACAAAATAAAGATTATATTAAAAAATTACATTCGAATAAAATTTTAACTTTATAATATTTTTATTCAACTTTTTATCTCTCATTTCTTGAAACTTAATAAAATATCTTAACTCAAAATATTTCATTATTATTTGAATAGAGACTAACCCTTTCGAATAAATGTTAACTTTCTGTTCAAACATATGTTTACCCGTTTAAATGTATTTCTAATCTTGAGACGATATATTTTGTCACAAAAGATCTAATTCAAACCCCTTAAAAACTTCATCTATGTCACTACAAGAAATTGGGTCTTTCCCGGTGCCACCTTTTGCCGTAAATAACCCCATTTTTCACCGCAAATACATATTCGCAGTGATTTTTGCTGCGCCAGAGGTTCGTCGCAATTCTTGACTCATTTAAAATATTACCCAGCAAAACCGAAAAATCGATGCAAAAAAGATTTATTTGTAGCGAAAATACTCGCTGTAGAAATTGTTGAGTACGCCGCAAATATCATTTGAATCCAAGTGTCATATCGCTGCAAATATCTTGTTGCAGCGTTTCACGTCCTTGCTAATAAGCTGAAAGTCGCCGCAATATATTCCCACTCATTTGTAGCGTGTAAAGGCTTCGCCGCAACAAATATTTTTCGCGTCCCATTAAATCACCGTGATTATTCCTAGCGACAGTTAAATTCGCCGCAATAGACTCACACACATCCCCAAGTCTGCCGCGAATGGTTCAATGGGGCGAATAGTTTTTCACAGAGACACCTTTTTGCATCGAAATATTTTTGCCACCAAAATCCTAAATGGCATTTTTACTCTTTCACGACCAGATGTCATCGCCAAAAAAAAAAAAAATCGTGTTTTTAAATTTTATTCGCGGCGACCTGGAAATCACCGCGAATAGGTTTTTGACCCTACTACCGGACCAGCATATAAAATTCATCATTTTTTTAGGGTACCTAATTTCCTGTCGAAGAACTCATTTACAATATTACCAGAGAGTACTTTTAATCCAATACAAAGACCATAATAGCATATATATAAATTAAATTCAAGTTTCCATCCAATACATCAATACATTAGTATCTCAGCCAGCCTTTAAGGTTACTACTATACACTGGCATAGGGTGCATTAATTGAAGGCAATTAAACTACAAATGGGAGCAGCTAATCATGTCTCTTACAAGCTTTAAAGTACAGAAAACATCCACAATACAAATGTCCATCCAGTTAAAACAAATTAGAAAACAAGTGGTGGGTGGACGTTGATCCGTAACTTCACACATCGATCATTGATGAGGCAGACCTGGTGATTGAGCAGTAAACACTCCAGCTATCTGGAACTGTGTTATCACCCAAAGATACACTGCCTTCTACATGAGCTGCGCAAAAGAAATATCCAACATTTGCAAATCTCCAAAGTGACAATTTTTCTTGAGAATTTAGTTGCACACGAACAACACAGCAAATAGCCCCATTTTTTCTGCTATTAATGTTCGATATTTAAAACATTTTTTTACATTCTAAACCAAAACATCTAGGAAAATAAATCATGTACATGAACCATGATGAATTCTAGCTAGCTATCTAATAGTAATGTCCAACATTTGAGATGTAACTAATAACCCCATATTTATCTTAACTGATATTAGTAGAGTATATATTTTTAATCTAATGTAAAAAGGTATTGAAGATGATCTATATATAAGAAAAACCATATATTTGTAATCTATATATAGGCATTCCTAGTTTCATGATCTGTATGAAACTAGCTATGACAAACCCAAAATTTCGAAATAGTGGTACATTATATTTGCATACCATAATATCGAAAAACATCATAATCAACAACAATTTGCATCTAATTAATGAGGAGTTGGAAGTTCGGAACCACAGGAACCAAGTGTCGGGATAAAGAAAAACCTGATGACTGTATGCCAATTAATTGTTGGGTACACTTGTTTGGTTCACCCCTCACCACCAGCTATTGGTGCCGAACACCTATGAAGCACTCTTGCACAAACCATGAAATATCGTTTTCCTGCATCTTCACAACGTTTCCTGCCAAACAAGTTGCAGTATTTAGACCTTCAAGATCACTTGGAATATGAACCAAACAAGTTGCAGTATTTTGACCCACATTTTCATGATCACCTAGCTTTGATTTGGTTCTTTCACTTGAATTCATGATCATCATCATCAATAAAAACAAATACACTTCTACAAAAATAATATTGGAACAAAAGAGCAAGTGGGTTTGCATCAAAGGTTATTAAAAGAACCTTTGGTCAATAGGGCACATATAGGGTTTGGATCAAAGGTTATTAAAAGAACCTTTTCCACCTAAGACTTTTGTTAGAAAACAGTGTGACGTTTTGAGATTAAACAAAAAGGAAAACAAAAATCGCTCCAATGAGAAGTGGACAAGATATAAAGTGTACAAGTTTCATAAACTCTCTTGAAAGAAAGTTAATGGGGTATCTCACTTTTCTTTAAAGGGAGGGCGTGAAGCTCGTATACCCTAAAATTGTATCTGGTATTATTCTTTTTATAATTAAAGCATATTATCTACCATTCATGATAATTTGAAGTTTCCTACCATATCCCGATAATTTGAACATGATATGTATTATATATACTTTTTCTATAATGTTTGAAATAGAAGAAACTCCATACCAAAACAAAAAAATTAACATTATAGTGATTATCTCTACACATTGAGGAGTAGGGTCTAGCTTAAAATATAGCTAAGCTGATTGATTCCTAGCACCTGATCGGTAGAGTGAGACAGGGAACAGAAGAATAAAAAAACTAAAGAAGAAACAAAAGAAGGGAACAAAGACAAGCTGAAAAAATGGAAATGAGTAGGGTATACGCGAAGCCTTCACAAACTGATCTGAATTTTTTTTAAAGCTGGTCATGTTTAACAACTATTGTTTTGGTAATATGATACATATAATTTGCACAAGTGGTAGACACTTGGATCGACAAGCATCAGATAATGCATGTACTTTTTTTGCAATTGCTGCATCATGTACTTGGCCTAGCTTATTTGTTTTGCTCAAGTAGTACTGCATCATCACCGATCCCTAGCTATCCAATAGTTTCAATGAAGTTTCCATTACTTTTTAAGCAAAAATGGAAAGAATTCATCTACTTTTATGTTACATTTGATGCTTGAGAAGAGTAAAGTCTATATTTTGATCGTTATGCAGTTTAATGAGAGATGATCTGGGATGTGAAGTTTTAGCCTAAAGCTAGCTAGCTACGTTTTCTGCAAACAAATCTTCAAAGGTAGTACTTATTAAACTATATACATATATATATATATATATATATATATATAAATTCAGGCAACCAATCCATGAGACAGTACAATCATATAATATGGTACAAGAAGCTAGGGACTGACCCATCACAATGCTTTGGCAAGCAATGTAGATAAGATCGATGCAACTAAGTGGACAAATCTTATTACGTACGTATAAGCTATAGACATCATCGACTAATTGTTATTTATAAACAATAGAGGTATACATATTTAATAAAGAAATTAATATATATATAAATATAAAATATTGGTACTGCATGCAAACTGATCATGAAAATCAATAAATTAATTAACTTTGTCCACCATTTCTCGACTACCTTCTAAAGAAAACTGATCTGCATTACATAATATTTTGTTTAATTTGTTTGGTTGTTTATAATTTTATACTCCAAAAAAATACCATTACCGACAAAATTAGGTGTGGGCACATGAATAACAAAATTTATTAATATCAAGTGGAAGTTACACATATGACAAACTGATGATAATATCATGTTATTAATATATATATATTGGAACTGATATGGTGCACAGACGTAATTTCACATAGGCACTGCCTAGAATTTGTGAAATATAATGGGACACAAAGAAAACCCATGAATTAAAGAACAAGATGATTTAGGGATCGACATGAGAGAAGGTGGAAGTAGCAAGCATTTGCAGGTGATAATTCTGGAGAATGTAGTGATGCATCCAGATGGAAATGGCACTTATATGCAGAGAACCAGGTAGCTAGGGATGGGACCCAAAGAATAAAAGCATGCATTTTCTTCTTGAAGTGGGAGCCGGGAGGTAAAGGAAATATGGGGGAAAAACCGATATATTAAGTAAAAAAAAAACCATCTATTAACTGTAAATCCGTTTTAAGAATTGAGTCAACTTATATAACTAGCTAGCATCTAAGCTAAAAAACCATTTTGACCAAAGCTCAATGTTTATAATTATGTCATTGAAGTTTCAAACTGCGATAGAAGGGACACTACAATACTTGGAATATGAAAACAATGAGGTATTGATTTGTAAGGTTGCCACTCAAACTGCTGTATAATAATGCTCCAATAATTGGTATACTAAAACAATAATTATTATTTTGTTACGTTTTATATTAAACACAAAGTTGAATAATATGGACGTCAACAAAAACTTTAAATCATAAACATGTTAAATATAAGATTTCAAAATGAAAACAAATTGAAAGAATGTTTCAGCTTTTAATATTGCTGAGATAAGGTTTTGAAAGAAAATAAATTGTGATTTTCTTATAAACTATTTGGTAGTCTATATTGAGAAAGAATGTTATAATTAATGATATATATTTGATAGAGATCAATTGACATATAAAATGTTTTTATTTTTATTTTACATTCAAACTCGAAACTTCTTATAATATACTTATGCACGCTATTGAGTTGTTTTTTAATTTTTATTATATACAAATTTTTATATATCCTACACCCCTTCTTAACATAAATCGTAACTTTGTCACCGTGTACAACCTTGGCTAGAAGAACAAAAATGTAACTACACAAATGGCTTCCAACTTAAAAAGACACAACACAAAAAAATATAATGTTCGTTCAATGTAATGTTCGCTTGCTCATGTTGTAATTGAGTGTTTAATTAGGGTGATCAAGTTAGAAGGAAAAAAGTGTAAAGTATTGACATGAAATATGGCCAACAGAATACATGAACAACAAACATTTTCAGATTAGTTGTAACATCTCGTATTTTAGTGTATTTTTATTGAATGATTATTTTTATTAATTCAAAAATTTATTCTTTTATTTTAAAATTGTTGGATTTTTAGTGGATTATTTTTATGATTTTTAAAATATGCGAAAATTAAATTTGATATGTTTTCTTAATATTTATTATTGTGATGCATTTAAATTGTTCTTCTTTTTAAATTAATTGATTGTTGGATTTAATTATTTTATTTTCATTGTATCATTACGTTTAAATTATTTTAATTGATTTGCTGTTTTAAAATCATTTTCGTTGGATCATTTTTGTGACCCAAGATGTGAGGATTGGACCTCACTTCTTTTCCCCACTTTTCTTTTTCCTCTTTTCTTTTTCTTTCCTCTTTCTTTTTTCTTCTTTTTCTTTTTCCCCCAGCTCTCTCCCGCGCGCGACGTCCCTCTCCCTCTTCCCCGTGCATCCGCGTCTTCCTCACCCAACCCACCGCCGTCGCACCGCCGTGCACCTCATCGCCCCTCCCATCAGCTTCCCCACCGGTCGGCGACCACCTCCCTCCGTTTCCTGCTCCTCCATCGCCGCCGATAGCCCTCACGCCCAACACCAAGCCGCGACACCTCTTGTACTCGCGCCAGCCGTCGCGCCACCACCGGCCACCATCTCTTCACCACTTCATCCTCGACCTCCTAGAAACCCAATGGACGCAACCCCAGCTCCGATCCGTCACCGGTGAAGCCTATTTATCTCCATCTCCGATCTCGGCATTTTTGGCCTAAAACCACCATTTGCGCCGCCACCCACGGCAAACCACCACCACCATTGGCTTCTCCGACATCTCTAGGCCCTACCCTATCAATTTTGGATCTTGGTTTGCCTTCGTTCAAAAGTGAGTTTTTGAGACCCACGGCCACAGTGCATTTTGCACTATTCTGCAGCTGTGTTGCCACTTCTTGCAGCTTCATGATCCTTCAAAAATTACAATATAGCGCTGTAAGTATTTTTATAAAGAACTTTTGTGATTTAAATGTATTTTTGCACTAACTCATTTCAACTGTGAACTGGATGGTTATGCCGGACTGAGTCCGAGGAGTTCGGGGGTTGGATGGATTATGGACGGAGTTATTGTGTGATTGGTTTGCATTGTTGGTTGTTGTTGTGGTGTTGTTTCATGTATATGGCATATTTACACGCATGTTCATGTTTGTAAATGAAAACTGGATTTTCACATGATTGCATACATGTTTATGTGTTTATTTAAAAATTGGATTTTCACGTGAAATAATTTTGAGTGTGTTTGAAATGACTGGATTGACTGGTTTGAGAAAAAGGGAAAGAGACTGTAGGGATGGTGGTAAGCAGGGATGGTGGTAGAGTCCCGCCTGTGATTCCCGCCTACGGTGTACGCGGTAGGAATGCTGGTAAGCAGGAATGGTGGTTGTGTCCCGCCTGTGATTCCCGTCTACGGTGCATGCGGTAGGGATGGTGATAAGCAGGGACGGTGGTAGAGTCCCGCCTGCGATTCCCTCCTACAGTGTCCGATAAATGGTTTGTTTTGTGTGAATCATTTTCTGGAAAAATGACAGACTATCTTTTTGGGCCAAAATGAGATTTTGGCGTGTGTTGGAAATAATCATTTTTCTGGGAAAAACGGTATTTTATGGCTAAGTGGATTTTGTCGTATGAATGCATGTTGGTTGCATTAATATGTTTTTATCCCGAGAGTTGCTTGGTTTATTCTTACATGTGGTACCATTTTATGGTATCGCAGATTTTGATGCAGATGAGGATAATGAGCTTTAGCTTGGCTCCGTTGGTGGAGTGATCTGGGATTGCTCCTGTTTATCGAGCTTCGTTTTTATCAATTTATGTATTTACCTTTGTAATATATTTGGGATGACTGTATAACTCTTTAAAGGTAATTTGTTTTGAATATTTGTATTTAAACTTCTGGTACTTAGATGACTTATTTATATTATCCGCTGTGATTTTTATTATGCACTTTTGCATGTTGCACACACTTGAGCACATTTCGTTGGGATACGTGACCCGTGTTGTCATCATCCTGACGTCACGATTCTCATGTTTTTGTACGTGGGAGTTGGGGCATCACATTAGTTGATATATCAGGTGCATTTTTTCAAAGCACAAGTATGTAAGATCATTGTGCATCTAAAATGAAAAGCACGACTCTGATATGGTATGAATCTAAAATGAAGAAAACTAGCAACATTAAAAGACAAGTAGAGTGCATAAGCCAATATATCAGCAACTAAACCTAACAAGCAAGTCATTCCATCAATGAAAACAGGAACTGTTAAAATCAGATGTGTGAAACAGTTTAATGTTGCTAATTTCTTCTCTCTGGCTTTATGAAAATTAGACTACATACAAGCAAGCAAATTGATCAACAATTCCTCATCCCGCATCCATTTAGAATGATAATTTTAAACCATTGCATATAATTAATGAGATGCTAATGCTGTTGTATTAGGTATAAAAGCAAAATCATTGGGTATAATTTGTCCTGCCCGTAACTCAATACTAAGTTATATTTGGTTGACTTTGAGCCTGTCTTTTTAAAGGAAGAATAATTACAGAAAGGGAATTTAGTTTTCTCTTTAGAACATTAATGGATCACCCAAGCATTATGGAGTTTGTGGTTCAATCGGAAAGAGCCATGTGAATGGTTTAATATTCCTCACAAACACATGATGAAACACACTCTCGCTTACGGGATTGTCCAATGTGTGTGATTCTGAAAACCTAAGCAACAATATTATAGGTAAACATCCCTGTTTCTACTTCACATTAAGCTAGGCTTTCATTAAGAACCATGAAGACATAAAACATAGTTTCATACCTTGGGAAATCGACTCCAACTGAAGGGATGGACAATCGACTCCAACCCACTAACTTAGGCCTTGGGCTGACAATGATGAAGAACGAAGCCTTAGGGTGTCGAGAAAATGGAACCTTTTTCACTGGTGTGGCCTCGGCAAATGCGAGTGAAGACGTCGATTACTGGGTTTTCGGTGGGGTGGAGCAGAGTAATTTGCTTACGCGATAATCACTGGGCTAGAGCCACGCCGATGTTAGTGGTTTCATTCAGTGGAAGGGACATGGTGAAAATTTTGAGTGGGTTTTGCAATATGTGCAGCTAGAGAGAAATAGAGAAGAAGAAATTGGGGACGAAGTTGAAATCGGGATTTGGGGGGAAATCTGATGCTCTTGTATCGAAATTGTGGTTTTGGCGCCGTCTACATTAAAATGACAATTGCAGCAAAATTGGGCGTCGGCATAGGTTTTTAACCTTATACAGCGGTATAATTCGCCTTAACTATCATTAAAGTTGCTGCAAAAGTCGGGGTAATACTTGCGGCGCCAATTTAGCGCCGCAAATGTGTTAAAAATCGCTGCAAACGGAATCAGTAAAATCGCACGGGTTGTAACCCGCGTCGAGCAAGAAATCGCCGTTAATAACTAGTTATTGCGGCGATATTATTTACAGCAGACCCAATTTCGCCGCAATAGACCCAATTTCTTGTAGTGTGTTTTGAGTCGAAATTTTAAATTTTGTTCTAAATAAATACTTTTAAGAATGAAATTAAATTCACTCCTAATAAATTTCGTATCTAAAAGTTAAATTAATTGTAGTATAAGTAGTGAAAGGAGGTACATGTTAGTGAATTGAACTAGACAAATAATTGAGGAAAAGATAAGAGAAAAGAGAGCTAGCAGCCTCCAATTATGAGTAGTGCTAGGCTGCGGTACGTCTAGCATTGACTGCTAGTTGTGCCGCTAGCACAAATTTATTATTTTTTTTGTAATTTTGTTATTCACATTTTTTTATCATTTTTAGATATTTAAAAAAATATTAAGAAAATATAATACTTTATTAATAGTAATTTCCTTAATTATTAAGTAAATAATAATAACAAATGATTAAAAAAAAATATTCCATATATAATACTATGTTGGCCAGGTTCGTAGGAGGTAGGACCAACATGGTCTAAGATTGTGGCCTGGTTCAATGTAAATTTATTGCAATGACTTCCGCAAGCTAAACGTTAAATCGCATATTAAATTTGTTGGAGTGTGTCTGCGCGCAGTATCGCTCTATGCAATATCTCTAAAAAGAGACCTATTAAGTCTCGATATCAAATATCATAAAATTAGACTTAATTGAATGCATTTTTCTTAACATCAAATTGTTTTAAATGGATTGTCAACTCAACTATCCGACAAGTTCATGTATCGAGATGAAGGGTTAGTTTGGGAATATAAGTGTTTTTAGTTATTCTCAAATTATATTCTCAGAAATTCTACATTTCATTCTTAATTAACTTTCTCATACTCTCAAAAAAAAATATAAAAAATAATAAAAAATTTTTAAATTTCAAAATAAAAATTATATTGAAAAAAAAATTAACTTTATAATATTTTTATTCAACTTTTTATCTCTTTTTTCCAGAAACCTAATAAAATATTTTAACTTAAACTATTTTACTATTATTTATAAATATTTTAAGATATTCCAAATATTAAATCGAGCCATAAACGTCATGAATTCAACTAAACCAATTACGTCAATTCAGTTTTTAAAAATAATTTATCAAGAATTTTACGAGATGCAGTATTTTATAGCTGGGCTATATAAAACAAATTATGTTTTCAAGTTCCTGCTAACTCCCTACAGATCTGGTCAGTTCGTACTTTGAATTCTTTGAAAAAAAGTTTGATTATTAGTAAGAAATTGCATGCTTTTGATCTTCTTTGCGTTCTTTAAATTAGGAAGGTTAGATACATTGTTTTTTAGTAGAAATTATTTTCTAGAGCTAATGGAGTGATCTTCGCGAAAAGTTATTCCAATAAATAAAATATTATAGACATAAAAGGATTTTACAAATAGATCCAACTTACTGATATGAAAGTTACAGTGGAAGAAGTAGTGAAAGGAGGTACATGTTAGAGAATTGAACCAGATAAAGAATAAAGGAAAAGATAAGAAAAAAAAAGAGCTACATGCCTCTAATTACCTCTAATTACGAGATATAGATATATAATATGTTTTTTCTCAGGTTCTTGTCTAGTTTTTTTTTTTTTTTTTTTTTTTGATAGCTAAGGAATGCGCTTAATTTGGATGTAGTTCCACGTGTTAGTCTAAGGTCGCTGGCGGCTACCTCGAGAAAGAGAGATAATAAGAAATTGAATAGTGATAAATATATAACATTTTACATAATATTTTTTACAATACATAATAAAAATAAGAATATTTTTATAAAATGATGTTAGTTTTATAAGGTATTTTATAAAAATATCCCTCCTTTTAAATGTTGTTTTATAAAATATTGTATAAAGTGTTGTATATTTATCATTTTTCTAAGAAATTATATTTGAATGGTGCTACTCCTGCAAAAGTCCACCGAAACAACCACTGAATAGGTAAAAAAATCTTTTTTTTTTCAAATTCATTAAACATGTTTTAAAAAAAATAAAAAATATAAATTCATTGTAAAATACTTGCTTAACAATTACCTAAAAAAAAATGCAACACCTTCAGCAGGAGAAGCTAGCATTTTCCATTATATTTTTAATCAGTATTAGGTTCTGTATAACTTTTTTAAAAAACTAGTTTTTTAACATTAGATTTTACTTTTTTATTTAAAATGATTACGTGATATTTAAAATATTATTTTATAATATTTTTATTCAATTTTTTATTTTTCCTTTCTCAAAATTTAATAAAATATCTTAATTCAAAGTATTTCACTATTATTCATAAATATTTTAAGATATTCTAAGTATTCAATGAGCCATAAAGGTCATGGATTACACTAAACCAATTATGTAAATTCAGTTTTTAAAAATAATTTATCAAGAATTTTTACGAGATGCAGTATTTTTTAGCTGGGCTATTTAAAACAAATTATGTTTTCAATTTCCTGCTAACTCCCTCCAGATCTGGTCAGTTCGTACTTTGAATTCTTTCAAAGAAAGTTTGATTATTAGTAAGAAAAATGCATGTTTTTCTTCTTTAATTGCGTTCTTGAAAGGAAGGTTAGATACATTGTTTTTTAATAAAAAATTACTTTCTAGAGCTAATGGAGTGTGCTTCGCGAAATGTCCTTTTCATTTGTTCTAATAAATGTTTTAGTGTTTATACCACATTATTAGTAATAATACTTTTAGCGCGTTACCAAATATAGAAATAATTATTCTAATTTCAAGTCGGTAGATAGAACAGTAAGATTTTATTTATAAAATTCAAATCTAGTCTCAATTGAGATTCGACCCTCATGCAGAATCAAATTTCAAATTTGACCGCTGTTACGTATTCTATCCACTCTATTTAGAGAAGTGATAATTGCAATTATGAGTGCGCAAGCGCCACGCAGTTACTTTGATAAAAATTAATATTTTAATAGTAGACCTCACTCTTTTTCAAAGCTACTACACGGCGTTTGAACACTCCACGACTGTATGTGGCATTACTTCTCTATTTAATAGACAACATGTTGTAGTCTTACAAATAGCCACGTGGCAGTCTTACATACAACCATTTGGTATTCTTATAAATTAAAAAATAATTTTACTTTTATATAAAACTTAAAAGAAATAATCTTTAATATTAAGAAATTATATAATTAAAAATTGCATTCTTTTAATATTTAAATAAATACTAAGTTATTTTTAATATAATTCTTAAAAATTAATTTATTTTTAAGATTTCTTTTTCTAACAAATTCTTATATGGGAAAATAATTTATTTTTATTTTATAATTTTTAATAAAAATAAATAACTTTCCCGTAGAAGTCTGTAAGGCTGCCATGTGCCTTTTGTTGTGTAAGGTACTGAATGGGATGTGGAACGCCAAAATTTAAGTTTGAAGGACCTAGGTTTGACTCGTGTGTTGAAATAATGCTCGGCCTTCCTCTTCTTGGTCGCCATCCGTATCTCCGCTTCATGTCTTCTTTCTTCTAGCAAGTCTAACTACTCCAATTTCTCATTGTTGGACCTTCAATCGATGTGTTGAACCATGGTGGTTGGTACACCTATCTCTGTCGGAACTACTGCCTCGCTACCATAAGTGTGGGCGAATGGTTTTTCCCCGGCCAGTGCCTTAACAGTATTTCAGTATGCCCACAAGATCCCTGGGAGTTCTTACACCCGGTTCCCATTCTTGTCTGCTAGCTTGTTGTTTAGGATTCCTAGCAGAGTTTTGTTGGTTGCCACGACCTATTTGTTGGACTGTTGGTGACTCAGGGAAGAATACATGAACTTGATTCCAGTTCTGCGAACCAATTGCAATAATGGAGGGAGTCAAATTGTTGCCCATTGTCCGATATGATGCTTCACGGGACGCCAAATCGACAAACAATGGCTTTCCATAGGAATCTTGGGAAGGCGCCAGTGGTTATAATCGCCAGAGCTTCTGTTCTACCCACTTGGTGAAGTAGTCCACAGCGATGACTACAAACCTTATGCCCCCTTGCTTGCAGGTAAAAGCCCGACTAAATCCACTCCCCATTGTGCAAACAACCATGGAGACATGATTGATGTCAGCTCCTCTGGCAGCAATTTGGTACTAGTGCATGTATCTGGCACTTTGAACACTTCCTGACAAATTCCACCGCATCCTTGAAGGCATGGGGCAAGTCGTACCCTGCCCTCATTACCTTTCAAGCCAATACTTTGCCTCTAGAATGATTCCCATAAATTCTCCCATGTATCTCGACTAGTATGTATTGTGCTTCTTCCAGTGAGACACATCTCGGGAGGGACTCCGAGAAGTCTCGCCTGTATAAGACAGCGTCTACCAAGGTGAAGTGCACTGCCTTGATCTTGACTTTTCGAGCTTCCCATTTTTCATCCAGTACCACATTGGTGTCCAGGTACTTTATCACATCCAATGCCAACTCTGGAGCCCCCTAGTGCACCACCTCGACCTCGACCCCTATGGCGGGGACCTCTACCATCAGGGTAATCTTGGGTTCTGGCAAGGGTGAGTCTTCTCGTATTTAGGCTGTTCAGGCTAACTTATATGCGCTTTGGTTTTCTTCCGTCGACATCTGTTGGATGAGGAAGTAACGGAAAGATTCACGTTTCTCCCACACCAGTTGCAAATACTTTTATAGCTTCTCACCTTCCATGGCGAATCCGCACTTGTTTAACGATTACCTGGGACTTGACCTTAACCTCGATCTCTGTTGCACCCAACTTCTCGGCTACCAACAGTTCAGCAGGTAGTGCTTCATACTCAGCTTCGTTATTTGTGGTTTTGAAGGCAAGTTTAATCGCATAGTTGTGCTCCTTTCCCAAGTCTGTGGTGATGTGCACCCCTACTCCCCCTCTAGCCCGGAAGGACGAGCCATTTACAAAGACCTACAGGGATTTCTTATGGGTGCAACAGGGATCTCTTTTAAACTCAACTACAAAATAGGCCAATATTAGTCCTTTTAAGTCAGTACGTGGAAGATACTCTATGTTGAACTCGCTTAGTTCAATAACCTAGTTCATCAAGCGGCCTAAGGAGTCCGGCCATTGCAAAATCTTCTTAAGGGTTGTTTCAATTAGCACTTTCATTGGGTGGGTTTGGAAATACGACCTCAATCGCCATGCCTCGATCACTAGTGCAGAGGCCATCATATCCATCCACAGATGCCTTTCCTCAACTCCCCTGGAATGCTCAACTAGTGTAGTGCATCGGTTTCTGACATCCATTCGCCTCCCGTACCATGATTGGTGAGATGGTGTTTGGGGACACCGATAGATATACGGTTAGGTCCTCCCTCGGCTCTACATGGCTAAGGAGTAGGGGGTGAACCAAGTACTCCTTCAGCTTGCCAAATGCCTTATTACATTTGTCATTCCAAGTTAGCGTCTTTCTCAAAACTTTAAGGAATGGTAAGCACTTGTTTGTTGACCGAGAGAAAAATTGATTGAGGGTGGCCACTTGTCTTGTCAACTTTTGTATGATGTTTATTCTTCATGTTGGCAGCATGTTCATTATGGCCTCAATCTTCTCCGGAGTGGCCTCGATCTCCCGCTCCGAGACCATAAAGCCCAAGGATTTTTTCGGATTCCACCACAAAGGTGCACTTTGCCAAATTCAGTTTCATCTTATATTAGCGCAAGACTGCAAAAGCTTCTCGTAAGTCATCCAAGTGGTGTTCAGGTTCGTTACTCTTGACCTGCAAGTCGTCCACATAAACCTCCATGCTACGGCTTATCTGATTTTTGAACATCTGATTGATCAATTGTTGATATGTTGCTTCTCCGTTCTTCAGTTTGAAAGGCATAGCTCGGTAATAATAGAGTCCTTATCGTCGAGATTCATCTAGATTTAGTTGTATTCTGAACAAGCATCCATGGAGCTCAGTAGGCAATAGCTTAGCATGGAGTTCACGATTAGGTCTATGCGAGGTAACGTGAAGCTATCATTCAAGCATGCCTTTTTTAGGTCAGTAAAGTCGACACGTTCTCCATTTGCCAGTTGGCTTCTTTACTAAAACCACATTGGATAGCCATTCGGGCTAATGTGTTTCCTGGATGAACCCCACGGTAAGGAGAAGGTCAACTTCCTCAGGTATGGTGGCATAGTTCTCTACGCTGAAACTTTTGCATTTCTTTTTTTTACTTTCTTGGCCTTAGGGTTCAACGAAGGTGATGTTCAATGACTGTATTATCGATTCTAGACTTCTCATTGTGACTCCATGCGAACACATTGTGATGCTCAGTCAGAAGTTTCTTCATGGACCACCTCATCTCGACTTTCATTATCATTTTGTGCCTCACTATTTGTCCAGGTCTTCCCAGGTCGATGGAGACCAGCTCCGAGGGATCGTTCTGCCCTGCCTGTTAAAGGGTTTGTTTTTCCTAGATTTCCTCATCCCGATCAGAGAGGTCCAGCAATGGTGGTGGTCCTCTAATGTGAATCAGCTTCTTGAGTGCTCGGACATGTGTGCCCCTAGCCTTCAACTCTTGTACATAGCATTCTCGGGGAGTACTTGCTCACCCCTGACCTTGCCCACTTAGGCTTCTGTGGGAAACTTCATCTTCAGTTGATAGGTTGAAGTTATCGCCTTTAGATTGTTTAGGGTGGGACTCCCCAGAATTACGTTATATGACGACGGAGCTTTTACCAACAGAAATTCGATCATTGTTGTGATGGCTCAGGGGCCTTTCCTGCCAGGAATGACAAGTTGATGGCTCCCACTAGCCAGACTAGATCACTCGTGAACCCCTTCAGTGGCATGGGTGTCAGGCGTAGGCAGCTGGGATCAATTCCCATTTTAGTGAATGCATCCCAAAACAGAATGCCGGCTGAGTTGTCGTTGTCTATCAAAATTCTCCGAGTTATGAAGTTAGCGACCAACATGGTCACTACTAGTGCGTAATCATGGGGGGGGGGGGGGGAAGCACCTATCTATTTGTCTTCTTTGCCGAATGTGATGACAGTGGTCTCGGAGCACTTCCTATGTTTAGTTGGGGACCTTTCCAATGTGAATACCTCTTAGTATTAGTATTAGGCCCTTCGGGCATGGACCTTCCTTCCAACTGAGGTGGGGCTGCCCTAGGCATACCCACTAGCTATGGTGCATATCTCTCCCAAGAAACTGTTATCGAATGCCGGGGTATGGCTGGAGAAGTTTCGAGGTGTCTTTTGTTCAATTCTCTGCCTATTGGGCTTTCAATCCGACGTTATCTCACGCGCCTGCCTCCTTGGTCAGACTAGCCTTCGTTGAGTGTTGGGCGAACAAACGTTCCAACTCATTCATCTTCTTCTTTAGCATGTAATAGTATCCAGAGTGGTGACCGTCTGACCGTCTGTACGTGAAAAAGTGGCGGTTCTTTCGGTCATGTTGGTCAGTATCTCGCGAGGTCAACTTACTCTCCTATTGTACATTCAGGCTGGAACCATAAAATAGAACACTCACACACACGGCTGGAACCAAAATTCGAAACTCCCAAATCACAAGACACAAATTGCTTAGCAAAATCTCAATCGCAAGAAAAATATTACGGTAGGAACATCACCTGTTTTTATCCCCTTTTCAAGCCACGGAACACAGTAGATGAGCAAAAAGAGGGAATCCGAAAGACCCAAAGCTGATACATGGCAGAAAATTTCAAAAAAAGAAACCCTAGATTAAACCCATAAATCTAAGATTTTGAAATCAGAAATTAGAGTCATAGAAATCCACTTACAAGGTTGATTTCCTTGAAGACTTATGGTGGAAATCTTAAACTCACGAAATGAGAGAGATCAGCTTGAAGAAATGAGAGGGATCGTGCGGCTTGGGTGAAACCGAAGGGTTTCTTGTGTGAAGAAGGAGACTAGTTTTTTCTTTTCTTTCGTATGCCTTGAGACCGACAGATGAGAGAAGGAGGAAGAAGTCCAATTGACTTCTTGAGGAAGTCGACAGTTTCAATTTGAGAGAAAGATGAGTTGATTAGTCAAGGCTTGTCTGACAAGCTAAGGATGGACGGTGGGGATTCAAGCATAGGGAGATATTTTCTCACCTACCCATCCTATGGTTGAGAGGGTTTGGGTCACTTCTCAATTAGATAAAAATAGAGGGCTTAAAAGAAATATTTTAAAGTCATAAAACATATCCTTAAATTATTTAGTAACCCACTTTAAAAAATAAAAAATAAAAGCACACCCATCTTAAAATAAAATAATAAACAATAAAATAATAAAAATCTTTATCTCAAAATATTTAATTTAAAATATTAATAGATGACGTAAGGACCTACGTAATAGGATTCGGGTATTACACTACTATCCACCGAAATAACCACTACCAAGTTCCACAACTCTATTTAAGTGGGACCGTTAATCGGCATTAGCACTTATAATTTTACATATCGTCTTCGATCGAGAAAGGTAGCAAACACGAAGATATATATCTCACATTACTTCTCATACTCCTCATCCATGTATTTGACAGTATCAACAGACTGCACAATATTAAGAAAAACTAAACAATTCATCGGGCAATTGAAAATAAAAAAATCTAAATATCGTATTGTTTATGACATGATGTGACTCTATATTCTCCAAAAATTGGTATCGGATAAGTTTTCATATGCATTAAGGTGATCAAGGTTCGATGATGACGCTTGTGACGCCCCGACTCCCACGTACAGAAACTCGAGAATCGTGACGTCAGGATGATGACAACACAGTCACGCATCCCAACGATAGTGCCAAGTGTGTGTACATGCAACAATGTACAATAAACAACGCAGCGGATAAATGAAGCAAGTCGACTAAGTACCAAAATATTTTTATACAAATTAATATAAGTAAAATGATTAAATAGAGTTATACAATTATTCCAAATAAAAATATAATACAAAGCCAAATACATATACCAGTGATCCCAAATCACTCCTTAGGCGGAGCCGAATCCTCAGGCTCACCCTCAGCTTCAACTGCATTAAAATCTAAGTTACCATAAAACGGTACCGCAGGTAAGTATAAACCAAACAACCACGAGATAAAAATATATTAATGCAACCAACATGCATATATATGATGAAATATGCATCATACCCAAAATATCATTTTTCCAGAAAATGAATATTTTCTAACACATGCCAAAATCTCATTTTGGCCTAAAAATAATAATCTACCATTTTTCTAGAAAATGATTCGCGCAAAATCCAACCATTTATCAGACACTGTAGGTGGGAATCGCAGGCGGGACTATACCACCATCCCTGCTTACCCACCATCCCTACCGCATGCACCGTAGGCGGGAATCACATGCGGGATTCTACCACCATCCCTGCTTATCATCATCCCTACAGTTCCTTTCCATACAATGAGTACCAATCAGCGCACTGTAGGCGGGAATCACAGACGGGACTCTACCACCATCTCTGCTTACCACCATCCCTACCGTGCGCACCATAGGCAGGACTATATTACCATCCCTACTTACCACCATCCTTACAGTCTCTTTTTCCTTTTTCTCAAACCAGTCAATCCAATCATTTCAAACATACTCAAAATCATTTCTCACATGAAACTCAGTTTTCAAATAAACACATGAACATGTATGCAATCATGCGAAAACCCAGTTTTCAGTTACAAACATGAACATGTGTACAAATATACCATGTACATGAAACAACACATTATCCAACAACCAACAATCATAACACAGTCCAAAACACACAAACATTTCATCCTCCAATCCATCCGACTCCCTTATTCCTCGGACTCAGTCCGGCATAACCAACCAGTTCACAGTAAAATGAGTTAGTACAAAAATACATTTAATTCACCAAAGTTATTTGGGAAAAATACTTACAGCGCTATATAATAATTTTCGGAGGATCACGGAGCTGCGAAAAGTGGCAACACAGCAACATAACAGTGCAAAATGCATTGTGGCCATGGGTCACAAATACCCTTTTTTGAACGATGACAAACCAAGACCCGAGATTGATAGGGAAGAGCTTAGGGATGTCGGTGAAACCAATGGTGGTGGTGGTGGTTGGCCGTGGGTGGCGGAATGAGCGACAGTTGAAGACCAAAATGTCCAAATCGGAGATGGAGATAGATGGGTTTCATCGGTGGCAGATCGGAGCCAAGGATGGGTGTATTAGGTTGCTAGGAGATCGAGGATGATGTGGTGAAAAGGTGGTGGCCAGCGGTGGTGCGCGAGCTCCAAAAGCTGTGCGGCTTGAAGCCACGCGTCGAGGAGTTTCGTGGCAAGGGAGGGGCTGAAAACATGGGGCACACGACGACGCATGGGGCTGAGGAAGATTCGAACAAAGGAGATAAAGGAGGGGAAGCAGCGCAAGGGAGAAAGCAAGGGAGAAATAAGGAGAAAAGGAAAGAGAATGAAAAGAAAAAGAGGAAAGATAAGAAGAAAATAGCAAAAAGAAAAATGGAGGGAAAGAAATGAGGTCCAATCCTCACATCTTGGGTCATATAAATGATCGACGAAAATAATTTCAAAACAACATGTTAAATAAAATAATTTAAACATAGTGATAAAATAAAAATAAAATAATTAAATCTAACAATAAACTAATTTAAAATAAAGAGCAATTTAAATGCATAATAGTAATTAATATTAAAGAAACATATCAAATTTAATTTTCACAAATTAAAAACCATAAAAATAAACCCACTAAAAATCTGACAATTTTAAAATAAGAGAATAAATTTTTGAATTAATTAAAATAATCATTCAATAAAAATACACTAAAATACAGGGTATTACAACGCTAGCTATGTAGTCTCTAGTTGTCCATATAGTAATTTATCAAAAATAAATAAAAACCCCTATATAGTATATTGCTGCTGGTCTATACTAAGCAATGGCCAAGACCATCATGTCTACACGTTGTAATTAGTAATACATAATTTAGCACTAACAAATGACAACTCAGATTGAGATGCTGAATTAAGATAATTCGTCACATATCAAGTGAAGGGAGAATACTTGATATGACCATGTAGTGATCCCTTGTTCAAAATATTGATGTGTATTGATATATATGTATATATCAATACTGGATAAATAATGTTGGATTGTGATAGTATTAATCGTCAATGGCCAACTACATGTACACCACCTTCACTCTCATATATGTGTGTGTGTGTGTGTACACATATATATATATACACATACAAACGAACAACATCACCCAAAACAAAAACCAACTCCAAGAGAATTTGGTATGTAGAATACACTTGACTTAGAGTGATTATCTAATAATAATCCATATTTCTTTTCAAACTTAGAAGGACTAGCATATATAATAACACTAACAACAAAACATCCATCTATGTTTTGAGAATTCTTGAAATGAAAAAGAATTTGCAGTTATGTATGGGTATTCGTTACCTTCAATCCCCAACTAAATGAGTTTCAGCTCACCCTTGGTTGAAATGGCTCACCAACAAGCCCGTCGGGCTTAGTCAACGCCTTTTCAATCAAAAGCACTCGACGTCCGTCCTACAATCTGCACCCAACAATCCAATTAATTTTTAGTTTAAATCTCAATACCAGAATATAACACAAAAAAAAAAAAAAAAAAGCAAAAAATTATAGGAGTAATGGTTTTAATCACAATCTTAACTACATAAACCAACTAGGGAAAATCAACTACAAAACACTTTCCTTACATCCTCTTCACTTAGGAAAAATCAACTACAAAGCACAACCTCAACCCATTTTACTTCTCTCCATACTTAGTACTAAGCCAAACTTTAAAACTTCTCATTTCAAGCATTCTAAATGAATTCATGAACATGACAAATAGCATGTTTGCTGCCTAATAAAGGCCATTGAGTTTTTTAGATAAAAGATATATGGATGGAAGCAACAATTGGGTTGAGGTCCTCCCTTTCATTAAATTTAATGTAGTATTGTATTGAATGATTTATGTAGTGTAGTTTCATTTCAAAAAATAATAATAATAACAATCAAGACTTCCCAACAAACCATTGATCCCAAAACTATACTAGTGTTGGGGAAAAATTCTATACAAACCTGATTTTAGTTACAACATGGCATAAACCAGAGAATTGAAAGAAAATGAAAGTATACCCAAGCACAAAGTATACTAGTGTTGAAGAAAAATTATAACGAAAACTAGCAAGGTTACAACTAAGCATAAAATAGCAATTTGAAAGAAAATGAAAGTATACTAGTGCACAAAGTATGCTAGCTAGTTATAAGCTTGAGCTCGACTCACAATCAAATAAAACTAGCAAGGCCTAAACATCAATCAATACTTAGTTTGATCTAAAAGTTCTCAAAATAAATAACTTTTACCAAATCTTGAAGAAAAGTGTTCTCAAAGTACATTCCCATGATCTACTAGTTTAACACATAGTCATAAAGGGTTAAAGGCTCTCAAAACTGAATTCATTCAAACTCAATATTAAAAACAGAAGTTCTTCTCAATATTTAAGAAGAGTAGAAATAAATATGAATATTCAATAAGCCTACATTTCAAATGATAGCAACCAACTACCCCAAAACAGACCCACAACATAGATGCACAGAAAGGAAGTACAACTCAAATGCACAAAACAGAACCACAACTGTCATGTGCACTAAAATCCCACTGCAGTAAAACAAAACTAAATAACAGATTAAGTTTGTAGTACAAGCTGTCACAAAGGCTAGTAGAATGCAGAAAACATAAGTTGAAGATAATAATAATTTTTTGCTAATAGTACAACAGGAAAAGGTAATAATAAAAAATAATTAATATATCATTGCTCATTTTACTATCCAAATCTTTACATTGATACAATTTTTATAAGATAAACAAAGGGATCACCGGAATTGAAAAAAAGTTAAAGAGCAGGCCGTCAAACATCAAAGAAAATAGAATAGGGAGAGATTAGTACTAGGCGTATAGCTTTAATTAATTTATGCTATAAAAGTAGATATGTATACTAATTATTACTTGATCAATCCGCCAATTAACAAAAAGTTAGCTAGCTCACTTTCTAGGCTGGGATAATGATACAGTTAACCACCTGCTAGCTGGCTAAATGACTCCCCTTGTAGTGCCCTCTCTCTCTCTCTCTCTCTCTCTCTCTCTGTGTATAATTGTAGCATTTCCTTCCTATCAAAGTAAGCTATACATTTTCAATTATATGATGAGCAACTATTTTTAGGCCAGTTAATTGTCTTGTTAGGGTAAATAGAAGTCAGATACCAGCTGCTCAAGCTATACCTCAACACCTAATTCCAATTTAAAGGAATTTGAAGATGATATATTTATTATATTATTGCACCTCCAATATTCATATGAACTGTTTCATCTTATCTAACTGGGAACTTCTACTTCTTTACACCAATTACCAATTAAGCAGCTTGCATTAATTAATCATGTCAAGCACAAAGATCTAGTAGCTAGTTCTAGACCTAATTAATTAACTCATGAATATTTTAGCTAGTATAGTCTCCTTTCAGCATGCTTTCCATTGAGTTTTCATCATTTCCATATATAGCCTACGTGTATATATAATATATATATATATATATATATTTGTATATATATATATATATATTCATTTATATATAATAACTAATTATAGCATACACCCATTTATTATCTTCCACCTTAATCCATCACTTTGATATTTAACCGATGATGACAAATCACATCATCCATCTGTCTTCTTTTTTTACTTAAATTAATTGGTTGGAATGAATTCTGAATTATGACATTACGCATGCATTGCAGTACTTTTTTCTTTTTTTGGAGGCTGACCTAATTAAAATTAGAATATCGATCGATGATCTTCGGATTAACATGTGCGAAGGTACTAGTAATTCCGGTCCCTGTTCGCTTATACATTTTAATTTATTTCGACTTTGTTTATACATATCATGTAATTAGAATATCGATCCGTACATTCTATATGTTGAAGCAAGCAACGATCAACGTACCTCCTTAAGTACTGAGTTTACTTAATTTATGATATTTTCTTTGGTTTTCTAGGTAACAAATTTGAGGTTTGTACATGATTAATTAGTGTAGATCGGGGAGCTGGCCAGGGTTAATAAATACGCTAGCTAGCTTAATTTGTTTGATCAAAATCTCAAGACACATAAAAAAATTAATCTTTTTGTCCTAGCAGCTTGCACATGATGATCATGATCATCATATATATACAAACTAGTTATTAGATAACCTAAAGAAAACAAACAAGCAGCTTGCACATGATGATCATGATCATCATATAGGCAGAATGCATGCATGCAAATAGAAAGAATAATTGGAAGAAAAACAATGAAATTCAACCAAAGTTCTAAATCAATCTTCCCTAACTACTCTCATAGCTAGAAGCAAAGGATTTTGATATCTCATCACGAATTATGTTCCAATATTACTTTCCGCAAAAAATAAATACACTTGTATGCTTTCTGATCTAGAGTCTTGTTAACAAGGCATTTATTTCTATTTCTAATAGTTATAGATGATCAATATATCATACAGAATCGAGGGGGATGGATCTAAGTATTTGTATATATCAAAAACAGAAAATCGAGGGGCAATAAAAAAGGCATTTATTCTATATGGATACAAAAGAAAGATTTAACGTACAATAATTCATGATCAGCTAAACAATTTCCACAAAACTCTAAGAAATGCACATTCAAATAAAGCAAAATTCTTAAAAAAAAAAATCTTCTAATTACATATTAGAAGGTACCAAAAAGGGCCATAAATGCTGCAACAGAAAAGGCTCTATTTTTGCAAGAAAATCACCCACAAATCGCTGCATTATGGTGATATCCACAGCTTAGACCACCACATACACAAAAGACAGATATACACAAATTAAACCTCAGGGAAGAACATGGGAATCAGATTGATAATGATAAAAAATTATTGTACAAACAAACAAAAAACCTATGAAGCACTACAAGAAATGCAGAAAGGTTTCTCTGATAGAAAAATTAGACACCAAAAATATACCTAAAAGGGAATTTATTCAAATCAACCTCAGTCGTTCACAAAATAGAGCCCAAAAACTTAGTTCCCAGCCCAATATGGAGGCACTATTTCCCAATCTAATTCAAGGGGTAGGAAACGACTCGAAATATTGGAGTGATGCCGCTGGGAAAGTCAGAAATCCGCGTGTAAACTGGGGTAGGAGGAACTTTAAGTTGCAGGTGGGTTATCCATGGAGGAACATCAAAGTATAGGGGGAGCTGGAGAAGGATGTGGGAAAATGGGACTCTGAAGGTGAATGGAGGAGTTTCGGCAGTGTGGCCTTCAAGTGGCATTCCGTCCGTCCCAAACAGTAGTGACTGTCAGCATAAATAGGAGGTGGAAGCGTTGGGAACGTATTTGGCAAAGTGGGTTTTCGTATTTCTTGGGTTTTGTCAAAGTGGAGAAGATCAGGCCTTGGGGGGAAAATTTATCTATTTGCGTGCTTGGGTGCCCCAAAATCAATTCCGACGTAAATTACAGCGTTGCAACAAGTTAAAACCTTTTCCAGCACACACATTCGGTGCTAAAACCAAAACAATCACTGCAAAAAACTTTTTAATTGAAGTCTTGGACAAAAACACTAGTTTGGTGTTAAAAATGTGCGGCGAGTTGAAAAGGACATTATTTGCGGTGATTTTTTTTTTTTTTTTTTTTTTTTGCAATGATTTATAAATCGCCAGTAAAGACCTTTTTCTTGTAGTGGATATTGAGTTGAGTTTAGCTGAGCTCAGTTCTGTATGAATAATAGCAAGTTGAGTAGTGGAGAGAGTTATGTGAGACTCATCCAAACTGAGTTTAAAGTGTGTTTGGATGTTAAGATGAGTTTAATACTTTTTATAAGAAGTTAAAAAAGGTCGTGGGTTCCTTGTATAAGAAAGTTTTGAGTTGAGATGAATTTAGTCATTTGAGAGTTGGGTGTGACTGAATTTAAAATTAGACTGAACTCAATTAAGTCTTGCAACCAAACGCAGCCTAATAGAAGGTAAATGGGAAGAAGTGGGTGCTGTCATGAACTGGCATCTCGTATACGGTAAGGGCAACAAGAGTTTGTTGTTGATCAGATGATATCATGGTATTAATATAAATTCTCTCACGTGTCACATGTTATGCTTGTTCGATGGGAAGAAGTTGGTCCTGTTGTATGTATATATCTTGTTCGATCGCCCGCATTTTGCAATTTTTTATTTGCAATAATCACACTAAATTACCAATTTCAATGATCACACAAGAAGCTATTAAGAACTTTAATATACGCCCTATGTAATTACAAGTTGACACCATTACCCTTTAATTTTTTCTCTACGGTCATTTGCTTTTTCTTTCTTATTTTTAAAATTTTTAATTTACAATGATTTATATAATGTCTTTTTAAAAATTGTTTGTGGTAATTTGCACTTTTGAAACGGAAAATGGAATATATTGCATTTGTTTGGTTGCTTGGGAGGTGATTATGGAAATTGATAGTTTAGGGTATCATTGCAGCTTGTATGGTTTCATATATTATTATTATTATTTTTTTTTTATTGTTCTGGCTTTGTAGGGGGAAAACTATAATTTCTCAGGAGATGAAGAGAGCATGGATGACGAAAAACTATCGGTTACTTTCAAGGTGGAGCTTTATTTAGGACCTTTATAAAGCACCTTCATTTTTTGAAAAGGAAAGTACGTAAAAACATACTAGGGTGTAACCGGTCCGGTCTGGTTCAGTTTTGGACAGAATTTTAGACCGAGTCAGTATGTACCGGTTTTGTATTTTTCAAAACTAATTACACACCAATTACCCTCCTAAGCCGGTACTTCTAATTTTATCGATTTCCGGTTCAGTCCGGTCAAGTTTTATGGTTTATATATGTAGTAACAAAATAAACATCTTAATAAAAGCAGCTATAACTATATAATTATTAATAACTAAACTAAAGGTGGGGAGCTTAATACAGGCAATTTGTCCAACTACTATATTTTGCTTCGTTTAGTGTCAAAGACCTAGTATAACCATTCTTTTAATTATAAACATCCATATGCTATAGTGGGTTTATATATGCTAGAATATATATATATATATATTAATATTATAAGCTCCAATTAATTTCTTCACCCGATCCATATATGAAAGTCACCTATTACATGCATATGTTAATTTCAAAGTAATTTCTTACATGTTATTATTCCTTATTTTTATTTTTATTTATTTTTGTTGAGCCTTCACAGTTTAAAATAATATGAGATGTTGTAATATGCAGAAGCAGACGATCAAATCATTTTGGAATATACAAGAGAATAATGGGATTTTTGAATTAGTAGATGAATCGATGATGATAATGATATGCAGATGCAGATGATAAAATCAATTTAAAATAGATGATATGCATTGGAGCAAAGCCACTTGAAAGCTTTCATTCAACTCAGAATCTCATATGCTTAATCGAACAAAACAAACAGAGCTTTAGGCTAATGTGGTCCTTAGAAAAAAAAAAAAAAACTAGGAAGTGTGCAACCCAAATATATCATTGCAGATTAAACAAACAGAGCTTCAGTGCTTCACTGTCGTACATACTAGCTTATATTTTGCACTATGTGATGGCTTATATTCTTTTTGCCCTTAACTTATCATCTCTTAAACAAGCAGATCATCAAATCATGAGTTCTCATTCCGTACACACAGGGCAAGTTGGTTGGTTATGGGAATTATAGTATGCGGGGGCTCGAGAGCATACAAAACAATAGCTTCAAGTGACTATCTAGATGAGAAAACTTATTTCAAACACACTTTAATAATTTATTTGGGTTGATGGAACTGAGAAAAAAGATTTAGATTGTGATCTTAAAAATTTAAAATACTTGTTTGGACCATATATTAAAATTAATTTATAGATCTATTTCTTGCCTCCATTGAGCTCATATCTTCTTGCTCGATCGAGAGAAAGATGAACCTTGCCTTTAAGCTCTTAAGAATCTAACAGTACAGTCTAGATCTAAGGTCTAATTGAGCACACTGTCCAAAGATGATTGAGAATTCAAGAGAGCATCCTAATCTTTATTGAAAACAAGGGTAACACTCCATCCCTCTAGGGTTCACTACAAGAAAAAATCCTCTTTTTGGGCAACATTAAGTTGCAAGAAAAAGGCATAAATCAGTGGCAAAATAATTATTTACGGCTATTTTTTATCGTCAGAACATCCAAGCTCTTAAGAAAATGCTGTATGCAGCAGTCAGAAAATAATACTTTTTCGGCAATAATTATCGCCGGCAAAAGCCTAGCATTCCCCGAACATTTCCCAAGCAATGATGTGGACTCTGAGCAGGATCGAGGACTACAAGTAGATTTTCTTTGCCAATGGCCCAAGGCTTTTGATAATTGGTGGCATGTGCATGTCATTATGCTTCATTAGGTTCTCTGTATGACTTGTACCATGGTTATCTTTATTTTAGTACAAGAATATTCTCTCCAGGTTTTAGAAATAAATAAAACATAAAAATTAAGAAGAAAAATTGTTTTCGTTAATTTGTTGTTTTTTAAAGTTTTGAAAAATGATTCCTGTTTGTGAAGGTCCTACCCCCCCCCCCCCCCCCAAACACACACACACACACACACACACACACACACAAAACAAGAACTTTGCCATTAAACTCTCAAACTCAGAACATAAACCTGATGGTAGAAGGATACAACTCATAGAAAAAGATGGGATAGACAAAGCCACTACTTTCAATAACATTTACTTTCGACCTGAAATAGTAATTTTTCTTTCCAATCTTGAAACTTCTTCCACACCCTTTGTTTACTAGACTGGAAATTTGGACTTAGATCTAGTACCAACTAAAGGAGGTAACCCGAGATATTTTTCATATTGTTGAATCCCACTATTAATACTCCATAATAGTTTAATCTTTTCCTTCAACACCCTTTCTACATTACTACCAAATCATAGATGTTTTATCCTTGTTATTTTTTTTCCCAGAAACATTCTCATAAGCTTTTAAAACAACTTGAACTCTTTTATTTTCTTCCACATCAGCCTTACAAAAGATGACATTCTCATCTGCAAAAAGCAAATGGCTGATATTTGGAGCACCCCTACAAATTTTTAATCCAGAGATCATACCTCTAACCTCTGCTTGTTTTAACAGAGTTGAAAGTCCATAAGTACACAGTAAAAACAGATAAGGGGACAAAGGATCCCCTTGTCTCAAACCTCTGGAAAGATAAATAGGCCCTTTGGGATCCCCATTAATCAGAACAGAAAAGGAAACTAAATGCACACAATACATAACCAACTGAATGAAGGACTGTTGAAAACCCATAACTCCCATCACAGTTCTAAGAAAATTCCATTCAACACCATCATAGGCCTTACTCATATCTAACTTAATAGACATAAACCTTTTTTTCCATTTTTTTTCATATACTTTAAAAAGTGCACCAATTCTTAAGCAATGAGGACATTATCAGTTATTAACCGACCAAGTACAAATGCACTTTGAGAATCACCAATAATTCTAGGCAATGCTAATTTTAATCTATTAGTAATTACCTTAGCAATAAGCTTATAGGGCACATTACATAAACTAATGGACCTATAATCAGTAACTAATCAGAGTACGATAAGTACGACTACTAACCCCATCATGCTTACCCCATAGTAGATTGGCCCATCGAGAGCTCCCCATACTTGAGCCCATTTTCCACACTTGTCTTCTCTTTCTCTGTTGGCCCAAAAAACCCCTTCAGCCCATTATGCATATGCTCATCGAACGACTTCGTATTAGTTTTCGTAATTCCCGTGTAATATCATCTCCATGCATTTGAACTTCCTCAATATATAATTGATACTAACTTTTTGCCCCCGTCAACTAACTGAACCAAGTTTTCCTCCATAGTATTGATAGAAAGTGATGCTAAATTCTCATGATCCATTACGGCTTTCCCCTTGGATGACACCGCGATATTAGGACCAATTATCTCATCCATAGGCACCGTAGCAACCACCGGATCTATATCCTTCCCAAGCGGCACTTGTGTTGCCATTGATACAGATCCTCTAGCTGATTATCCATCCTCAAGCACGAACATTGCACGAGATAGTGAAAAAAACTGCCCTCTACGCAGCCCTAGAGCTAGAGAGGAAAAAAAAAAGAGGAAGTACCGGTCAGGGAAAAAGATGAGGGAAAGGAAGACAAGGGATGAGTTCTAGAAAGTTATTAGTATTTTCAACTGACAGAAAATTAAAATAAAACTTTTTTTTTGACAACTTTTTTTTTTTTTTGTTGTCTTAAATGTAATCTAAATTTGTCTCTTTCTTAGTTTCTTGCCTTGATTGTTGGGTTTTTTGTGTGTTGTTGTGAGAGCATTGATATTGGCATAGCCAAATACCGTTGTAATGTAAATAATGACTAATTTGTGTAGGTTTGCATTGGCTTAGTGGATGCTTGGGGAATAAGATGGTTTGTGTAACTAAACAAGTCCTATGTGTGCAAACTAGCCCAACTTAGAATATCATAAAATTCTGTGAATGATAATGAAATGGTTTATGAATAGTAGTGAAATAGTTTGAGTTAAGATGTTTTATCGGGTTTTCGGAATCAATGATTCTTATATAATATTATTTTTGAATTGAAATTTGAAAAAGTTGTATTTTTTCTGTTTGTTTGTAAATTTTAGAAAGTTATATTGGATTTTGTTTATGGACAATAATTAGCTAATGATTAGATGAAAAAATTAAAAATTTGAAACAAATGTGTTTTGTGTTTCAGTGATTTTGAGAAAAGAAATATGAGAAGTTTTGTGACTATCTTGTTATCCAAACAAGGCCTAAGTTATGGTTCAAACTCGTCATGAGGGAGCGCCACAGACTTCTCGCCATCTTGGCCACCCCTGTCTGGTTCCCAGTAGGCAGGGTGCTACTATGGTTATGCCAAGGTAACGAACCCACTTATGTTGCAGTCTTCATTGACATAGAGAAAAAAGTAAATTAATTAATTAAACAAATTATTAAAAAAAACACTATGTATATATAAAAGCATGTTATGTAATATTATCCGTTTTGGGAGTTTAATATATTAATTAAGATATAAATTTCGTTTATCTCCAGCACTTTATATATTTTTGCATAACCAAGGCATCAAACGATTAAATTCAAGATTTCTACCTCTCTGTGTAGAAATCTACCTCTCTTTTTAATTTCTACAAAGAGATAACTCTTCCGAGAAATTAGAAACCACCGATTCACCCATCTTTATTACTACAAAAGAAGAATATACCAGTTAAAATACAATTCAGCCGATATAAAAGAATCCACGATTTCTATCTATCTCTAATAATTAATATTGTTTTTAATTATTCGTGGAGTCATGTATTATTGATGTTAAAATTATTATTATTATTTTTTTAAATAATTATAAAAATGTCTCAAACAATAAATTAGGGGTGGCAATATGTGACACAACCCGTGTACCCAACACGAACACGACACGACATTAGCGGGTTTGAATTTAATGTTAACGAGTTACGGTCAAAATGGGTTGACCCGTTAAGACAATAGCCACAATATTTTAAGAAAAAATATTGAGACTACCTAGTAAAAAAATATCAATATTTTTTAGATTTTAACATATAATAAAACTAATATTACAAACTCAACAATAAAAAATATAAGCATAGGTATATTAGAATTACAATCACAACAATAAAAACGTAAGTACATTGAGAAATACTAATATTATAGCCCAACAATAATAAAATTGTAATTTTAAAATAAATTTTCAACGTGTTATTGTGGATTGATTTCAGGTTAAGTGGGCTGATCCGTTATTAATCCGTTTATTAATCGTGTCTTGATTGGTGAACCTATTTTGATTCGAACTAATTTATATCAAATTCAAATCCGCTAATTTCGTATCATATTCGTGTTGAATTCATGAGTCGTGTTACACGAGTCCTGTCCCCTATGGCAGGTGGGAAAGTGAGCCCACTACCTGCATCCCTGCAAAAGGTGAGTCTCCCGTCGAGATTGTTGTTTGCTACTGTCTTTGTTCATTTAATATTGCGGTGTGATCTCCTGCCTCCCATGTGGGCTAGGACGTGTTAGTGATGTGATGACCTCTTCCCCCCTCTGACACACACCTCACGGGCTAGGTCTGGAACTCCTTCTTAACACAGATAAGCGGGCTATTCACGAATCAGACGGGCTTTTGAGGAGTGGAGTCGGCTCGGCCCCCAGCGGGCGCGCCAAGGGGGGGTGGGGGAATATCCCTCCCAACCTACATCTAACATTCCCAATGTCCCCTTATGATTAACACTGTTATATCTTAGTTATATGGTTTTGCTGAGATTTCATATCTCAAAAGTTTGACAAAGGATTAATTTAGATTAATCCTCTTACAAAATTAGCTATGAAGACGTGACATGTATTATGATGTAATGAATTAACGTGTAAGATCACTGAGGTTTGATTGTAGGACTAGCTACACCATTAATTCAAACAATGTGTCACAAAAAATCTGGCCAAAACTTATCGTGAGGAGATCATTAATTAATAATGTATCATTGTTAGAAGGATAAGAAAAAATACACCTATTTAAAAGAGAACGTTTTGAAAATCTTCGTGACATGTAAATAATCCATCTAGAATTTCTAGGAGATGCATCATTTTTTAGCTGGGTTATATATAAAACAAATTATGTTTTCAAGTTACTGCTAGCTCCCAGCTCGATCCAGACGTTGAATTATTCCTTGTAAGAAAGTCATATTTATTGGATTTTATGTATGGACAATAATTAGGTAATAATGAGATGAAAAAGTTGAAAATTTGAAACAAAAATGTGTTTTGTGTTTCAGTGATTTTGGGAAAGGAAATATGAGAAGTTTTGAGAGTATCTCATTACCCAAACAAGGCCTAAGTTATGGTTCAAACTTGTCTTGAGAGAGCACCACAGACTTCTTGCCATCTAGGCTATCACTGTCTGGTTCCCAACAGTAGGAGGGTGCTACCATGGTTATGCCAAGGTAATGAAGCCACCTCTGTTGCATTCGTCTAACCTATTAACATAGAGAAAAAAGTAAATTAAGTAATTAAAAAATTATTAAAAAAAATACTATGTATAAAAGCATGTTATGTAATATTACATTTTTGGGAGTTTAATATATTAATTAAGATGTAAATTTTGCTTATCTCCAGCACTTTATATATTTTTGCATAACCAAGGCATCAAACGATTAAATTCAAGACTTCTACGTACCTCTCTGTGTAGAAATATATTACCTCTCTTTTTAATTTCACTCTTCGATCCGTGAAATTAGAAACCACTAATTCACCCATCTTTATTACTACAAAAGAAGAATATACCAGTTAAAATAAAATTCAGTCGGTATAAAAGAATCCAAGACTTCTACCTAACTTTAATAATTAATATTGTTTTTAATTATTCGAGTGATGTATTATTGAAGGTAAAATTATTATTTATGTTTAAAATAATTATAAAAAGGCGTCAAACCATAAATTATGGGTGGTAACATGTGACACACATGTATACCCAATACGAACACGACACGAAATTAGCAGACTTGATTTTGATGTTTAGCGGTTAAGTTCAACACGGGTTGAAAAAAATATTGTGGACCCAAGAAAATGAGGTTTGATTGTAGAAGGATAAGATAAAATACACCTATTTAAAATCTGGCCAAAACTTATCGCGAGGATATTATTAATTAATAATGTATCATTGTTAGAAGGATAAGATAAAATACACCTATTTAAAAGAGAACGTTTTGAAAATCTTCGTGACCTGCCAACACGAGATCATACTTTGAATTCCTTGTAAGAAAGTTTGAATTTTAGATACATATATTGTTTCTAAATAGAAAATTATTTTCTAGAGCTGCCGGGAATTGAACCAGATAAAGAATAATAATGTTTGTGCGAAAAATCCCTTAATTATAATAATAATGTTCAAATGTTCCAAGATTAAGGATTAGTTGGGAAATATAAGTCTTTTTAGCTTTTCTGGTCAGTTTATATTCTCAGAAATTAAATTAATTATAGTGGAAGAAGTAGTGAAATGAGGTACATGTTAGGGAATTGAACCAGATAAAGAATAGATGAAAAGATGAGAAAAAAGAGAGCTAGCAGCCTCAAATTACGAGATATAGATATATAATATGTTTTTTCGCAGGTTCTTGTCGAGTTGTCTTGATTGATAGCTTAGGAATGCGCTTAATTTGCGATGTAGTTCCACGTGTCAGTCTAAGGTCACGGCTATCTTGAGAAAGAGAGATAATAAGAAATTATATTTGGACGGTGCTACTCCCAACAGAAGCCCACCGAAACAACCATCGAATATGTAAATTTTTTATTTATTTTCAAATTCATTAAAAATAGTTTTTTAACATTAGATTTTACTTTATTATTTAAAATAATTAGGTGATGTTTGTGCGACTTTACGATTATATTATTCACTTTGGTGAAATTGGAGATAGTACCATAAATTTAAAATCTCTTTATCCATAACTTTACATTAGATTAATTATTAGATTCATCAAAATAATAATATTATTCACTATGGTGAAATTGGAGATAGGACCACAAATTTAAAACCTTTCTATTCATAACCCTACATTAGATTAACCATTAGATTCATCAAAATAATAATATATTATTATTTTTTTAATAATAACATTTTTTAATTTTTTCTTTCGTATTTTATAATTACATTAACCATATGTTATTTAATAATTTAATTTGATACTGAAATTATTGTTTCCCAATTAATTTTTGTCTTCAACCTAATTGTCCAACAAACATATTTTGATATCGCTCTCTATGCAATATCTCTAAAAGGAGACCTATAAGTCTCGATATCAAATTTCATATAATTAGACTTAATTGAATGCATTTTTCTTACATCGATTTCTTTTAAATGGATTGTCAGCTCAACTATCCGACAAGTTCATTTATCAAGATTAAGGGTTAGTTTGGGAATATAAGTGTTTTTAGCTATTCTCAAATTATATTTTCAAAAATTCTACATTTTCTTTTTAAATATCTTTCAAATATAAATAACTTTCTCAAACTTTCAAAAAAAAAATATATATATATATAAATAATACAACTTTTTTAAATTTGAAAACAAAAATTATATTCAAATAAAATTTTAACTTTATAATATTTTTATTCAACTTTTTATTTCTCATTTTTTGAAACTTAATAAACTATATATCTTAACTCAAAATATTTTATTGTTATTTATAAATATTTTAAGATATTTTAAGTATTCAATGAGCCATAAAGGTCATGGATTCAACTAAACCAATTACGTAAATTCAGTTTTTAAAAATAATTTATCAAGAATTTTTACGAGATGGAGTATTTTTTAGCTGGGCTATATAAAACAAATTATGTTTTCAAATTCCTGCTAACTCCCTCCAGATGATCTGGTCAGTTTTCGTACTTTGAATTCTTTGAAAGAAAGTTTGATTATTAGTAAGAAAAATGCATGTTTTTCTTCTTTAATTGCGTTCTTCAAAGGAAGGTTAGATACATTGTTTCTTAATAAAAAATTACTTTCTAGAGCTAATGGAGTGTGCTTCGCGAAATGTCCTTTTAATTTGTTCTAATAAATGTTTAGTGTTTATACCACATTATTAGTAATAATACTTTTAGCGTGTTACCAAATATAGAAATAATTATTCTATTTTTAAGTCGGTAGATAGAACAGTAAGATTTTATTTACAAAATTTAAATCTAGTCTCAATTGAGATTCGACCCTCATGCAGAATCAAATTTCAAATTTGACCTCTGTTACGTATTCTATCCACTCTATTTAGAGAAGTGATAATTGCAATTATGAGTGCGCAAGCGCCACGCAGTCACTTTGATAAAAATTAATTTTTTAATAGTAGACCTCACTCTTTTTCAAAGTTACTATACGGCGTTTGGACATTCCACGACTGTATGTGGCATTACTTCTCTATATAATAGACAACATGTTGTAATCTTACAAACAGCCACATGACAGTCTTACATACAATCATGTGGTATTCTTATAAATTAAAAAATAAATTTACTTTTATATAAAACTTAAAAGAAATAATCTTTAATATTAAGAAATTATATAATTAAAAATAGCATTCTTTTTATATTTAAATAAATACTAAGTTATTTTTAATATAATTCTTAAAAATTAATTTATTTTTAAGATTTCTTTTTCTAACGAATTCTTATATGGGAAAATAATTTATTTTTATTTTATAATTTTTCATAAAAATAAATAACTTTCACGTAGAAGTCTGTAAGGCTGCCATGTGCCTTTTGTTGTGTAAGGTACCGAACGGGATGTGGAACGCCAAAATTTAAGTTTGAAGGACTTAGGTTTGACTCGTGTGTTGAAATAATGCTCGGCCTTCCTCTTGTTGGTCGCCATCCGTATCTTCGCTTCATGTCTTCTTTCTTCCAGCAGGTCTAACTACTCCTCCAATTTCTCATTGTTGGACCTTCAATCGATGTGTTGAACCATGGTGGTTGGTACACCTATCTCTGTCGGAACTGCTGCCTCTCTATTATAAGTGAGGGCGAATGGTTTTTCCCCTGCCGGTGCCCTAACAGTAGTTCAATATGCCCACAAGATCCCCGGGAGTGTAAGTTCTTACACCCAGTTCCCATTCTTGTCTGCTAGCTTGTTGTTTAGGATTCCTAGCGCCACGACCTGTTCGTTGGACTGTTGGTGACTCAGGGAAGAGTACTTGAACTTGATTTTCAGTTCTGCAAACCAGTTGCAGTAATGGAGGGAGTCGAACTGTTGCCCATTGTCAGATATGATGCTTCACGGGATGCCAAATCGACAAACAATGGCTTTCCATAGGAATCTTGGGAAGGCGCCAGTGGTTATAGTCGCCAGAGCTTCTGTTCTACCCACTTGGTGAAATAGTCCACAGCGATGACTACAAACCTTATGCCCCCTTGCTTGCAGGTAAGAGCCCGACTAAATCCACTCCCCATTGTGCAAACAACCATGGAGACATGATTGATGTCAGCTCTTTTGGCGGCAATTTGGTACTAGTGCATGGATTTGGCACTCTGAACACTTCCTGACAAATTCCACCGCATCCTTGAAGGCATGGGGCAAGTAGTACCCTGCCCTCATTACCTTTCAGGCCAATACTTTGCCTCTAGAATGAGTCCCATAAATTCTCCCATGTATCTAGACTAGTATGTATTGGGCTTCTTCCAGTGAGACACATCTCGGGAGGGGCTCCGAGAAGCCTCGCCTGTATAAGACCACGTCTACCAAGGTGAAGTGCACTGCCCTGTTCTTGACTTTTCAAGCTTCCCATTTTTCATCCAGTACCTCATTGGTGTCCAAGTACTTTATCACATCCAATGCCAACTCTGGAGCCCCCGAGTGCACCACCGAGACCTCGACCCCTATGGCGGGGACCTCTACCATCAGGGTAATCTTGGGTTCTGGCAAGGGTGAGTCTTCTCGTCTTTAGGCGGTTCACGCTAACTTATATGCGCTTTGGTTTTCTTCCGTCGACATCTGTTGGATGAGGAAGTAACGGAAAGATTCACGTTTCTCCCACACCAGTTGCAGATACTTTTATAGCTTCTCACCTTCCATGGCGAATCTGCCTCTGCCTAGCACTTGTTTAACGATTACCTGGGACTCGACCTTAACCTCGATCTCTATTGCACCCAACTTCTCGGCTACTAACAGTTCAGCCGGCAGTGCTTCATACTCAGCTTCGTTATTAATGGTTTTGAAGGCAAGTTTAATCGCATAGTTGTGCTCCTTTCCCAAGTCTGTGGTGATGTGCACCCCTACTCCCCTCTAGCCCAGAAGGACGAGCCATTTACAAAGACCTGCAGGGATTTCTTATGGGTGCAACGGGGATCTCTTCTGGGAATTCGGTAAATTCAACTACAAAATAGGCCAATATTAGTCCTTTTAAGTCGGTACGTGGAAGATACTCTATGTCGAACTCGTTTAGTTCAATAACCTAGTTCATCAAGCGGCCTAAGGAGTCTGGCCATTGCAAAATCTTCTTGAGGGTTGTTTCAGTTAGCACTTTCATTGGGTGGGTTTGGAAATAGGACCTCAATCGCCATGCCTCGATCACTAGTGCAGAGGCGATCATATCCATCCACAGATACCTTCCTCAACTCCCTTGGAATGCTCGACTGGTGTAGTGCATCGGTTTCTGACATCCATCCGCCTCCCGTACCAAGATTGGCGAGATGGTGTTTGGGGACACCGATAGATATATGGTTAGGTCCTCCCCCGGCTCTACCTGGCTAAGGAGCAGGGGGTGAGCCAAGTACTCCTTCAGCTTGCCAAATGCCTGATTACATTCGTCATTCCAAGTTAGCGTCTTTCTCAAAACTTTAAAGAATGGTAAGCACTTGTTTGTTGACCGAGAGAAAAATTGATTGAGGGTGGCCACCCGTCTTGTCAACTTCTGTATGATGTTTATTCTTCGTGGCGACAGCATGTTCATTATGGCCTCAATCTTCTCCGGATTGGCCTTGATCTCCCGCTCTGAGACCATAAAGCCCAAGGATCTTTTCGGATTCCACCACAAAGGTGCACTTTGCCAAATTCAGTTTCATCTTATACTAGCGCAAGACTGCAAAAGCTTCTCATAAGTCATCCAAGTGGTGTTCAGGTTCGTTACTCTTGACCTGCAAGTCATCCACATAAACCTCCATGCTACGACTTATCTGATTTTTGAACATCCGATTGACCAATTGTTGATATGTTGCTTCTCCGTTCTTCAGTTTGAAAGGCATAGCTAGGTAACAATAGAGTCCTTATCGTTGAGATTCATCTAGATTTAGTTGTATTCTGAATATGCGTCCATGGAGCTCGGCAGGCAATAGCTCAGCATGGAGTTCACGATTAGGTCTATGCGAGGTAACGTGGAGCTATCCTTCAAGCATGCCTTTTTAAGGTCAGTAAAGTCGACACACGTTCTCCATTTGCCACTTGGCTTCTTTACTAACACCACATTGGATAGCCATTCGGGCTAATGCGTTTCCCGGATGAACCCCACAGTAAGGAGAAGGTCAACTTCCTCAGGTATGGTGGCATACTTCTCTACGTTGAAACTTTTGCATTTTTTTTTTTTACTTTCTTGGCCTTAGGGTTCAACAAAGGTGATGTTCAATGACTGTGTTATCGATTCTAGACATCTCATTGTGATTCCATGCGAACACATTGCGATGCTCAGTCAGAAGTTTCTTCATGGACCACCTCATCTTGACTTCCATTATCATTTTGTGCCTCACTGTTTGTTCAGGTCTTCCCAGGTCGATGGAGACCAGCTCCAAGGGAGTGTTCTGCCCTGCTTGTTAAAGGGTTTTTTTTCCCAGATTTCCTCATCTCAATCAGAGAGGTCTAGCAGTGGTGGTGGTCCCCTAATTTATATTAGCTTCTTGAGTGCTCGGACATGTGTGCCCCCAGCCTTCAACTCTTGTACATAGCATTCTTAGGGAGTACTTGCTCACCCCTGACCTTGCCCACTTAGGCTTCTGTGGGAAACTTCATCTTCAGCTGAAAGGTTGAAGTTATCGCCTTTAGATTGTTTAGGGTGGGACACCCCAGAATTGCGTTATATGAAGACGGAGCCTTTACCAACAGGAATTCGATCATTGTTGCGATGGTTCAGGGGCCTTTCTTGCCAGGAATGACAAGTTGATGGCTCCCACTAGCCAGACTAGATCACTTGTGAACCCCTTCAGTGGCATGGGTGTCAGGCGTAGGTGGCTAGGATCAATTCCCATTTTAGTGAATGCATCCCAAACAGGATGTCGGCTGAGTTGCCGTTGTCTATCAAAATTCTCCGAGTTCTGAAGTTAGCGGCCAACATGGTCACTACTAGTGAGTAATCATGGGGGTGAAGCACCCATCTATTTGTCTTCTTTGCCGAATGTGATGACAGTGGTCTCGAAGCACTTCTTATGTTTAGTTGGGGACCATTCCGATGTGAATACCTCTTAGTATTAGGCCCTTCGGGCGTTGGCCTTCCTTCCAATTGAGGTGGGGCTATCCTAGGCATACCCACTAGCTATGGTGCATATCTCTCCCAAGAAACAATTATCGAATGCCGGAGTATGGCTGGAGAAGTTTCGAGGTGTCTTTTGTTCAATTCTCCGCGTATTGGGGCTTTCAATCTGACGTTATCTCATGCGCCTGCCTCCTTGGTCAGACTAGCCTTCGTTGAGTGTTGGGCGAACAAACGTTCCAACTCATTCATCTTCTTCTTTAGCATGTAATAGTATCCAGTTCGGTGATCGCCTGACTGTCTGTACGTGAAAAAGTGGCGGTTCTTTCGGTCATGTTGGTCAGTATCTCACGAGGTCGACTTACTCTCCTATTGTACATTGAGGCTGGCGTTTGCACGCGATATGTTCTCTCCACGCATGACATCGTGCTGCAGTCAAGAGATACGCCTCTAGTCATCTTCCCCTTGTTTGACAGTCAAGAGATATGCCGCTGGTCGCCTCCCCTTCCTACTTCCCATAAACTGCGTTAAAAGTATATAGGCTAGCTCTCCAAAGCCGTCGATCAACCTTAGGGGTAGCATTCTGAGCCATCTCTTCGTAGTGTTAAAGGAAAGGCCTAACAAGTTATCTCCTCGAACTCTTGGAGGGTCATGTGAGCCTTAAAAGTCTCCAAGTGCTCGAGGGGGTCCTTAGACCAATCATACATTTGCATTTGAGGTATTTTGAATTTGGGTGGAAGTGGTGCCGCCATTACCTCAACGTTATATGGTAAATTGGTGCTAATGAGTAGTTTGTCGATTGAGGATGATGCGCCCATCTTCTAGGCCATCTCTTCATACTTATCCATAAGGTCGCACAACTCATGGTGCATCTGCCTTCTCTCTTCCTCAGCCGCATCTACTCCTACTGTGCTTCGTGATTTAGTGTGCTTGTCCTAACTTGGCCTTCCAATGACTTGCTTCTACCTTCCTTCAGTGTCTTGTTCTCCTGCCGAAACCTTTCCACTTCTACTGTCAACTTCCTCACAACGTTTTGCATTTCAGTGAACCTTGCTTCCATGTTTCTCGAGGATTCTTCCTGTCCACGGGTGGTTTGGGATCGTCTTGTTGCCGGCATACGAATGAGACATCATCCACGGTATCCCACACATGGCTCCACTGTTAACGCCATGTTTCATTCCCAGGCAACTTTTCTCACCTTCTCCAATGCTCCTGCAACACACTCAAGGGTGAGGGATTAGGGTGGTGTGTAACACCTCCAATGCCGAAGTCAGTATGAGATGATATTGTATACAAGAGTCTAGAGAGAACAAGATCCCTCGGTCTAACCTAGAGGTGAGCCTTTATATATACCCGATTGAGGTGGACCCCACTCTTTGTCAGTGGGATGTTCAGGAGTCATATTGGGTGCCATGCCTACTGTAGGGCGACTACCTATTGCTTTGGATGCCATGCCACCGCATTAAATGCGGTACACTTCTCTGTGCGTCCTGTTCCTTATGGCAGGTGGGAAAGTGTGCCCACTGCTTACGTCACTGAAAAAGGTGAGTCTCTTATCGAGATTGTTGTTTGCTGCCGTCTTTGTTCATTTAATATGCGCGTGATCCCCTGCCTCCCGTGTGGGCTAGGATGTGTTAGTGATGTCATGGGCTCTTCCCCTCTGACGTACACCGCACGGGCTGGGTCTAGAACTCCTTCCTCTTGACACATATAGGCGCAATTCACGAATTAGATGGGCTTCTGAGGAGTGGAGTCAGCTTGGCCTTTGGCCCCCGGGGGGGGGGGGGGGGGGGGGGGAATATCCCTCCCAACCTGCATCTAACATTCCCAATGTCCCCTTATGATTAATGAAGTTTGACAAATGATTAATTTAGATTAATCCTCCTACAAAATTGGCTGAGTGATTGAGACTAGGCATTGAAATAAAGGTCAAGTCACCAGCTCGTGCTTTTTATAAAATCTGAATTAAAGTGGAAAGACTAAGCAGAAGATTATTCAAGCTTAATTATAAAAATAACAGTACTCAAAGATCGACGTCGGCTAGCTTGCTGTTTCAAAGGCACGAGTGTGACTTTATTAACGTACAGTACGCACTAAACCCAGTCCATTTTTTCCTATAAAAGCCGAAGAACATTAGTGGCCTGGACACAGTCTTTCATTGCAACTACTAACTGCTTCGACTTGCTCGTACTAGAATACTGAAAACTCCTTATAATTGAAAGGAAAAATGTCATCTTCTCTGTCTGGTAAGTTAAGTATTGAAATAGAGGTCAAGTCATCAGCTCGTGCTTTTTATGAGGCTAACGCGAAACGATTGTACGAGATACCAAAACTTTGCCCTACCTGTATACCCAGGATTGATTTAGTAGAAGGAAAATGGGAAGAAGTGGGTGCTGTCGTGAACTGGCATCTCGCATACGGTAAGGGCAACAAAAGTTTGTTATTGATCACATGATATTGTATTAATACAAACTCTCTCACGCGTCACATGTTATTTTATTGGTCTGGCTTCGTAGGGGGGAAAACTGTAATTTCCAAGGAGATATACGAGAGCATAGATGACGAAAAACTATCAGTTACGTTCAAGGTGATAGGAGGATCATTCGTAGAGTCGTTCAAAAGTTTCAAGTTCATTTTTCAGGCCTTTCCAAAGAAAGAGGGAAGCTTGGTCCGTTGGACTTATGAATATGAGAAACTTAACGCGGATATTCCAGATCCAAAAGATTTGCTTCAGTTTGCAGCTGATCTTACCAGAGAGATAGATGATACTCTTATGAAGATCGGCCAGGAGTAGATGGAACAAAAACATCACATGCATATAGCATATATTATAAATAAGTACCTTTATTTTCTGAAAAAGAAAGTACGTAAAAAGGTACCCTTTCCTACATCATGTATTGTTGGTTTTTTTCATTTTTGGTTATCTTAGTTTGAGCAGGTACCTCGTGTCTTTCATGGTGGATCGATCCATTATATGTACTCATATGGTATCTGATCTATCTCTCTCAATTTATGCTTATAATAAGCCTACAAACGAAACTTCCTTGTGCTTTCGACCATTTTGTTGATTAAATAATGGCTTCCACTTTATTATATCGTACGTACTAGCTTATATTCTGCACTATGTAATGGCTTATATTCTTTTTGCCCTTCATTTATTATCTCTTAAACATACAAGCAGATCATCAAATCATGAGTTCTCATCTCGTACACACAGGGCAAGTTGGTTGGTTATGGGAAAAGTATGCGGGGGCTCGAGACTCCGAGAGCATACAAAACAATAGCTTCAAGTGACTCTCTAGATGAAAAAACTCAGTTCAAACACACTTTAATAATTCGTTTGGGTTTTGGATTTGAGGACAAATATTTAGATTTTGATCTTTAAAATTTAAAATACTTGTTTGGACCATATATTAAAATTAATTTATAGATCTACTTCCTGCCTCCATTGAGCTCATATCTTCTTACTCGATGGAGAGAAAGATGAAACTTGCCTCTAAGCTCTTAAGAATCTGACAGTACAGTCTAGATCTGAGGTCTAGTTGAGAACGCTGTCCAAAGATGATTGAGAATTCAAGAGAGCATCCTGATCTTTACTGAAAACAAGGCTAACACTTCATCCCTCTGGGGTTCACTAAAAGAAAAAAATGATTTTTTTGGGCAACATTAAGTTGTAAGAAAAAGCCATAAATCAGTGGCAAAATAATTATTTCCAACTATTTTTTATCGCCGGAACGTCCAAGCTCTTAAGAAGATGTTGTATGCGGTGGCCGCAACATAATACTTTTTGGGCAATAATTTTCCGGAAAAAGCCTACCGTTCATGGAACATTTCCCAAGCAATGATGTTGACACTAATCGAAGACTACGAGTAGATTTACTTTGCCAAGGGCCCAAGGGTCTTGATAATTGGTGGCATGTGCACGTCATTATGCTTCATTAGGTTCTCTGTATCGCTTGTAACACGGTTATCTTTATCGTTGTATTGTTTATTAAAGATTTGAAAAATGATTAGTGCTGTCGAAGGCCCTCCTCTCTGACTATCTAGCCCTAAAAAACATAAACAAGGGCAAGGTTAATAATAACACAGAGGAGGTACTAGCTAGGGAACGAATACAGAGAATAGGGATAAAGATGAGAGAAAGAAAGACGAGGGATATAATTGGTGAAAAAAAGAGTATTTTTCCACCAAATTAAATAAGTTCATGGAAGAACCTTCTTTTTCCCTTGAACTACTGGGGTGATTGAAACTTTTTGTTATTTTTCCGTGGCAAGTAAGCTTTCATCTGGTATGATGGTGGGCAATAACATCATTTTTCGTGAGAAGAGGTTGTGGTAAAAAGTGTTTACTCATGACATATTTTCGTGAAAAAAGTTGTCTTTGGTATTTTCAATAAAATACTTACCTGAGAAATATACACGTTTCGCAAAATATTTCGTCGGAAATACTTATTTACGAATAAATCTTATCACGGGAAATAATCACTTCCAACCAAAAAAATAAAGGTATTTGCCATGAGTTGCATTCGCGGCAAATGCTAAGAGATTTTTGAAAAAAAAAAGAAGTTATAAAATAAAAAAATGATTGAAAGCCAAAAATAATCATAACAAATAGTCTAATATAGGTTAAAATAAATATATCTGAACCTTGGAGATCCAAATTCACACTTATATGAATTTTAAAAAACAAACATGTAAGAATATGCTAACATTCACAAGAAAAACTTCTAATAAGAACCCAATTTATACACATAGACCACACAATCACAAAACTTTACAAGTTACAATTCATAACTCCACCAATAGTGGGGTGTGGTTTAAAAAAATCCACTTCATCCAAACTTCAAAGCTAATGGCATAAAAGGAAATTAGACACAACAATTGATAGAGGGTTCTTTTTTCCCATAACTAAATGCAAAGAACAAGTTCTGGTAACTTGACCTATAGAATCCCTCCAATGCAAAGATCAGGTTCTAGTAACTTGAACGTTTCCAATGCAACACATGCTTGCAAACTTGAGCACAAGAACCTGAAGCAAAATTATTTAGAAAGAAGACATGAAAAAGCTAATCACTTGATTACTCCCAAGCTAAAGAATCTTAAAAGCATAAATTTTTAGAGTCCGGTGCTTCAGTTTAACAATTCTTACGAGTAATTATCTTAATAGCTCAAAGAAATCATGTGACAGAATCATCTTATAGGATAGAGGATATTAAAGTGACAAAAATCATATGCGCTGATAACTTATGATAACAGAAGCATTTAAGAACTTTATGTAATTAATAAACTAATGCCTATGCTCCTTCGCAGACTACAAGTGAAGTGTGGATTGCAAGGTCCAAGTAATGAATTCAAGCACAGCAAAAAGGGTAAGATAAACGACAAAAATCAATTAGTTGTCACGAAAAAATTCTTGAATCATACGTAATGGAAGACTTTATTAATAAAATTAAAACAAAGGTAGCATCCCACGCTTGCAAGTATACAGAAGGAAGGCCTGACTAGAAATAGAAAAAGATACATGAAAAGAGGGGTAACAAAAAACTCTAGTGCTTGAAATCTCAGAGTAGATCATCTATCTCAATATTGATGGGTGAGTGGCCTCAACCCATTGATAAGAAAGCTTTTCATTGATGCTTTGGAAAATTGGTTGATACTTGATACAAAGAACATAGTGGCATTTAGTGAGGAGGAAGCAAAAACTAGAATTGCAAGTCTTAAGAATGAGGGCATCGGTTTCAAGTTTCAGAAGCCTTAAAAGTGATATGAGCAGCAGAAACAGCTTATTTATCACTTGCAACATAGTTATACACTATTTATCACTTTTCCACATTGAAAAGTGATTCAGTTAATTACTAAAGCATTAAAAAACCTAAGAAAATGGAGTGTACCTCTGATTTGGCACCAGATTATCCTTAAAAACATGTTTTCCAGATTGAGATTTCTCATTTGGAAACTTGATTGAAGTATGAGCAGGGCAGAGCATGAGAAAGCTTTCCTGCAAGAAACAAAATAAAAACCCATTAATAGTTAAAGCTAAGCACATTACATTGAAAATAAAAACTTGATCTTTGAACCTTTTGTTAAAACATGTGGGTCACAACCAATACATCCACAAGTGTTCATCCACAAATGTCTTTTTTTTTTTTTTTTTTTGATCTGTACATGGACAGTTATGTTATAGTTCACATTGAGATTCTCATGAACTGAATGAGATTTCGTGGCAGTTGAGCATTGAACCTAACCATAGAGTGGAAAAACTGCCAATAAGAAACAGAGAAATAAGACGTTTATATATAATGCTAGCCAGAATAATAATAGTTTTTATTGTTAATGTAAGCATCCATGGGCACAGGAGATCACCCACAAGTCATCAAATTGTTGCCATTAATCTATCATTACATGCAGGCTAGCCATAAAGCAAAGTAAGCACATTTTCCATACACATTTTCTGCAGTCCGATCAGTTGATAAGATATAACAATCCTATATTTTTTTTATTTTTGATATGAGTATAACAATCCTATATTTCCTTTACAATTATAAATATATAAGAGTTAAGCATAATATACTTACGAAGACGTTATTGAAATTTGAAATCCCATCATCTTTCAAAAAACCTCTGGGCTCCATCAAGGCATTCAGGAGAAAGCTCATTGTCACCAAAAGAACCTAGCAGTTCACTAACCTAAGAACCGACAGAAGGCAAAGAAAATAAGCACCAAGGCATAAAAGAAATAAAAATCAATTCATGATAATGTGCCCGTACCAAATCTCTAATCTTCAGAGGCCCGACATACTCTTCAAAGCACAAGACAAAGGCAACAATAGTTATTTATCACTCCAACGATACAAGTGAAGTCACTCCATTCCATCTTCTCCATTGCAATCCAAATAGGCTATCGCCCAACCAACAAACCAAAAACATACAGCATGCTTGCTGCCCAAAGGAATTTTAATGCATTTATCACTTGAGCCCAAAGGAATTTTAATTCATTTAGTGCAGAGAGAACTTTACAAATTTCCAAACATCACTGTACGTCACTTTCCTGCACCTCTCTGCTTGCCTCACTCCAGTTTTTGTTAGGATAGATAAGTTTGAGCTTCCCTGTCGTGTATACTAACCAATCAAGTTAGTATACATGAAACTTAAAATCCTTTCAAAAATCTTACATAACATAAATCCAAGGCAAACAAGGCATGGACACCTTCGATGACGATATTGATAGACTACTAAGTCATGTTGTTGCTTTTTCAAAATCATACGCACCATCAGTCATAGAACTATCATTTTGAACATTTTCTGCCATAAAGTGTTATCAAAATCAAGACCGAATTCCAGAAAATATACCACTCCATTTTTGGTATGACTTCCAAATTACCACAGTTGTCAATTCATCCCCAATGTGAACAATTATTCATAATCTACTCATTGTTAATATTTGACCATAAAAATGAAAAATATGTGACATCGCACAATCTTAACTTTGGATCTTAAAAGTGCTTTCATCTCCTCATCTCTCTTTTCATCCACGACTAGCCCAAAACCATTTTCAGAGCAGACTCAAAACCCTGTGAGGTGCAATTGAGTGGTTGAAAACATTTGAAATAGTAAATTTACATAGATACAAATTTGCCTAGGCCCTCAACACCATACCATACACGTCTATATACACTAAAATAATGCACTTGAGATACAAAGGTAGGATGTTTACCATGCTTAAGGGCTGGACAGTGAAGGAGGCGTGCGGGAGGTGTTGTTGCGTCCATAGGTTGCTCGTGGTGGTGGTGCGTCTTGGTTGGGGCTGGCGATGGTGACTCATGGCAGCAGGGGAAGGCCACTGTAATAAGAAAACAGTGGGGGTGTGCGGCGGAGACCTCCGAGAGACACCGTGCGAGGGAGAGAGATGCGGGAGCTGGAGTGGAGCGACGGTTGGTGACTGGCAGAACCGTAGGGCGGTTGAGGGTGGCGATGGCCATGGCTGGAGATGACGGAGGTGCACGGATCTGCTGGGATTCGAGAGGAAGAGGGGGAGAGAGAGAGTCGGTGAGAAGGTGAGGGGCTGAGGGGGAAGATCCACGGTGACTCGACCACAAGGGGAGGCATTTGCAGTGGCGCAGCATGGAGGAGAGGCTCGACAGCTGCAGGGAGAGGGAGGGAGGGAGAGAAAGAGAAGAGTATCTCGTGGGTGTTTTGCGCGCGGGGGGGGGGGGTGAGAATGGAGCGGGGGATTTAATTTTATTAGTATTTGTGGCAGGTTGTTATTGCCAAAAAATCTGATAACGCTGTCAAAAACACTAATAACCCAAAGGTTAGTCTATTTGTGGCAGAAAAACATTGTCGCAAATTATAATAATCTCGTCTCAAAAACTAACAACCCATGAAGAGTATTTACGGCAAGAAAATGTCACCGCAAAAACTAATAACCTTGTGGCAAAAACTAATAACCCACAAAAGAGAGATATTTTGGGTAATTTTATTTGCGGCAACTTTTAATCACAGCAAAAAGCATTTATTTCGTGGCAAAATTGTTTTCCCACGAAGTTTTACTTGCCAACGTGATCTCGTGGCAAAAGGCTTGTATTTTTTCCCACAAACAGTTTTCGTGTCATCAATCTATTATTTGCCACGATCGTATATCGTGAAAAAAATATTCGTGCGAAAAACCCATATTTGTTGTAGTGATAGTACTATTGGAAGACTAGGAATCCTAGTTAAAAAAAACATATTTTATTTGATTAAAATATAAAATATGACCAATAACTCTGTAAAATATAAAGATTGAAAGGGTGGATAAAAAATTGATAGTAAATAATATTTTATTATTATATAGAGTTTAGATGGATAATCCAATGTGAAATTAAACGTTGAGTAGGATAGACAAAAGGCAAAAAGTGTGATATTTGGCAAACTAATTTAGCTAATTAGATAGCCAAACTGATCATGCTAGTGCTTTGGGGTAAAATATTTGATTTTAATTTTATCAGTTTTTTCCGGTGCAACTGATTCACCGCTAATAAGAAAATGACTTTGCAGCGACAATATTCGCTAGCAAAAGTAACTATAGAGGCGATTTTTAATTCGTCGGAAATAAAAAGTCGCTACAGTTACGATATTCTATTGAGGCGACACAAATCGCCGCAAAAGATACAAAAAGTCGCTGCAAAAAATAAGCAAGAAACTCTCATTCCGCATTCATCAATTTTGCGCTGAAATTCAGCGGCGATTTAAAAATCGCCGCAAATAAGTACTTTTAGCGTTTTTTTGCGGCGATCTTACAATCGCTGGAAAAAGTCTAATTTCTTGTAGTGACAACCCGTGTACCCAACACAAACACGACACAACATTAGCGGGTTTGAATTTAATGTTAACGGGTTATGGTTAAAATGGGTTGACCCGCTAAGACAATAGCCACAATATTTGAAGAAAAAATATAGAGACTACCTAGTAAAAAAATATCAATATTTTTTAGATTTTAACATATAATAAAACTAATATTACAAACTCAACAATAAAAAATATAAGCATAGGTATACTAGAATTACAATCAGAACAATAAAAACATAAGTATATTGAGAAATACTAATAATACAGCCCAACAATAATAAAATTGTAATTTTGAAATAAAATTTCAACGTGTTATTGTGGGTTGATTTCAAGTTAGCGGGCTGATCCGTTATTGATTCGTTTATTAATCGGGTCTTAATTGGTGTACCCATTTTGATCCGAACTAATTTATATCAAACTCAAACCCACTAATTTCGTATCATATTGGTGTTGAGTTCATGAGTTATGCTACACGAGTCCTGTCCCCTATGGCATGTGGGAAAGTGAGCCCACCGCCTGCATCCCTGCAAAAGATGAGTCTCCCGTCAAGATTGTTGTTTGCTGCCGTCTTTGTCCATTTAATATTGCGGTGTGATCTCCTGCCTCCCATGTAGGCTAGGACGTGTCAGTGATGTGATGACATCTTCCCCCCTCTGACCACAGGCTAGGTCTGGAACTCCTTCTTCTTAACACAGATAAGCGGGCCGTTCACGAATCAGATGGGCTACTGAGGAGTGGAGTCGGCTCGCGCCCGGGGGAGGGGGGGGGGGGAGTATCCCTCCCAACCTACATCTAACATTCCCAACGTCCCCTTATGATTAACGTTGTTATATCTTAGTTATATGGTTTTGCTGAGATTTCATATCTCAAAAGTTTGACAAAGGATTAATTTAGATTAATCCTCTTACAAAATTAGCTCATGAAGACGTGATATGTATTATGATGTAATGAATTAACGTGGAAGATCATGAGGTTTGATTGTAGGACAAGCTACACCGTTCAAACAATGTGTCACAGAAAATCTGGTTTTGGTTTGACAAATGATTAATTTAGATTAATCCTCTTACAAAATTGGCTCATGAAGACGTGACATGTATTATGATGTCAGCCAAAGAAAAATGAATTAACGTGTAAGATCACTGAGGTTTGATTGTAGGACTAGCTACACCATTCAAACAATGTGTCACAGAAAATTTGGCCAAAACTTATCGCGAGGAGATCATTAATTAATAATGTATCATTGTTAGAAGGATAAGATAAAATACACCTATTTAAAAGATAACGTTTTGAAAATCTTCGTGACCTGGTCTATATATAAAACAAATTATGTTTTCAATTTTCAAGTTCCCGCTAGCTGCCAGCACGATCCAAACCTGGTCAGGTCATACTTTGAATTCCTTGTAAGAAAGTTTGAATTTTAGATACATATATATATTGTTTCTAAATAGAAAATTATTTTCTAGAGCTGCCGGAGTGTTCTTCGCGAAAAATCCCTTTATTATAATAATAATGTTCTAATGTTCCAAGATTAAGGGTTAGTTTGGAAATAAAAGTCTTTTTAGCTTTACTGGTCAGATTATATTCTCAGAAATTAAATTAATTGTAGTGGAAGAAGTAGTGAAATGAGGTACATGTTAGAGAATTGAACCAGATAAAGAATAGATGAAAAGATGAGAAAAAAGAGAGCTAGCAGCATCTAATTACGAGATATAGATATATAATATGTTTTTTCTCAGGTTCTTGTCGAGTTGTCGTGATTGATAGCTTAGAAATGCGCTTAATTTGCGATGTAGTTCCACGTGTCAGTCTAAGGTCACGGCTATCTTGAGAAAGAGAGATAATCAGAAATTATATTTGGACGGTGCTACTCCCAACAGAAGTCCACCGAAACAACCATCGAATATGTAAATTTTTTTTTTTTATTTTCAAATTCATTAAAAATAGTTTTTTAACATTAGATTTTACTTTATTATTTAAAATAATTAGGTGATGTTTGTGCGACTTTACGATTATATTATTCACTTTGGTGAAATTGGAGATAGTACCATAAATTTAAAATCTCTTTATCCATAACTTTACATTAGATTAATTATTAGATTCATCAAAATAATAATATATTATTATTTTTTTAATAATAATATTTTTTAATTTTTTCTTTCGTATTTTGCAATTACATTAACCATATGTTAATTAATAATTTAATTTGATACTTAAATTATTGTTTCCCAATTAATTTTTTTCTTCAACCTAATTATCCAACAAACATATTTTGTTAACACTTATTCTACCCAACAATCATATTTATAAATTGCAATGCATAATTTTTATATAGGTTTTAATTTTTATTCATTTTTAGACTTAATATATTTATTTGAGACGTAGAAAAATATTAAGTTTAAAAAGAGAGTTGTTTAAAAAATTACGAATTCATGTGAGTTAAGCAACAATGTAATGCACAATTTTCTATTTTGTTTTATTTTTAACTTCACGTGATCCAGCCGCCAACATTCAAATAAGCATAAAATAATCTGGATAGCTATGAACAATAGGTCTTTAAATTTGAAGAAGAAGAAAAATGTCATGTAGCTCAAAGTTTCAAATTTGTGTATATGGTAAATCTAATGTAGTGATTTTAAAACTAAATTCATCAAAATTTGAAGATTGGACTCGTCAAATTAGTCCAATGCTATTAGCCAAATGCTAATGCTCTTAGGAATGATAAAAGAGAGCTAGTAGTCTCTAATTACGAGATATAGATATAGATATGTGGAACTTGCTAGGTACAAACGATTTAGCGCATCAAACTGCATACCAATACTCACATATCTTTCTTTATTACAAAAAATAAAAAATAAAAGATTTTTTTTTAAAGAAAAAGAAGGTCTTCTGTCTCACAAAAATTATTCTTATCTTTAATTCGTATTATTTTATGAAACAAATGTCTTGTATTTAATATTGATGTGCGGTTTATTGCACGAAATGGTTTACAATGGTTTAAAACGATTACGTGATGTTGTACCAATATAGTATTATTCACTATGGTGAAATAGGAGATAGGACCAATATATATGGTCTAAAATGGTTGCATATTAAATTTGTTGCAATGACTTCCGTAAGCTAAACGTTTTTATTAAATTTGTTGGGGTGTGTCTGCAGTATCGCTCTCTATGCAATATCTCTAAAAGGAGACCTATAAGTCTCGATATCAAATATCATAAAATTAGACAAGTTCAACTATCCGACAAGTTCATGTATCAAGATTAAGGGTTAGTTTTGGAATATAAGTGTTTTTGGCTATTCTCAAATTATATTTTCAAAAATTCTACATTTTCTTCTTAAATATCGCTCAAATATAAAAAACTTTTTCAAACTTAAAAAAAAAATATATATATATATATATATAAATAATACAACTTTTATAAATTTCAAAACAAAAATTATATTCAAATAAAATTTTAACTTTATAATATTTTTATTCAACTTTTTATCTCTCATTTTTTGAAACTTAATAAACTATGTATCTTAACTCAAAATATTTTATTGTTATTCATAAATATTTTAAGATATTCTAAGTATTCAATGAGCCATAAAGGTCATGGATTCAACTAAACCAATTACGTAAATTCAGTTTTTTAAAATAATTTATCAAGAATTTTTACGAGATGCAGTATTTTTTAGCTGGGCTATATAAAACAAATTATGTTTTCAAATTCCTGCTAACTCCCTCCAGATGATCTGGTCAGTTTTCGTACTTTGAATTCTTTGAAAGAAAGTTTGATTATTTGTAAGAAAAATGCATGTTTTTCTTCTTTAATTGCGTTCTTCAAAGGAAGGTTAGATACATTGTTTTTTAATAAAAAATTACTTTCTAGAGCTAATGGAGTGTGCTTCGCGAAATGTTCTTTTAATTTGTTCTAATAAATGTTTTAGTGTTTATACCACATTATTAGTAATAATACTTTTAGCGTGTTACCAAATATAGAAAGAATTATTCTATTTTCACGTCGGTAGATAGAACAGTAAGATTTTATTTACAAAATTCAAATCTGGTCTCAATTGAGATTTGACTCTCATGCAGAATCAAATTTCAAATTTGACCTCTGTTACGTATTCTATCCACTCTATTTAGAGAAGTGATAATTGCAATTATGAGTGCGCAAGTACCACGCAGTCATTTTGATAAAAATTAATTTTTTAATAGTAGACCTCACTCTATTTCAAAACGACTACACGGTGTTTGGACACTCCGCGACTATATGTAGCATTACTTCTCTATTTAATAGACAACATGTTGTAGTCTTACAAATAGCCACGTGACAGTCTTACATACAATCATGTGGTATTCTTATAAATTAAAAAATAAATTTACTTTTATATAAAACTTAAAAGAAATAATCTTTAATATTAAGAAATTATATAATTAAAAATAGCATTCTTTTTATATTTAAATAAATACTAAGTTATTTTTAATATAATTCTTAAAAATTAATTTATTTTTAAGATTTCTTTTTCTAACGAATTCTTATATGGGAAAATAATTTATTTTTATTTTATAATTTTTAATAAAAATAAATAACTTTCCCGTAGAAGTCTGTAAGGCTGCCATGTGCCTTTTGTTGTGTAAGGTACTGAACGGGATGTGGAATGCCAAAATTTAAGTTTGAAGGACTTAGGTTTGACTCGTGTGTTGAAATAATGCTCGGCCTTCCTCTTGTTGGTCGCCATCCGTATCTTCGCTTCATGTCTTCTTTCTTCCAGTAGGTCTAACTACTCCTCCAATTTCTCATTGTTGGACCTTCAATCGATGTGTTGAACCCTGGTGGTTGGTACAACTATCTCTGTCGGAACTACTGCCTCGCTACCATAAGTGAGGGCGAATGGTTTTTCCCCTGCCGGTGCCCTAACAGTAGTTCAATATGTCCACAAGATCCCCGGGAGTGTAAGTTCTTACACCCAGTTCCCATTCTTGTCTGCTAGCTTGTTGTTTAGGATTCCTAGCAGAGTTTTGTTGGTTGCCACGACCTGTTCGTTGGACTGTTGGTGACTCAGGGAAGAGTACTTGAACTTGATTTTCAGTTCTGCAAACCAGTTGCAGTAATGGAGGGAGTCGAACTGTTGCCCATTGTCCGATATGATGCTTCACGGGATGCCAAATCGACAAACAATGGCTTTCCATAGGAATCTTGGGAAGGCGCTAGTGGTTATAGTCGCCAGAGCTTCTGTTCTACCCACTTGGTGAAGTAGTCCACAGCGATGACTACAAACCTTATGCCCCCTTGCTTGCAGGTAAGAGCCCGACTAAATCCACTCCCCATTGTGCAAACAACCATGGAGACATGATTGATGTCAGCTCCTCTAGCGGCAATTTGGTACTAGTGCATGGATCTGGCACTCTGAACACTTCCTGACAAATTCCACCGCATCCTTGAAGGCATGGGGCAAGTAGTACCCTGCCCTCATTACCTTTCAGGTCAATATTTTGCCTCTAGAATGATTCCCATAAATTCTCCCATGTATCTCGACTAGTATGTATAGGGCTTCTTCCAGTGAGACACATCTCGGGAAGGGCTCCGAGAAGCCTCGCCTGCATAAGACCACGTCTACCAAGGTGAAGTGCACTGCCCTGTTCTTGACTTTTCAAGATTCCTATTTTTCATCCAGTACCTCATTGGTGTCCACGTACTTTATCACATCCAATGCCAACTCTGGAGCCCCTGAGTGCACCACCGAGACCTCGACCCCTATGGCGGGGACCTCTACCATCTGGGTAATCTTGGGTTCTGGCAAGGGTGAGTCTTCTCGTCTTTAGGCGGTTCACGCTAACTTATATGCGCTTTGGTTTTCTTCCGTCGACATCTGTTGGATGAGGAAGTAACGGAAAGATTCACGTTTCTCCCACACTAGTTGCAGATACTTTTATAGCTTCTCACCTTCCATGGCGAATCTGCCTAGCACTTGTTTAACGATTACTTGGGACTCGACCTTAACCTCGATCTCTGTTGCACCCAACTTCTCGGCTACTAACAGTTTAGCCGGTATTGCTTCATACTGAGCTTCATTATTGGTGGTTTTGAAGGCAAGTTTAATCACATAGTTGTGCTCCTTTCCCGAGTCTGTGGTGATGTGCACCCCTACTCCCCCTCTAGCCCGAAAGGACGAGCCATTTACAAAATAGGCCAATATTAGTCCTTTTAAGTCGGTACGTGGAAGATACTCTATGTCGAACTCGTTTAGTTCAGTTCATCAAGCGGCCTAAGGAGTCCGGCCATTGCAAAATCTTCTTGAGGGTTGTTTCAGTTAGCACTTTCCTTAGGTTGGTTTGGAAATACGACCTCAATCGCCATGCCTCGATCACTAGTGCAAAGGCCATCATATCCATCCACAGATACCTTCCTCAACTCCCCTGGAATGCTCGACTGGTGTAGTGCATCGGTTTCTGACATCCATCCGCGAGATGGTGTTTGGGGACACCGATAGATATATGGTTAGGTCCTCCCCCGGCTCTACCTGGCTAAGGAGCAGGGGGTGAGCCAAGTACTCCTTCAGCTTGCCAAATGCCTGATTACATTCGTCATTCCAAGTTAGCGTCTTTCTCAAAACTTTAAAGAATGGTAAGCGCTTGTTTGTTGACCGAGAGAAAAATTGATTGAGGGTGGCCACCCGTCTTGTCAACTTCTGTATGATGTTTATTCTTCGTGGCGACAGCATGTTCATTATGGCCTCAATCTTCTCCAGATTGGCCTTGATCTCCCGTTCTGAGACCATAAAGCCCAAGGATTTTTTCGAATTCCACCACAAAGGTGCACTTTGCCAAATTCAGTTTCATCTTATACTAGCGCAAGACTGCAAAAGCTTCTCGTAAGTCATCCAAGTGGTGTTCAGGTTCGTTACTCTTGACCTGCAAGTCATCCACATAAACCTCCATGCTACGACTTATTTGATTTTTGAACATCCGGTTGACCAATTGATGATATGTTGCTTCTCTGTTCTTCAGTTTGAAAGGCATAGCTAGGTAACAATAGAGTCCTTATCGTTGAGATTCATCTAGATTTAGTTGTATTCTGAATAAGCGTCCATGGAGCTCAGCAGGCAATAGCTCAGCATGGAGTTCACGATTTGGTCTATGCGAGGTAACGTGAAGCTATCCTTCAAGCATGCCTTTTTAAGGTCAGTAAAGTCGACACACGTTCTCCATTTGCCACTTGGCTTCTTTACTGACACTACATTGGATAGCCATTCGGGCTAATGTGTTTCCCGGATGAACTCCACAGTAAGGAGAAGGTCAACTTCCTCAGGTATGGTGGCATACTTCTCTACGCTGAAACTTTTGCATTTTTTTTTTCCTTTCTTCGCCTTAGGGTTCAACAAAGGTGATGTTCAATGACTGTGTTATCGATTCTAGACATCTCATTGTGACTCCATGCGAACACATTGTGATGCTCAGTCAGAAGTTTCTTCATGGACCACCTCATCTCGACTTTCATTATCATTTTGTGCCTCACTATTTGTCCAGGTCTTCCCAGGTCGATGGAGACCAGCTCCGAGGGATCGTTCTGCCCTGCCTGTTAAAGGGTTTGTTTTTCCTAGATTTCCTCATCCCGATCAGAGAGGTCCAGCAATGGTGGTGGTCCTCTAATGTGAATCAGCTTCTTGAGTGCTCGGACATGTGTGCCCCTAGCCTTCAACTCTTGTACATAGCATTCTCAGGGGGTACTTGCTCACCCCTGACCTTGCCCACTTAGGCTTCTGTGGGAAACTTCATCTTCAGCTGAGAGGTTGAAGTTATCGCCTTTAGATTGTTTAGGGTGGGACACCCCAGAATTGCGTTACATGAAGACGGAGCCTTAACCAACTGAAATTCGATCATTGTTGCGATGGTTCAAGGGCCTTTCCTGCCAGGAATGACAAGTTGATGGCTCCCACTAGCCAGACTAGATCACTCGTGAACCCCTTCAGTGGCATGGGTGTCAGGCGTAGGCGGCTGGGATCAATTCCCATTTTAGTGAATGCATCCCAAACAAGATGTCGGCTGAGTTTCCGTTGTCTATCAAAATTCTCCAAGTTATGAAGTTAGCGGCCAACATGGTCACTACTAGTGAGTAATCATGGGGGTGAAGCACCCATCTATTTGTCTTCTTTGCCGAATGTGATGACAGTGGTCTCGGAGCGCTTCCTATGTTTAGTTGGGGACCTTTCCGATGTGAATACCTCTTAGTATTAGGCCCTTCGGGCGTGGGCCTTCCTTCCAACTGAGGTGGGGCTGCCCCAGGCATACCCACTAGCTATGGTGCGTATCTCTCCCAAGAAACTGTTATCGAATGCTGGGGTATGGCTGGAGAAGTTTTGAGGTGTCTTTTGTTCAATTCTCCGCCTATTGGGGCTTTCAATCTGACGTTATCTCATGCGCCTGCCTCCTTGGTCAGACTAGCCTTCGTTGAGTGTTGGGCGAACAAACGTTCCAACTCATTCATCTTCTTCTTTAGCATGTAATAGTATCCGGTTCGGTGACCGTCTGTACGTGAAAAAGTGGCGGTTCTTTCGGTCATGTTGGTCAGTATCTCACGAGGTCGACTTACTCTCCGATTGTACATTAAGGCTGGCGTTTGCACGCAATATGTTCTCTCCACGCCTGACATCGTGCTGCAGTCAAGAGATATGCCTCTGGTCATCTTCCCCTTGTTTGAAAGTCAAGAGATATGCCGCTGGTCGCCTCCCCTTCCTACTTCCCATAAACTGCGTTAAAAGTATACAGGCTAGCTCTCCAAAGCCGTCGATCAACCTTAGGGGTAGCATTTTGAGCCATCTCTTCGTAGTGTTAAAGGAAAGGCCTAACAAGTTATCTCCTCGAACTCTTGGAGGGTCATGTGAGCCTTAAGGCCTCGTTTGTTTTCAAGAAACATCTCATCTCATCTCACTTCATCATTACAACTTTCTCAAATCCCCACACAAAATAAAATAAACAATTCAACTTTTTCAAATCCCAAAACAAAAATAATATTAAAAAATATATTATAACAATATTTTATTCAATTTTTTAACTTTAATCTCATCTCATCTCTGAAAACAAACGAGTTCTAAAAGTCTCCAAGTGCTCGAGGGGGTCCTTGGACCAATCATACATTTGCATTTGAGGTATTTTGAATTTGGGTGGAAGTGGTGCCGCCATTACCTCAACGTTGTATGGTAAATTGGTGCTAATGAGTAGTTTGTCGATTGAGGATGATGCGCCCATCTTCTAGGCCATCTCTTCATACTTATCCATAAGGTCGCACAACTCATGGTGCATCTGCCTTCTCTCTTCCTCAGCCGCATCTACTCCTACCGTGCTTCGTGATTTAGTGTGCTTGTCCTAACTTGGCCTTCCAATGACTTGCTTCTACCTTCCTTCAGTGCCTCGTTCTCCTGCTGAAACCTTTCCACTTCTACTGTCAACTTCCTCACAACGTTTTGCATTTCAGTGAACCTTGCTTCCATGTTTCTCGAGGATTCTTCCTGTCCACGGGTGGTTTGGGAGCGTCTTGTTGCCGGCATACGAATGAGACATCGTCCACGGTATCCCACACATGGCTCCACTGTTAACGGCATGTTTCATTCCCAGGCAACTTTTCTCACCTTCTCCAATGCTCCTGCAACACACTCAAGGGTGTGGGATTAGGGTGGTGTGTAACACCTCCGATGCCGAAGTCAGTATGAGATGATATTGTATACAAGAGTCTAGAGAGAACAAGATCCCTCGGTCTAACCTAGAGGTGAGCCTTTATATATACCCGATTGAGGTGGACCCCACTCTTTGTCAGTGGGATGTTCAGGAGTCATATTGGGTGCCATGCCTACTGTAGGGCGACTACCTATTGCTTTGGATGCCATGCCACCGCATTAAATGCGGTACACTTCTCTGTGCGTCCTGTTCCTTATGGCAGGTGGGAAAGTGTGCCCACTGCTTACGTCACTGAAAAAGGTGAGTCTCTTATCGAGATTGTTGTTTGCTGCCGTCTTTGTTCATTTAATATGCGCGTGATCCCCTGCCTCCCGTGTGGGCTAGGATGTGTTAGTGATGTCATGGCCTCTTCCCCTCTGACGTACACCGCACGGGCTGGGTCTAGAACTCCTTCCTCTTGACACATATAGGCGCAATTCACGAATTAGATGGGCTTCTGAGGAGTGGAGTCTGCTTGGCCTTTGGCCCTGCCGGGGGGGGGGGGGAATATCCCTCCCAACCTGCATCTAACATTCCCAATGTCCCCTTATGATTGATGAAGTTTGACAAATGATTAATTTAGATTAATCCTCCTACAAAATTGGCTGAGTGATTGAGACTAGGCATTGAAATAGAGGTCAACTCACCAGCTCGTGCTTTTTATAAAATCTGAATTAAAGTGGAAAGACTAAGCAGAAGATTATTCAAGCTTAATTATAAAAATAACAGTACTCAAAGATCGACGTCGGCTAGCTTGCTGTTTCAAAGGCACGAGTGTGACTTTATTAACGTACAGTACGCACTAAACCCAGTCCATTTTTTCCTATAAAAGCCGAAGAACATTAGTGGCCTGGACACAGTCTTTCATTGCAACTACTAACTGCTTCGACTTGCTCGTACTAGAATACTGAAAACTCCTTATAATTGAAAGGAAAAATGTCATCTTCTCTGTCTGGTAAGTTAAGTATTGAAATAGAGGTCAAGTCATCAGCTCGTGCTTTTTATGAGGCTAACGCGAAACGATTGTACGAGATACCAAAACTTTGCCCTACCTGTATACCCAGGATTGATTTAGTAGAAGGAAAATGGGAAGAAGTGGGTGCTGTCGTGAACTGGCATCTCGCATACGGTAAGGGCAACAAAAGTTTGTTATTGATCACATGATATTGTATTAATACAAACTCTCTCACGCGTCACATGTTATTTTATTGGTCTGGCTTCGTAGGGGGGAAAACTGTAATTTCCAAGGAGATATACGAGAGCATAGATGACGAAAAACTATCAGTTACGTTCAAGGTGATAGGAGGATCATTCGTGGAGTCGTTCAAAAGTTTCAAGTTCATTTTTCAGGCCTTTCCAAAGAAAGAGGGAAGCTTGGTCCGTTGGACTTATGAATATGAGAAACTTAACGCGGATATTCCAGATCCAAAAGATTTGCTTCAGTTTGCAGCTGATCTTACCAGAGAGATAGATGATACTCTTATGAAGATCGGCCAGGAGTAGATGGAACAAAAACATCACATGCATATAGCATATATTATAAATAAGTACCTTTATTTTCTGAAAAAGAAAGTACGTAAAAAGGTACCCTTTCCTACATCATGTATTGTTGGTTTTTTTCATTTTTGGTTATCTTACTTTGAGCAGGTACCTCGTGTCTTTCATGGTTGATCGATCCATTATATGTACTCATATGGTATCTGATCTATCTCTCTCAATTTATGCTTATAATAAGCCTACAAACGAAACTTCCTTGTGCTTTCGACCATTTTGTTGATTAAATAATGGCTTCCACTTTATTATATCGTACGTACTAGCTTATATTCTGCACTATGTAATGGCTTATATTCTTTTTGCCCTTCATTTATCATCTCTTAAACATACAAGCAGATCATCAAATCATGAGTTCTCATCTCGTACACACAGGGCAAGTTGGTTGGTTATGGGAAAAGTATGCGGGGGCTCGAGACTCCGAGAGCATACAAAACAATAGCTTCAAGTGACTCTCTAGATGAAAAAACTCAGTTCAAACACACTTTAATAATTCGTTTGGGTTTTGGATTTGAGGACAAATATTTAGATTTTGATCTTTAAAATTTAAAATACTTGTTTGGACCATATATTAAAATTAATTTATAGATCTACTTCCTGCCTCCATTGAGCTCATATCTTCTTACTCGATGGAGAGAAAGATGAAACTTGCCTCTAAGCTCTTAAGAATCTGACAGTACAGTCTAGATCTGAGGTCTAGTTGAGAACGCTGTCCAAAGATGATTGAGAATTCAAGAGAGCATCCTGATCTTTACTGAAAACAAGGCTAACACTTCATCCCTCTGGGGTTCACTAAAAGAAAAAAATGATTTTTTTGGGCAACATTAAGTTGTAAGAAAGAGCCATAAATCAGTGGCAAAATAATTATTTCCAACTATTTTTTATCGCCGGAACGTCCAAGCTCTTAAGAAGATGTTGTATGCGGTGGCCGCAACATAATACTTTTTGGGCAATAATTATCCGGAAAAAGCCTACCGTTCATGGAACATTTCCCAAGCAATGATGTTGACACTAATCGAAGACTACGAGTAGATTTACTTTGCCAAGGGCCCAAGGGTCTTGATAATTGGTGGCATGTGCACGTCATTATGCTTCATTAGGTTCTCTGTATCGCTTGTAACACGGTTATCTTTATCGTTGTATTGTTTATTAAAGATTTGAAAAATGATTAGTGCTGTCGAAGGCCCTCCTCTCTGACTATCTAGCCCTAAAAAACATAAACAAGGGCAAGGTTAATAATAACACAGAGGAGGTACTAGCTAGGGAACGAATACAGAGAATAGGGATAAAAATGAGAGAAAGAAAGACGAGGGATATAATTGGTGAAAAAAAGAGTATTTTTCCACCAAATTAAATAAGTTCATGGACGAACCTTCTTTTTCCCTTGAACTACCGGGGTGATTGAAACTTTTTGTTATTTTTCCGTGGCAAGTAAGCTTTCATCTGGTATGATGGTGGGCAATAACATCATTTTTCGTGAGAAGAGGTTGTGGTAAAAAGTGTTTACTCATGACATATTTTCGTGAAAAAAGTCATCTTTGGTATTTTCAATAAAATACTTACCTGAGAAATATACACGTTTCGCAAAATATTTCGTCGGAAATACTTATTTACGAATAAATCTTATCACGGGAAATAATCACTTCCAACCAAAAAAATAAAGGTATTTGCCATGAGTTGCATTCGCGGCAAATGCTAAGAGATTTTTGAAAAAAGAAAGAAGTTATAAAATAAAAAAATGATTGAAAGCCAAAAATAATCATAACAAATAGTCTAATATAGGTTAAAATAAATATATCTGAACCTTGGAGATCCAAATTCACACTTATATGAATTTTAAAAAACAAACATGTAAGAATATGCTAACATTCACAAGAAAAACTTCTAATAAGAACCCAATTTATACACATAGACCACACAATCACAAAACTTTACAAGTTACAATTCATAACTCCACCAATAGTGGGGTGTGGTTTAAAAAAATCCACTTCATCCAAACTTCAAAGCTAATGGCATAAAAGGAAATTAGACACAACAATTAATAGAGGGTTCTTTTTTCCCATAACTAAATGCAAAGAACAAGTTCTGGTAACTTGACCTATAGAATCCCTCCAATGCAAAGATCAGGTTCTAGTAACTTGAACGTTTCCAATGCAACACATGCTTGCAAACTTGAGCACAAGAACCTGAAGCAAAATTATTTAGAAAGAAGACATGAAAAAGCTAATCACTTGATTACTCCCAAACTAAATAATCTGAAAAGCATAAATTTTTAGAGTCTGGTGCTTCAGTTTAACAATTCTTACGAGTAATTATCTTAATAGCTCAAAGAAATCAAGTGACAAAATCATCTTATAGGATAGAGGAGATTAAAGTGACAAAAATCATATGCGCTGATAACTTATGATAACAGAAGCATTTAAGAACTTTATGTAATTAATAAACTAATGCCTATGCTCCTTCGCAGACTACAAGTGAAGTGTGGATTGCAAGGTCCAAGTAATGAATTCAAGCACAGCAAAAAGGGTAAGATAAACTACAAAAATCAATTAGTTGTCACAAAAAAATTCTTGGATCATACGTAATGGAAGACTTTATTAATAAAATTAAAACAAAGGTAGCATCCCACGCTTGCAAGTATACAGAAGGAAGGCCTGACTAGAAATAGAAAAAGATACATGAAAAGAGGGGTAACAAAAAATTCTAGTGCTAGAAATCTCAGAGTAGATCATCTATCTCAATATTGATGGGTGAGTGGCCTCAACCCATTGATAAGAAAGCTTTTCATTGATACTTTGGAAAATTGGTTGATACTTGATACAAAGAACATAGAGGCATTTAGTGAGGAGGAAGCAAAAACTAGAATTGCAAGTCTTAAGAATGAGGGCATCGGTTTCAAGTTTCAGAAGCCTTAAAAGTGATATGAGCAGCAGAAACAGCTTATTTATCACTTGCAACATAGTTATACACTATTTATCACTTTTCCACATTGAAAAGTGATTCAGTTAATTACTAAAACATTAAAAAACCTAAGAAAATGGAGTGTACCTCTGATTTGGCACCAGATAATCCTTAAAAACATGTTTTCCAGATTGAGATTTCTCATTTGGAAACTTGATTGAAGTATGAGCAGGGCAGAGCATGAGAAAGCTTTCCTGCAAGAAACAAAATAAAAACCCATTAATAGTTAAAGCTAAGCACATTACATTGAAAATAAAAACTTGATCTTTGAACCTCTTGTTAAAACATGTGGGTCACAACCAATACATCCACAAGTGTTCATCCACAAATGTCTCTTTTTTTTTTTTTTTTGATCTGTACATGGACAGTTAAGTTATGGTTCACATTGAGATTCTCATGAACTGAATGAGATTTCATGGCAGTTGAGCATTGACCCTAACCATAGAGTGGAAAAACTGCCAATAAGAAACAGAGAAATAAGACGTTTATATATAATGCTAGCCAGAATAATAATAGTTTTTATTGTTAATGTAAGCATCCATGGGCACAGGAGATCGCCCACAAGTCATCAAATTGTTGCCATTAATCTATCATTACATGCAGGCTAGCCATAAAGCAAAGTAAGCACATTTTCCATACACATTTTCTGCAGTCCGATCAGTTGATAAGATATAACAATCCTATATTTTTTTTATTTTTGATATGAGTATAACAATCCTATATTTCCTTTACAATTATAAATATATAAGAGTTAAGCATAATATACTTACGAAGACGTTATTGAAATTTGAAATCCCATCATCTTTCAAAAAACCTCTGGGCTCCATCAAGGCATTCAGGAGAAAGCTCATTGTCACCAAAAGAACCTAGCAGTTCACTAACCTAAGAACCGACAGAAGGCAAAGAAAATAAGCACCAAGGCATAAAAGAAATAAAAATCAATTCATGATAATGTGCCCGTACCAAATCTCTAATCTTCAGAGGCCCGACATACTCTTCAAAGCACAAGACAAAGGAAACAATAGTTATTTATCACTCCAACGATACAAGTGAAGTCACTCCATTCCATCTTCTCCATTGCAATCCAAATAGGCTATCGCCCAACCAACAAACCAAAAACATACAGCATGCTTGCTGCCCAAAGGAATTTTAATACATTTATCACTTGAGCCCAAAGGAATTTTAATTCATTTAGTGTAGAGAGAACTTAACAAATTTCCAAATATCACTGTATGTCACTTTCCTGCACCTCTCTGCTTGCCTCACTCCAGTTTTTGTTAGGATAGATAAGTTTGAGCTTCCCTGTCATGTATACTAACCAATCAAGTTAGTATACATGAAACTTAAAATCCTTTCAAAAATCTTACATAACATAAATCCAAGGCAAACAAGGCATGGACACCTTCGATGACGATATTGATAGACTACTAAGTCATGTTGTTGCTTTTTCAAAATCATACGCACCATCAGTCATAGAACTATCATTTTGAACATTTTCTGCCATAAAGTGTTATCAAAATCAAGACCGAATTCCAGAAAATATACCACTCCATTTTTAGTATGACTTCCAAATTACCACAGTTGTCAATTCATCCCCAATGTGAACAATTATTCATAATCTACTCATTGTTAATATTTGACCATAAAAATGAAAAATATGTGACATCGCACAATCTTAACTTTGGATCTTAAAAGTGCTTTCATCTCCTCATCTCTCTTTTCATCCACGACTAGCCCAAAACCATTTTCAGAGCAGACTCAAAACCCTGTGAGGTGCAATTGAGTGGTTGAAAACATTTGAAATAGTAAATTTACATAGATACAAAATTTGCTTAGGCCCTCAACACCATACCATACACGTCTATATACACTAAAATAATGCACTTGAGATACAAAGGTAGGATGTTTACCATGCTTAAGGGCTGGACAGTGAAGGAGGCGTGCGGGAGGTGTTGTTGCGTCCATAGGTTGCTCGTGGTGGTGGTGCGTCTTGGTTGGGGCTGGCGATGGTGACTCATGGCAGCGGGGGAAGGCCACTGTAATAAGAAAACAGTGGGGGTGTGCGGCGGAGACCTCCGAGAGACACCGTGGGAGGGAGAGAGATGCGGGAGCTGGAGTGGAGCGACGGTTGGTGACTGGCAGAACCGTAGGGCGGTTGAGGGTGGCGATGGCCATGGCTGGAGATGACGGAGGTGCACGGATCTGCTGGGATTTGAGAGGAAGAGGGGGAGAGAGAGAGTCGGTGAGAAGGTGAGGGGCTGAGGGGGAAGATCCACGGTGACTCGACCACAAGGGGAGGCATTTGCAGTGGTGCAGCATGGAGGAGAGGCTCGACAGCTGCAGGGAGAGGGAGGGAGGGAGAGAGAAAGAGAAGAGTATCTCGTGGGTGTTTTGCGCAGGGGGGGTGAGAATGGAGCGGGGGATTTAATTTTATCAGTATTTGTGGCAGGTTGTTATTGCCAAAAAATCTAATAACGCTGTCAAAAACACTAATAACCCAAAGGTTAGTCTATTTGTGGCAGAAAAACATTGTCGCAAATTATAATAATCTCATCTCAAAAACTAACAACCCATGAAGACTATTTACGGCAAGAAAATGTCACCGCAAAAACTAATAACCTTGTGGCAAAAACTAATAACCCACAAAAGAGAGATATTTTGGGTAATTTTATTTGCGGCAACTTTTAATCGCAGCAAAAAGCATTTATTTCGTGGCAAAATTGTTTTCCCACGAAGTTTTACTTGCCAACGTGATCTCGTGGCAAAAGGCTTGTATTTTTTCCCACAAACAGTTTTCGTGTCATCAATCTATTATTTGCCACGATCGTATATCGTGAAAAAAAAATTCGTGCGAAAAACCCATATTTGTTGTAGTGATAGTACTATTGGAAGACTAGGAATCCTAGTTAAAAAAAACATATTTTATTTGATTAAAATATAAAATATGACCAATAACTCTGTAAAATATAAAGATTGAAAGGGTAGATAAAAAATTGATAGTAAATAATATTTTATTATTATATAGAGTTTAGATGGATAATCCAATGTGAAATTAAACGTTGAGTAGGATAGACAAAAGGCAAAAAGTGTGATATTTGGCAAACTAATTTAGCTAATTAGATAGCCAAACTGATCATGCTAGTGCTTTGGGGTAAAATATATGATTTTATTTTCACTGACATATTTGAAGCATGATCATAGCTCTTATGTTAACCCTTAAGCTATCCTAAGACGTTGTGTAAAATGCTCATGACAACTCATAAATTATGCTAAATTGTTTGAACTGTTCATGGTAACTCATAAAATATGCCAAGTTGTTCGAAGTGCTTATGGCAACCTCTCAATTATGCTAAATTCGTTTTGATTGTCACTTTTTGCCTTCATCTGCAATATACATTGCTGGTATTTATACCTGAACTCTTAACCAAGTTAGATTCCTCAGATCGAGTTGGATGCATTTGCTTTATGTGCAATTAACCAGCAGAGTCTTGGAAAAAAGAAAAAAATAAAAAAGACAAGAAGGAAAAGTGGCCCAACTTTTTCTTCACCTTCAAGTGTGTTTGGCTTGCTGCTGCTACCATCTCTTTTTATTTACAATAAAACTTTTTTAATCACCATTTTATCAACTCTCCTATGAGATTTTAGCATCTATAAGTTTTCCAATTTTTCTTTGTGGCACCCTCGAACCCCACTTGGGCTAGATGAAGCAGGAGTTGCGACGTCAGGATGTTGGCCGCTTGGGTCAAACACCCCTCGCAATACCGAGAAAGTTTAGTGCAAAGTTAACTCACAGTGGAAAAAAAAGGCAATCAATTAATTTTAACAGTACTAGAAAAAACAAATTTACAACTCCAACAAAATAATCCATAAGCCACCAGTCTCCCAATCCCCGACATAAAAGTTATACAATCATCTAACTAATTAAAAGGAAAGCACCAGACAACGCTACGTAAGGAGAAAAATACCCAAGTCTTCACTCCTCAGGCGGAGTCGATTCTCCAACCTCATACCGTCCTCTACATCAAAATCTACAGTTCCGCAATGCGGAACTGCAGGTGGGAACACTACAATGAGATTTCACAGTCTCAACAAGTAAACCCAATAGAATGATACCTAAAAACACAAGTATAGAAAAAGTGGACATATCACAGCATTTGAAAAATGAAACCTTTCAACAGTGCACGAAACCAATATCCTTCTTAGCAATTTATAGAAAACGCCACGCACACCAAAAATCCACATTTCCATTTTTAAAGCATCCATTCAATTATGCATGCACCATGGTCTCCCCTATAGACCATCTACACACCCTGGCTCCTTTCGCCACTCCACGGGTAATGACCGTGCATGTGACTTCGTAATGAATGGTGCCCAGCTTTATTTCTGGCTCATACATGACTAGGCATTCTCTAGCATCTGCCAGCAGAGAGGCCATGAAGTTGGCACAAGAGCGTTGCCATCTCATCAGAGCCCATTGTTACTTGGCGACAACACAAGGGACATTAATCAGTTTTACATGCTTCCGAGTAACAAGAGGAGCTCCATCGAGATAATGCCCAATCTTGGCTTGGGGTTGTGATCCATATAAAGTCCATAAAATCAAATTATTTACGCATGCACCATGGTCTCCCCAATAGACCATCCACACACCCTGACTCCCTTCACCAAACCATGGGTAACGACCGTGCATGTGACTTCTTAACGAGTGATGCCCAGCTCTGCTCCCAATGCATACATAACCAGGCATCCTCTAGCCTTCGCAAACAGAGAGGCCACAGAGTCGACACGAGAGCGTTACCATCTCGTCTGAGTCTGTTGTTGCCTGGTGACAACCCAGGTGACGTCACTCAGTTTTATACACTCCCGAGTAACCAGAGGAGTTCCACCAAGATAATGCCCCATCTCGGCTTCGAGTCAAGATACGCACCCACCCACAAAACACGTATTTAATAAATGACACTAAAAATACAGTTTTCCAATTTCACAGCACAACTAGAGAACATAGCACAATTAGCAAATTAATCACGGCACAAACGGATCAAAGCATACCTAATACAATCAAGATAATTAACAATAATAATAATGCAGATGCGTGAACAGGCAAATATTGGATGACGTGACAATAATATATCAACCAATGGCCAAACAACACACAGGTTCATATATTCACAAATCACAACCACACACGATTCCCAATGCTTCACCTAGCCCTTAGACAACAGATCATCACCAACTAAAGTTATTATCCCAATGCTCCATAGGCCCTCGACCACTAAACCAATCACAACCGGACTGTAATAAAAATATAGTTTCCCAATGTAAGTATTCTAAGGGTGAGTCTATGGTTTTACTTACAACGCGGACGACAATTTTCTTGATGATCCAGCGCGTCGTCTAAGAGATCTAGTGAGTGTGTGTGCGCATTGTGTGGTGGCACGGCGGCAGCGATGAGACACTGTGACGAAGGCAAATTTAGGCAGGTTAGTGGGGACCCACAACTGGGAAAAAACTTAAGGGTGATTAAACTAACAAAAAGGAGGTTGAGAGAAGGACTTACACGATAGAGGGTGGTGGTGGGTGGCGGAGCACGATAACCAGTGGCTGATCTGGGAAAAAAGTTAGAATCTACGGTTGGGAAAGTAGTGGGTGGTGGTCCTAATGAAAACAGAGTGTGGGGAAGGGGGAACTTGCGGTGGTTGATAGTGGTTGGTAATAGTGCAACTCTGTGAGAGAGAGAGAGAGAGCTTTAGGCATGGGTTTTGGGCGGATCTAAGAGGGGAGAGGTTGAGTAGGAACTGAAGGGGTGAGGGGGCTGCTCGGATGACCTTCGCTGAGCAGTGGAGGGTGACAATTCATTGCGGTAGCATCTTAATTACGGGACATAGATCTAGAGACAGAGGGAGGGAGAGATCTATGGGAAGAAGGGCGAGATCGGGGGGGGGTTAAGAGGGAAACCGCAGGGTAAGGAGCAGTGGCAGCAATGGTTGCAACAAACAACATGATGAGAGAAAGAAAGAGAGAGAGAGAGAGAGAGAGAGAGAGAAAGCTAGAGAGAGAGACAAAAACAACAAGCAGTAGAGACAAGGTAAGGGCAATGAATACAAAGACCGAGAGGGAAGAGCTGCCTTGGCTGACATTGGATGGCGTGGTATGGTTGGATAGGAGGCGATAAGAACGGTTTTCAAACCCAAAATGGATATGGGTTTCCATATGAGAGAGGGTGGTCGACGGAGGGGTGGAGACATTGGAGTGGCTTATAGATGAGGAAGGCTGTAGTGGTCGGACGGTGGCAGAGGAGACAGCGGCAAGGTCATAGTGACAAGAAGAAGAAAATGGAAGAGAATGGGGGTTTGGGGGTGGTGCGGTGCATGAGAAGGGAGTGGGTTAAAAGAAGAAAAAAAAGAGGAAAAAAGGAAGGTAGGGTTTTCAATTCCTTAGGCCAAAACCACATAGTTTTGGTAGAAGGGCTGGGCTTTTCTCATCAGCTTATGGGCTCACAATTGGGCTGGGTCATAAACTTGCTTCTGCTCACACTAAAAAGAACCCACTTAATCCACATATTTGGGCTCCACCTCACTAAAAATACATGTATTCCCAGACTTGGGGCTCCACATGGGTTGGGCTTCACATTCTTCCTCTTGTCAAGCCATTTTTGTTTAGTATTACCACCATCCTCAGTTGGTGTTTCCATTTCTCTACTTTTTCAGCTGCTATAGGATCCTAGGATGATAATATGCAGTTTCCCCCCACCTGTAGTGCTTGTTTTGGGGCTTGCAATGGCTTTATCTTGTTGCCTTGATTTGCCTTGATGCTATTCTATTGCCTAGACTATTATTGGAAGATTCCTGCATAGGATGTTTTTTTTTTCTATGCTCTCTGTGAGTGTAGGGAAGATGCTAATTAGCTTAATTGCAACATGAAAAGCTTGAAGCTTTATTTTTCTTCGTAGTTTTCAATAAAATTATCTTTCTGACTTGACAGAAAATTAAGAACCCAATATAAATGGAAATGGAAGACTCCTTGGAAGCATACCTTTTTAATTTTATTCATCAATGTCAGCCTAAAGAAATTGCAATTGAAGTAGTTTCCTTTGATCACATCCAGATTCTGTATTTTATTAATGTTTTACACTTTTTCAACATATATTTAGAATGACATCTGCTAAATAAGGTTAATTCGAATTACCTCAAGGAGCGAAATTCTCACAAGCTTGAGTCTTTGCTCGTCTTATGACCCACGTTAAATTATGGTGATTGCACCTCTACGTTGCTTAGGAGGCTACTAGAGTCTCCTAAAAAAATTTACACTTCAAGATTAAGAGATCTAGATGGTTTTTCTAGAAAATTGTAGAGAGAGGATAGCTTTTCTTTTGTACATTCACTTTTTCACTCTTACAATTAATGTATGTAAAACTCTCATTTATAGAATTTTCTAATGGGTGATTAATTAACTTCCCAGAAATTAAGTGGTAGTGGTGAGGAGTTAATTAACTCATAGTGGTGGGGAGCTAATTAATAACTTCTTGATTTTTTTGACATTTTTCAGGCTATTTTATATTAACTATTTATATAGGGACACTATATTAGAATATTTTTGTAGTTTGGGATGTGACCCGGGTGAACAACACTAGTATCGTACATTTTTTTATTCAACCATAAAGAAACAAGCAGTTATTAGAAGAAAAGACTATGGGGAGGTTTGAATAGTAATTTGAGATGAGATGAAAGTTGAAAATTGAATAAAATATTGTTAAAATATTATTTTTTAATATTATGTTTGTTTTTGGTTTTGCAAAAATTGAATTGTTTATTATATTTTATGCGAGAGTTTCAAAAAATTATAATAATTAGATAAGATGAGTTGAGATGATTTTTCAATCCAAACAACCCTATAGCTTCTAGGCCACTGTTGCTCTCGACTTTTATAGTTAAGGGGCTGCATGGTTTTAGTCACAAATAGGTATGCTTCCAAGGAGTCTTCCATTTCCCTTTATAATTGGGTACTTGATTTTCTGTCAAGTCAAAAAGAGCAGTTTTATTAGAAACTGCAAAGAAGAATAAAGCTTCAAGCTTTTTATATTGCAATTAAACATCCTATGCTGAATCGTCCAAGAATACACTACAACAGAAAGTGGCTTTTCCCGTGATGATGTTTGTCCATATTACCCCCATTTAATGCCAGAAATGGTTTTTCTGGCATTTTCAAGTCGTAGCAATTTCGTCAGAGATAACTGGCCCAACATACTAATAGTTCTTGCAATCTCAATTTCTGTCCAAAAAAGTTGCTTTTCCGGCATGACCAAATCCTTAGATAAACTGTAAATTTTGCCGTATATTCGGGGCCCAGGAGGTGGTTTCCTAGCCAGAAAAAACATATTATGGTGGCTTCTCTCGCCAGATTTGAGCATTTCTATCCATAATATACAGTAGGAAATAAGGATTTTCAGTGAACTATTTTCGTCAAATATGTATATTTTTGGCGACAATGAGTATTTCCAGTACATTATTTATGTCCATAATATCTATGCAAGAATTAGCCTTATTTTATTTGTAACCAAATTGTCGTCAGAAATAATCTGTTTCTTGCAATTTGTTTTTGCTAGAATTACGGACTTGTGGCATATATAGGTCCTTTAGAAATGTACAACACCGATAAAAAAAAGTTCACCATAAATAACTAATTTTGACAGGAACACAAACGTCATAAATGTCCTTCCAGTATATTCAAATAATTTATTTTCTTGGACATGCTTAATATGCCGGAAAATATATTAAATTATTATTATTTTTACAATTGCTAGGGCTTGCATCCATTAAATTATATGCAGTTGTAATTGGTTTTGGATTTTGTGTTTCGACATTGCATAATAAGGGATAAAAACGTGGTTCAGTATAAAATCTGTCTTAAGCTGTGTACTTCATGAATGCCAATGTAGTTTTAACCAAACAATGACCAGCATAAATCCAAAATTATACCCAAAACACTACAACAGAAATAAGAGTTGGATATATCAACATGCATATATTGAAATGCCACGTCGTTTCATAACAGGATATAGATGCTTTAAGTTAATACATGCATACTATTTTGTGTAAAAGAACCAATGCATGTTTGTTCTACTGGGGAGTCCATTCTATATGTGTTGTGGAAGTCACGCTATATCGTGCATCTCGTACAAGGCTGGGGAGTTCATTCTATATCCTGTAATGAAGAAGAATGAAGATCTTCTTCCTAAACAGCATGCATGGAGGCTTGGATTCTTGGTTCTTTGTTCTGCTCGGGCACTCGAATTTTACCTGATGGGATCTTTAGTCCCTATAATTGATAGCTGCAATATTAGATAAAGATTGTCAAATATCAGTGTACATGTGAAAGGTCTCCAATTCTAGACTCACAACCAGTCCATATTTTGTACTTGTTCCAAAATTTTCATCATTAACCATGCGTGTCCTGATACCCACAGATAGCCCCACAACTAAATTTCATCTCCTTGGTAATAATGTAACTTCAAAATAGAGGAGGTGTTGTGCATAGTGTGTGCTTATGAAAAATTATATGCCAACATCGATAGAGAAATATAAAAAGCAGAGTGCATATTAGTCTATGACTATTCCAGTTACGTAAGTTTATAACAGTGTAACATCTAATGCAAATCATTGTATTTTCACCCACCTATTTAACAATCTCTTGCATATTAGATTGACTTTTATCACTCTTCCCACAGTTTGTGAAAAGCCCATATGTGTTTCAAACACATCTCATTAGCACTTTAATGCTACTTGTGCCCTCGATTCATAGTCAAGCCACTATAACTTTAGCATTTTAGTATTGAGTGACCATCATTCAACTGGAAGAGTAATTTATATATGTTCCATGTAAAAGTTATGAACTTGATTTTTGAACTACAATTCAATTAATCTATAAAGATCATATAGTCATCTAACATTTTCTAATCTAGAACATGCAAATAAAATAGCAGTGTGCAATTTCAGGGGGAAGATATCAAAAAACTGAGAGCATTAGGTTTAATATCATACCTGTACCATGCTAAGCCATGCCACTTTGCTATTGTAAATCCTATCTTTCCATGGGCCTACTATCAAAAGGATACATGCTCTTTACTTAAATCTTTGTCCTGGCATAATTTCCCACTTCCAACCAAGTCCCTACAAAACACCCACCCTAACATGCTAAACAAAAGGATGCACCCAGATTTTACTTGTACTCCAACAAGTTCAAAAAATATCAACAATTTCAAAAAACTCCCCACATCCCCATTATTGGAGGATTGGCTACGCATCTCCCAGAGTCTCCTGTTGAGACTCCCTCTATGACTCCAATTCTATAACATGATTATTCAGCCTGTCACATTCATTAAAATAAGCTTGCATTTTTTAGACATCACTCATATATGACTCAAGTTTCCTCTTGAAACCCTCCACCTCCACCTCAGCCTTGTCTTCTCATTCTCATCCCCAAGTCGTATAAACTCCCTATTGGACAACAGTGATTAAGATGGTTCAGGTATAACTAAGTGGCCTAAACCTCTAGCATAGCCCGATCGAGATCCCAAAACCTCCTTGAACACAGCATTTGCATTTGCATTATCATCCCCCACATCTTCTGGTGGAATCTTATTCAATAGCTCAACCATCATATTCTGCATTAGAATATAAGCATATCAGTTTTAGGCATTATAATGGATTAATCTCTACATATTTCCAGCAAAAAGTAAACGGTCCAAACTGTTTTCACTCACGTAATTCAAGTGACAAGTCTCCCCTTCTTTGTAGACCAATGCACCTCTTTATAAAAAGCAACATAATTTTGAGCTTGTTCCCGCTTCAATGAATTTACAAACCTTGTTAGTACATTCTTGTATTTGAGTTAGAAATTAAACACAAAAAGAAGTATGAGTTTATGCTTTTACCTTTTCCTCCATTAGCCTAACAAAAGACTTCCTGCCACACGTGTGATTTATAATTTGATTGGACCTATTATGTTTGTTCCGCCTTGATAGGTTCTACAATTTAAACAAGTTTTTGAATATTATTATTGTATGAAATGATAAAACCTTTAATAACTAATTAAAACTAGCTAATAAACTTTAAAGAAATAGCTTAAGGAAAGTTGTTACCTTAAAGTCTTCACTTGCCCATCTTTCACACAAACATATCCAAACGGCTTTGTCCACAAACTTTGTCCCTCTAGAAATTGTAGCTTAATGTGTATCACACTCCAGGTACTTGCTGTGCAGTAGGTAGTGAAAATCATTATATTTTTGAGCAATTGCCATTGCCACTGTCTCTTGAAGGTTGCTTTTGGTCCAATCTAATACAAAATCAGCCTATTAAAAACATTGACAGATTATATAAAGTTAAGTAAATACATGTGGATTCAGTAGATTTTGCCTTATTTGACACAATTCTTACTTGGACATGATCCATTAGCTCATCCTTGTTCTGTTTATCAACATGACTCCAGCTTGCATGTCGCATGTCTACATAAAATTTCACAATCCAGGTCACGCTTGTTGAAAGCATCGTCAAATTTTGACATGATACTCCTATTTGGCCATCCTTAATTTCCACTGCTATTTTGCCAAATTTGAGAATGCGGTCAAATTCTGTGCTTCTAGCTAGTCCCCGTCCACCTTTTTTTTTTGGATGGAGCTAGAGAAGAAGACCACACAATTATAATAATATGTTTAACACAAGGATAGTAACTGCTAATCTATTTAATATTCCTAGTATCAAACCAAAACACATGTAAAACAGACTATACTATACCTGTAGGTACATCAATGTTAGACATTCAAATCTCATTAGCTGGAATGTCACCTCCTCAGGGATCTAACTCGATCCTTAAGTGGAGGCGTCTGAAAATGAAATTGTCTCGTCTCTCAGAATGCGAGCTCGAGGTTGTGTTTTTGCTCCTCTACCACGAGCTACGACGTGATTGCCAGCACGCTCACCTCATGAATTTTTGGTTCCACTCATAGGCTGCACCATTATATAACCAACCACAACCCAAGTTTGATTTAAGATACAAATACTGGACAAAATAGTATGAACTATATGCGTTACCAACCACAAATTTGTACAAGAGAGTGATTAGCCAGGTGACAAAAGAGTCCATTTATAAGTATATATAAAGATACTTATATCTGTATGCACTATACAGATACAAGTATCTAATAATGTCTAAAAAACGAAATAGCACCCAGCTTTACCCAAAGTGTAGAGACCTACTTGAAATACCAAGTATAATATGTTTCTCAAATGTAAACTGACAATTTCAAATAAATTATTGAAGTACGAAGTCCTGGCAGTTAGTGCTTATAAAAGAGTGCATGATCTTCTCATTAGCAAGGACCCTAGTAGTTGAAGCTCAAAACAAATATACTGCTAGATAAATATTCAGAGAGCCCAGCTACTAAATGATTAAAAAAAAAAAAAACAGATTTCACATGCATATAGTCCTACCATCGACACTTTTTGAGTGCTTAATAAACTTATGAGATTTGTTTCAAAATCGTAACCCATCCCCAGATTTTGTACAATTGTGTTTCTTGCGAACCCAACCATATTATTTGAGACCTTTACAAATATCATTACACATTATTTGATTAACCCATTGTTGAGCAGTGGAGATTAAAGGTAATGGAGGACTTATTGGGTTTCTTGGTGCTCAGAGAATATCCTGGCCTCTACCGAGTGCATAACTATGTCGAACTTGGTGTTGCTATAGTTTGGAATCTGCAGTCGTTTCTTAGATAACCCTCAGTTTTCACAATTGCAGAGTGAGAATCTTAGTCTTCAACATGGTGAAGGAAATAATGTAACTAACCATCAATCTAACCATGTATTCACTTGTACCATGGTAAATGGGTAGCAACAAGTATACCAACCCTCAAACAGCTGTCTGAAGAGACTGTTCTTTGAAATTGGAGCCAAATTATTTCAGTTTCCCACGTAAATGAACCCCCTTTACCGCACCTTGCTAACGTCCTCAGTTTCCAGTCGAGTTTTGCATGAATAGTACTTGGGCAACACAGTTTGGTTGGTCATGAATAGACTTGTTTTTGCATGGATACTACTTGGGCAAGACTTTTTGGGCCATTGGTAATTATTTTGGCCTTAATGCAATAGTAACAATTGCTCCATTTATATAGCTGGAATTGTAATGTTACGGGTTTCCCATTGATGGCATTTACATTATTTCATTTTATTTAGCTCCAATTTCATTGTCTATTTCTAAATTTCATCTCTTAGGTTTATATTAAATACACGAAGCTCTTAATGAGATTATTACATTTAATTGACATCAATCTAAATTACACAATGAACCATTGTCACCCATTAAATAGGAAAAATGGTCAAATTAAATGTTAGAAGAGAAGTTTCCCGAAAAGCATTGTTTATTAGATTTTTAATTTTCTATTCTTTTCACATTAAACTAAGTCTACTATATGGTGCTGGTCAATGTTATACGAGATATCTAAACATGTATATGAAATCTTACAAGTTCTGCTCCTAGAAAAAAATGTCTCAGCACTTATGGTTTTTTTTTTTTTTAAATTTTCGTGATGTTTTTGTTTTTTTGATAACAAAACCATGAACTTCATTAATCAACAAAAAAGGATTACATACATAAATCAAACCACAAGGTTTGAGATAAAAAGTCTGGAATACAATCCCTTCACATAGTAATTCTATGAACCTTTATTGCATAATGAGCAAGACAATGAGCAACCATGTTTGCTTCTCTATAAACATGTTGAAAACCACATTCCCTAAAACAAGATGACAACCTTTTAATCTCTGAATAAAAACCACCAAGCAGTGAATTAGCCATGCTGTCCTGTTGAACTGTTTCAATTGCCAAGAGACAATCACTCTCCACTTGAATTTTATCTATTCCCATACTTGCACACAACTGAAGGCCATGAAAGAGAGCAATCATCTCTATGTGCTCTGGTTCAGCAACATCCCTCTCTAAAAAGCTTGCAGCCGTGAGAACACTACCCGAGCTATTTTGCAGAATTGCACCCGTCTCAGCTTTCCCAGCACCATCAACGTTCAACTTGAGCATGTCTGGATCCAGAGGCTTCCATTTAAACACATCTCTCATTTGCATCCTTGATTGTTTCTGAGCTTCCCTATTACTTTTCAATAGTGAGATTGCATGTGCAGCAACCTTATGAGGAGGAAGGAGTAGCTGCTCATGAAAGTAATTTTTCCTCCTATACCAAAACCCCCACGCCAAAGCAAAGAAAGTAGCCACAATGTCATACTTTTTAGCGTCACAGAGAGCAAAAGCCACCTCAAAAACATTCAAATAATTATCAATAACAAAAGCAGGAAGATAAACAGTCTAGGTCCTCTTTAAGTGCACACGGCTAACCAAAGCATGGTATAACCTTCTCGTTCAACATTACACAAGCTACAGATCCCATCATTTGGAACATGCTTTCTTAGGAGATTCTCTTTTGTAGGCAAACCATCCTTGTAAGCACATCAAGCAAAAATCTTAATCTTATTGCGCACAGGCATTTTCCATAGCTGTTTCCACACTACTCTTTGGGCACTTGCTGATGAGGACTCAGCTTCTTGTGAACCTTGTTGCTCCAATATAAACTTGTAGCAACTTTTAACACTAAACAAACCATTTCTCTCATAGCCCCATACTCTCCTGTCAGCCCCATTACCAGCACACACAGCAGACTTTAGAATATCCTCCACAATACTTGAATTAAAGAGAGCTTTAAGTTTACTCACATCTTAAGTTCTAGAGTTTGCACACAAAAGGGAACTCACACAATCATTCCTGTTGTCTTCACTAATCACATTCCCTTCCTTAACTAGAGCATTATGACTCGAGATCCATTTATCAAGCCAAATGTTAACAGAATTGCCATCACCTATCCTCTATCTACATCCCTCCACCACCAATTTCTTGGCTTCCCAAATACCACGCCATGTATATGAAGGAGAATTGCCCAAACCAGCCTGTAGAAAACTTGGAGCCGAGAAGTATTTGGCTTTGAGCAACCTATGTAGTAAAGTATTTTTGTCATGAAATAATTTAGCTAACATTGCCAAATTAAAAACCCTCAAATTTTAAACCCCATCCCCCACGATTTCCTTACACAAAATTTGTTCCAACTCAACCAATGTATTCTCCATCATACCCTCTAATTCCGCGCACAAAGTTGAAGGAAGAAAGAAACAACTCATAGTGTAAGAGGATATAGAAAGAGCCAGCTCCTTTAACAATACTTCCTTACCCCCCTGTGAGAGTAACTTCTCCTTCCAAGTTTGTAATTTCTTCCAAACTCGTTGTTTGATGGATTGAAAAGCTTGAGCTTTTGACCTCCCAATGATTGGTGGAAGACCTAAATACTTCTCATACTGTTGTATTTCAGAGTTTCCCCACAAATGTTTTATCTCCTCTTGAACTCTCCTTGGCACGTTAACAGTATGGCTGTTTTTTCACGATTGATTCGTTGGCCAGAAACAGCCTCATACTTCTCCAAGATAGCTTGAACTCCCCTATTCTCCTCTACCTCAGGCTTGCAAAACACCAAACTGTCGTCCTCAAAGAAGAAATGAGTAATTTTTGGAGTCCCTCTACAAATTTTTATGCCGAAAATATTTTGTCTCATTCTAGCATCTTTCAACAGAGTAGTCAGCCCCTCAGTACACAAAAGGAATAGATACGGGGACAAAGGATCCCCTTGTTTAAGTCCTCTAGATGGAATAACTGGACCCTTAGGCTCACCATTAATCAGTACATAGAAAGACACAGAACAAACGCACATCATAATCAGATTGACAAACTCTTGACTGAACCCCATCACATCCATAATGGATTTCAAAAAGCCATACTCAACTCTATCATACGCCTTACTCATATCTCACTTCAATGACATAAAGTCATTTTTCCCTTTTTTCTTAACTTCCGAAAAATGCATTACCTCACAGGAAATCAAAACATTATTAGTTATTAAATGCCCTGGTACAAACACGCTTTGACTTTCCCCAATAATGTCGGATAATACCATTTTCAACCTATTTGAAAGGACTTTAGCAATTAACTTATAGACCGCGTTACACAAACTTATAGGCCTATAATCAGCCACTCGAACAGGAGACTTCTTTCTGGAAATTAAGGTAATAAAAGTGTGGTTCAAAGTTGAAGGGAAAGAATCTGAATTGAGAGCATGCAAAACTACTGCAGTAACTGAAGACCCTACCACATGCCAATATTTTTGGAAAAATATTGGAGACATGCTATCTGGGCCTGGGGCTTTGGAAGGGTTCATTTGTTGCAATGCTTCTTGACTTCAACTTTAGTGTATTCTCGGCTTAACTCTTCATTCATGTCTACAGTGACTTTGCCTCTCAAAGCGTGTAGAAATTCTAGTGAAGCACTCGGATTGGCAGTAGTAAACAAGTCTTTAAAATAATCAAGGATCACCTTATCTTTACTAGACCCCTCTTGCCACTGCCCACTATCATCTTGAATCTGCACCAACTTTTTCTTTCTTTTCCTTTGTGAAGCTTTCATATGAAAGTATATCGAATTCTAATCACCTTCTTTTAACCATAACGCTTTTGACTGTTGTCGCCACATAACCTCATCCCTTTCCAACCAGAGTTGTACGTCATCTCTTGTCCTGTTTGGCATAGAAGTATCAAACCAATGACTATCTTCATACAGCTTCTTTAACTGCATTTTTGCTTGCTGTAGCTTCATTTGAACATGACCAAAATTGTTCCTATTTCAGGCATGCAATTTCACCCCACACTCTTTAATCATCCCCACTACCTCCTCCATAGTTGACTGGGAGCTACTTCTTTTCCATTGCTCTTTAATAATTTCTTCACAATTTTTATCCCCCACCCTCATTTCCTCAAATCGAAAGAGTCGTCTAGTTCTAGAAATCAGAAACTCCCCTTCCAATTGAACCCAAATGGAAAGATGGTTTGAACATGCCACAACATCGTGACTTACTCTAGTAGTTGGAAATAAGTTACACCAAGCCAAATTTGCTAGAAACCTATCAAGTCATTCGCTAACACAATGACTTCCCATCCTTCTATTAGACCATGTAAACTTGTAACTAGTAAAGCCCAAATCATGCAGACCACAATCCTCCACAACATCCCAAAAGGCTTCTAACTGTCTCTTCAGTCTAGGCTTGCCCCCTGATTTTCATGATGAAACATAATTTCATTTAGGTCCCCCATCACTAGCCAAGCCTCCCCATTTGATCGACACAGACCCTAAGGAGATCCCAAGTTCTATAACGTAAATGTGCCTCAGGGTAACCATAAACTGTGGTTAGAAACCATTTGCCCCCATCCACTATAGCATCATTAACAACAACATCAACGTGACATGAAGAGTAACTAAGAACCATTAAATCAAAATTCCTCCCCCATAATAATGCAATACCCCCCTTCTGTCCAATAGCACTAACATCTAAACAATTTGGTAAGCCAATATGATACTTACATTTTTCGACTTCACAACCACTGAGATGCGTCTCTTGCAGAAAAAACACATTGGGCCCTTCCCTCTTGACTAAATCACAGAGGTTACGAATGCCCCGTGGGTTCCCAAGCCCATGAGCATTCCAGCATAGTGTTTTCATGGCTGTCGGCGGTGTTGTTGAATAGCACCGCCTATAGCACTGAAAGTTCCTCATGAGTTGCATTATCACCGCCGAAGCCATTATCCGTAGCATTGCTTTCACACTTTAGCTTCTTCCCAGTTGACTGTAAAGTAGCACCTTCCTCTCACCTTTGTTTTCGTTTCTTAGACCCCACAGAGAGATGACCTTCGAGATCAGCAGACTTAGGTTTTGTCCCTTCATTTCAAAATGACAAAACTCTACGCCATTCATGACAAGGTAAAGGATCAGGCTTTTATAGTAGGCCCTAGCCTACCATCAAGCTAGCATCCAACGTCTATTGAGGCCCACTGGGCCTAGCACCATCTACCTCCTACCGCTTTGATCTCAATCCATCAGCTAACTGGCAATCTCCACCAACGGCCCCAGCTTCAGTTACATGTGACGTATCTTTAACTATCCCTGAATCTTTGCTCCCATCAACCTCCCCCTGAAAACCAGCCCCCACTTCCTTTTCTACCAGCTCCATTAACATTGTTTTTGTTACAAGTAAAGCTTCCCCATCCCTTCCCCTGCAGGCATTGGTAGAGCTTCCCTCAGCAGCCATGGCTTCTCCACCCCCTTCCATCTGCATGGAACCAACCTTCAGATGAGAGGGAACACCACCACCCCTCACACCATAGTTACGGACCACTTTCTCAGAATCAATTGCACGAAATCGCCCCTTATTATTGTGATCATTAAAGCTTCCTGCCTGAAGCCACACTCCATAGGGTTGAGTCACCATATTCTTCACCTAAGAATCTTGCTCTCAAACTGCACAATCTTTGTTGCTATGACCAATTCTACCACACCAACAACAAAAGTTTGGAAGGCGCTCATAAGAGGACCTGATCCACACTGACTCACCTCCACCAATAGGTAACCTAGAACCACGTAGTGATGGCTCTATAACATTGAACGTAACCCACACCCTTAAATATTCACCCCATTCCACTTCCCCCTTCTCCAAATCCACCTCGTCAACAGAACCCAATTTTTCTCCAAGCTTATAACCAACAAACGCATTCCTGGCCATAAGAGGTAAGTCATGAAGTCGTACCCAGAACGTAGCAATTGTCATCTGCACCTGTTGTACTTGAAGCCTGCTATCCACTTCCTTTAGCAAAACCAGATGCTTGTCAAACGTCTAAGGCCCTTCCTTTAAAATCTTTTCCTTATCTCTAACATTTTCAAATTCCACCAGAAAAAAAATAGGAGAGATCTCCTGAAATCTAACCCCATGATAGTCCACCAAACTTTCCTCATTGCACCTTTGAAAGCTTCCTTCTTGTAGTATTTTTCAATAAATAATTTCATAAACAAACACCACTCCCCACACGGAAGCACATCCTCCAGATCTCCCTTGTCCACCACCACATCTTCATTTTCCTTCTCTGTTAAGGACAGCTTTGTGTGTACGACATGGAGATCGTCCTCCATGATCATAACCAAAAAATATCGCAAACTGCACCACTACAGTAGAAAAACGCCCATACAGAGGAAAACCTAGGAGAGGAAATTATATAGAAATTATAAATTATAAATTAATATGACATGAACTAGAAAAAAAAAAAACCACATTTCTAGACAGAAATTATACTCCTCTAAATAGCTTTGAAATTATTGCTCCATAACACAAAAATGCATAGGTATGCTCAATCAATAAATATGTATATATTTCATATTTTAGATTTTTTCATTTTCCCCCATATATGCATATGATTATTATGTACCACGTAAAAATTATAAAATTTCTGATGAGTAATAATAATAAAAAAATAACTCAAGCAATCCAAGTGGGTATAATGGCCTTAATAAAAGTGTGACTACTGTTTGGTGATGGGCATCTACATTGGGGCAACCCAACTTAGAGTTGGAAATATTTTCAAAATAATATATATTATATTTATTATTAATAATATTTTGGAGATTTATTTTTTGAAGTTGTGAATTATTTTGGAAAGAGAGACGTTATGGAAATTTTATGAGGCTTATAATAGTTTGGGTCTATATGTATATCATAAGCCTTTAACTGGCTTAGTGGTATTGAGGCTCTATGTTTACCCATTGGATTGGGTTCGTGCCACACCTCTTTCAAGAAAGCGATTTTTGTTGATTTATGGAGAGCTTGCTTGTAGCCCGCGTGAAAAGGCATAGCGCCACAAAGGCACAACTCTTGGCAAATAAAATGCCAAAAATCGGACCACCAGGTTTCGAACCTATGGGAGATGGATGGAGGGAAGCAATGTGACCATTGGACTAAGTCCAATCGTTGTGTCACTTAGTAACATGCATAATTAATATACCTGTTGGGATCAAATTTCAAAAAGATGAAAAGTTACAACTTTTCATTCACATCCTTTAGTCCTCTATAAATAGACTCATTGGCCTACGAATTTGAATAGAGAATCACAGAATGATAGAGGACCGATGAGTGAATGAGAATCCACACCTCCAAGACACTTGTTCTGGGTTTCATTGTATCGTGGAATTTGCTTGTAACCCGTGTGCGGACTGTTATTGGTAGGGGCGAATATTTTCTTAAGGATAGCGACATTCGTAACTGGCCATGAAGCAAACTTTTCTCTCACTATTTTCTCTTTTGCTGCCCTTTGCACCAACATTAGTCCATAACAGAGGATGTGCTGATAACATGCTAAGGAAAATGGAAGGAGTAGATGCCAAACTACTTACTATGCATAAATTGATGGTATCTTCAACACTTGCAAATGGGGCAATTGTTGAATCTCATGGCAACTTTTTCAGGACAGTTTGCTAGTTTCTATGCAGTCCAAAAATATACATAGTAGAGCTTAATGTTTCCAGAACTCGAATGCAATCATAACCAGTCAGCTTTTTCCTTCAAAATGCCATTTTTTAGATTTATTACCATTAGTTCCCAGTTTCATCTTCCCTAGTCTTTGTATTCCAATTCACATAATAGAGATACATGGTGGCCTAACATGTTGAAGAATAATTCACACACATCATATCCAGTTTTTTCACCATTTCAAGGACTATCAACTTTTTCTTTCCACTATATGACTAAATAGCAAGGAAGTTTGACTATTAAAAAATATCTATAGGTAGTCCCTAAAAATATCACCTATTGAGGTCTACAACAAGTATGTATTGTTAATCCAAGTGAACCTGATATATTCAAACATGCAAATCATATTTATTTTCACACATTTTTCTGATACCTACGTAGAAAACCAACCAACATTCAGGAAGTCGAGTTTTATAATTAAAGTATAGCAATTTTCTAATAATTAAATTATTCAATTAACCTAGTCGTTAAACATGAATCTTATCTTTAGTCAGAGTCTATTTTTGAACTCGAGTGCAAATCTTCCTCATCACCATCCTCATAATGGTCAGTATTGGGATCATTGTCAAAAGTGTCACCGTCCACTTCATCGTCAATAAAAGATTGGTCGGCATCATTCCCAACATCACCGTGTACCGCAGTTAAGTCATTAACTGCAATTGGTTCTTCATCCTCTTGATGCAATTGATTCAGCAAACCACTATCACTTTGATTGACTGGACCATAATCATTGGTAGCATCTTCCTCTTGATATGCCTCAACACCAGAGGAGTCCTCACCATCGTCTAGGGCCATTGAGATGGATGGAATGTCGTACACATTCCTATTGGTTTTCTTTTGTACCACTTTCCAATTTCCAACCAAACTAGGGTCTTTTAAGTAAAAAACTTGTGAGCACTGACAAGCAAGGGCAAAAGGCTCATACTGATACAATTTTCTAGATGTATTCACACTTGTAACATGCTCACCAACACGTATGCCTCGTCTATGATCATCAACATCCCACCAATCACATTTAAACAAGTATACAAGATGCTAGCCCATGTAGCGTAATTCCAAAATATCTGTCAACACACCATAGAAATCAACCGAGTTTGACCGATGAAACAATGACCCCACTACTTTGACTACGCTAGTGTTGTTCATGGTCCTTTGTGTGAAACCTAATTCCATTCATTATGCAACCACTGTATGACCCATCCCATGTATCTGGTCTACATGCAAGAGCATAAACTTCGTTTATAACTTCACCCGGGTTCAAGTTGTTCAATTCTTGAATCTATTGGCAACATTGAACAGAATCTTAAGAATCTTATATGCAGGAGATGAAATATATTTTGTGTAGAAAACTTGTCAAGCAGTTATGTAAAAAATGTCTTGACTTACATGGTTCTTGAACCAGTTGGGGAATTCGGTTTGGTGCCTACGATCAACGTTGTTAGTGTCCTCTTCTTTTAATCTTATTATAGTGTTGTTTACACACAGAGAAAAGTAAAATAGCAGATTTTATTTTCAAAAAAGGGTACTTCATCGAAGGTTAAGTATGCAATTCTGTTTAGAGTACTATAGTATTTACTCTAGGTAGTGTTCAATCTCAGGACAGTTGATAAGCACGTACCACTCTACTTTTAGAAAAAAGTGGATCATCCAACCTTTTAGTGGAGGCCAAACCCATTGGTCAAATCTTTTGGGACAAAACAATCAAACTGCCTTCTCGATGGTCTTGACCGATATCCACATTTCGTTCCTCTCTATTAAAAGTTGTCTCAATGTCATGGAGATAAGTTGAAAAAAATGTAAGGCATTCCACATGAACATAGGCCTCGACAATTGAGCCTCCTGGGCAAGTTTTATTCTTGACATAGTGCTTGAACTTTCCTAGATACCTTTCAAGAGGATACATCCACCTATATTGCATAGGTCCTGCAAGCTAGGACTTGTGTGGCAAATGGATGGCGAGATGCACCATTATATCAAAGAATGTATGTGGGGATATCATTTCCAGTTTACAAAGAAGAATAGAGATATCAGTTTGACAATCATGAAAATATGACAATCATGACTTTTCATTCCTAAGATCTTTGATTCACTAACATTAACACATCGAGCAATGTTTGAGGCAAAACCATCAGGGACCTTAACATTTACCAACCACTCGCAGAAAGATCTATTCTCATGTTTATTTAATTGGTAACATGCCAGCCTCATGGCATAACGATCACCATCTTACTGTAAGTGTAATTCTTTCCGTATGCCAAGGTTGGCTAAATCCCTCCGTGCATTGGCAGAGTCCTTACTTTTTCCATCGATATTCATCAAAGTGCCTATTATGTTATCGCATATGTTCTTCTCAATATGCATGACGTCGAGGTTATGTCTCAAACCCAAGGAAGACCAATAAGGTAGCTCAAGAAATATACTTATTTTTGTCCAATTCAACTCATTAGCTGTGTTTCCCTTTCTTTGAAGTTTTGCCAAACTGTACATCTGTCACTTCTTTCAACTGTTCCAAGATAGGCTTTCCTAACAAATGTATAGTGGATGCCAATGGTCCATATTACCATTAAAATCAGCCTTTTTAGATCTCCACATGTGCCCTGTCAACAACCACCAACAATGACTCATGTAACAATGCTTTTGCCCATGGTCCAACCACAATGAATCTGTCTCATCATTGCATGTTGGACATGCCATATTTCCCTTTGTGCTCCACCTAGAAAGATTAGCATACATTGGGAAGTCATTAATGGTCCATAGTAATGCGGCATGTAAGGGAAACCTAGATAAGGCAGATGCATCGTATGTATTAACTCCTTCTTCCCACAAATATTTCAATTCGTCAATTAAAGGGCATAGATAGAAATCAATATCATTACCAAGTGCTTTTTGGCCAGGGATTAGCAAAGATAGCATGAGGTATAGATCTTTCATGTATAACCAAGGGGCAAGTTATAGGTGAGTATCACTGGCCATATACTGTATGGTTTAGCTATATTGTTAAATGGGTTAAAACCATCACTCGCTAAACCAATTCTCACATTATGAGAATCTGAGGCAAACCTAGGATACTGGAGATCAAAATCTTGCCAAACCTTTGAATCTGCTAGATGCCTCATGACGCTAGCATCATTGACCCGTTCACAAGCATGCCACCTCATTGCCACGACAGTCTTACTTGACACAAATAGTCTTTGCAACCTTGGGATCAAAGGAAAATATCTCAGCACTTTATGTGCAATTTTCTTTTGCTTATTAGTGCTTAACACCCACCTTGAAGTGTTGCATTTAGGACACTTCTCTTTATCAGAATGTTCCTTCAAAAATAGAACACAATCATTCAAACAAGCATCTATCTTGGTGTAATTAAAGCCGAGGCCACGTTCCCAGCGGCATGCCTCATTGTATGAGTCAGGGAGAAAAGCATCAAGAAATGCATCTTTCGAGAGCTTAATAACCATGTTAAAGGATTTAACACTCCAACCACCAACTGTCTTGATATGAACCAACTTTACGAAAAACGATAGCTTTGAAAACTTTAGGCATGATGGATAGAGTGGACGGCATGCATATTCTAACAATTCAGTAAAGTTGGCACCTAGAGACCCTTCTGTTACACCATCAATAGGCTCTAGCCAAAATGTCATCCATCATCTCATCCATATCGTCAATGTAGCCATCATTCAAGCTTGACTCATCACCATAATTTGAGGAACTAACATCCAATACTTCATTTTCACATTGGAATATCCAGGCCTTATAAGAAGGATCAATCCCTATGATAAATAAATGCTCCTCGACCACATTTATTGGTTAGAAGAACATATTACGGCATCTACGACATAGACACGTAATGTCAACTCCTCCGGGTGCATGTTCCCGAGCCATAGTCATGAAATGGTTAACCCCCGATGCATATTCGTTAGACACAAATCTATCTTCAATATCCATCCACGTCTTGACCATCTAGATTTGATGCCATAAATGAAAGTGTGAAATCTATACAGCTATTGATGAATATACAAAGTTCCAAACAAATACAAAATAACGAAAGGAACAGTTATAGAAAACATACTGCATGAAATTTTGGATTTTTGCAGTGATAGTGCTAGTCAAAAAGAAATGTAATCTGATTCAAATTATGTACATTATGATTGGGTATCACTAAGAGCTTTTGTGTTGCCCTGATGACTATTATACATTAAAAAATCTTGGAAATACAGAGGTTTACTGTCCTAATGATAAACTAAAGTAAAGATGAATGGTGATATTACCCTTTCATTTTATAAATAGGGGGTTCAAATATGTTATTTCTGCTTGCTAAAGCCTATATCTATTTAAGGAAAAAAAAAAACTTGGATAACCAAATGGAAAAAGTTCACTCTAGACCTTAATGAAAGTTGTTGTCCTAGACTCACCCTCTAATTTGGATGATATTATGTTGATATAGGACCAATATCAAAGTGCTATACATTGTATGTCTACTACAAAGAATATAGTGTACAGTGTAGGATATCTTAAGAATCAATAGAAGAATGTAAACGTATGGTTGGAACGAAAGATGTGTGCTTCAAGTCACAAATAAGCCCATAATAATGAAGGAAAAATTATAATCCATCAAGCTAATAGCTAACTAGGGTTATAGTGTGTGTATTCCCCAACTCTATAGGCTATTGTATGAGGTATAGTTGATATAAAAAATGATTATATATGTATATTTTTGTAACAGGAAGCTAATTTCCAGTTAGGTGTAATAAATATAAATTATAAAAAATACCATTAGAATAGGTCATGGTGATCACATTGAGATACCCATATTACAAGATAGTTTGCTAGTCTTGAGTTTACCTTAACTTTAAGAAGGTCATATTCGTGACTTAACTTCTCATTAGCACGCGGACTTGTCGGATACCATCTGAATTAGTGCTCATTTTTTATATATCTACACAAACACACAGAGAGAGAGAGAGAGAGATGTTGAGAGAGAGAGATAGATAAGATGGTTCAGCAATTATGCACATTAACTTTCTAGTTAAACTGGGCATAAAATGCTCTTAATACGTCTCCCTACTCCAATGGTGTTATATATCTACCTACTAGCATGAAGTCTTTTAATGCTGACCTTGAACTTTGCTATTCTTTGTCACACCAACAATTATAGAAGAGATCAAAACCACTAATGTCAGTACAAGCGCCAGAGAACATAACCTGAAGACAATAAGAGAAAGAAAAGACTACAAGTAGCGATAGTGCACATCTCAAATCTATTTTGGATAGAAACTACTTGATATTTTTCCTTATCAGTATTTAAACACACAAATTTATAATCTGTGGATTTATAGCAGGAAGCATAAAATAGATTTGAGAGATTGTTGTGCATATCCTGCGTTACTGAAACTTTTACAATACAATAATGGCAATTCAATATGCTATGACTATATACATATGTAATCCTTAGTTAATGTTTGTAAGAGGGTGAAGGAAGTCTGACTTCTCGTATGAGTGTTGAATATGTTAGTGTATGTCTATTCAAATGCGGTACATAGTCAACCTGTGTTGCACTAAAAATAGTAAGTAAAATACCAGTCTGCATTGATCATCCAATAAAGATCTGACCATTTTAAAATTGAGATGTGAAATGTAAAAATTAAAAAAAAAAAAACCCACAGATTGAGTTGATTATCCAAAATGTGGGTAATGCATGTAATTATGCAGTGATTAACCATACACACCAGCAGATTGAGTAAACTAGGTATATCAAAACCTAACTATTACTGCTATTTCCCACCCGGGTAGGGCTCCGATAACTAGCTCTTACTCCTTGGATGTAGGTGGTAAGTTAATAGTAGAGATACTAAATGCAAGTTGTGGAGGAAAGCAGAAATGAAAGTTTTGATTCAACTAAACCGCTTAATCGAACAAAAAAAAAAAAAAAAAAAGGTTGCATCATAAACTCCACATCTAAAAACTAAAATACCATAGGATTCCCCAACCCACCTATATCATTGTATAAAGGTGAGACAAACTAAAATATGGGAGTAAACATGCTTAATGTGATTTTGTTATATCTATCGACAACACGGCATGAAATGTTTCTCTATTCTGCCCAGGGAGCATTGTAAATAACAAATGACGTCAGTGAAAGATACATTAAATTTAATAGGAATTTAGTCCAACTTCAACACCTAGACCATCACATTATATGATGACTAAAGTTGCCAATTTTCCCAGTACCTTTAAAAAGCAATAGTTCTTCATGTAAAAAATAAACCACTAGAGAGTTCACTCTAAATCAATGCAGCTAGAAATGATAAAAAGTTGTTTTTTCCCCTCACTTGGTATTTTCCCCTCCAAGAAATTCCATTACATGAAGTTAATAGACTTAACAAACAAACGAGGATAATGGTTCTTTTATTTGAAATAAGCACATTCAAATGACGTTGAGACTCAAACATGTGTAGCAACTAAATTTCAGCTAATCGAAATCAAAAGTAAAAAGTTTTGTAAATCATACATCATTAAACTAACAGATTGCATGAACTATCTACTAAGGAAATAAAGATCATAAAAATCAAACTTTAAGCATAAATGATTGGACTGACCTTGCTGGATTTGCCCCAAATCCCTACGGTATAGGAATCTTCGATGGATATCAAGCACGATTGCAAAGTCCTTATCAAGCACTAATTAGTGCCCTCGATCGCAACTCGCAAGCTCGCCATGTAAATTCGTTGTCTACAATTGATTCTCATGGTTTAGGATGGGCAGCTGCGTACAAATCACTTCCGATTTCAACAATCGACTGAGGAGGCTCAAGCTGGGGATAGATTTCAGCATAGATGGCGACTGAGAATGGGTGAAAGGGTTTTATCGATATAGGTTTTTGTATAGAAGGAAGTATAGAGAATCGTGGTGGCTGTTGCGAGAAGGTGGTGGTCAACGGTGGTGGTCGACTGGTTAGGGCATGGGTTTTCTCGAATCTCATGGGAAGAGGTCTTTCGTGGGAAGGAAAAAGAGGCAGAGGGAGAGAAAAGGGAAATATGTGAGATTAATGTAAAAATAATTTATTGCAGCGACAATAGCTGCCCCAATAAACCTGATGAATAATTTCTTTTTCCGTCTAACCATTATCGCTGCAACAGACTTAATATAACAATTTTGTCCATAGCTTTTACGGCCACACTTATTTTCGCCGGAAAAAGATCTTCTTCCTCGTAAAATGTTGGGATGTCGCATCAAGGAAATCTTTTTCCTCGTAAAAGATCTTTTTCCTCGTAAAATCTTGCGGCCAGATTATTGTTGTTGGAAAAAATTTTGGCTGCAAAAGCCACTTTCCGTTGTAGTGATAATCTAGGCAGTAGAATAGCATCAAGGAACATCCAGACAATAAAATAAAGCCATTGCAAACTGAAAAACAAGCACCACAAGCGGAAAAAAAATGCATATTGTGATCCTATAGCAGATGAAAAAGAAGTGAAATGGAAGCACAGAGTCGAGTGGCATTATTACTAAACAAAAATGGATTGACAAGAGAAAGAAAAATTGAAAAACTTCTAGACGCAAAAATCTCAAGAGGACAAAATTGATAAAATGGTGATTAAAGAAGCTTTATTGAAAATAAAGAGAGATGCATATGGTGCGTAGCAGCAGCAAGCCAAACACACGTGAAGCGTGAAGAAAAAGTTGGGCCACTTTTTTAGAGGTTGCAATAATTAAAGGTTCCCAGTGCCACTAAAATAAAATCATACCAATTTGTACAACAATAAAACTAATAACATTTTAAGAATTCTACAAAATCACGTAGCCACCCACCAAATATTGCCTATACTTTTTTGCTCTACCTGTGTCGTGTGCAGGGTGTCAAATCGTGTTAACGGGTCGTATTCGTGTCGTATCAAGATATGTATATTATATTATGTAGGTCAACCCTAATCTAACCTGTTAAGCTTATCATATCAAGATTTCAAACCCTAACACAACCTATTAACATAACGGGTCGTGTCGTGTCAACCCGTTTTGACCCCTTTATGTAAATGGATTGAACAGACCCAAAATTAACCCCTTGATCTAGTTAAGTTTAGTATAATTTTATATAAATGTTAAAATCACAATATCTATAAAAAATATAAAACTAACTACAAGCCCAAAATTACAATTCAAACAATAAAAATATAGAAATTAAAATCCCAAAAATTTTATTTTTTAGGTATAAGGGTATAATTGTAATTTTAACTTTTTTAACGGGTCATAACGGGTTATAATGGGTTGACCCGTTATTAACCCGTTAAGCTATCGTGTCTTAACGGGTCAACCAGTTTTGAGCCGAACCCGTTAAGGCTAAATCCTAATCCGCTTTTATCGTGTTGTGTTCGTATTGGGTTTGAAGAGAAGAGCGAATGAAAACAAAAGACGCAGGGAGAGAAAAGCAAATGAAAATAAAAAGAGGTGAGAGAAAAAAATAAATAAATAAATAAAATAATGTTTGCCTACTGTTACAATGTCTTACATATTTGTTGAACTAAGGCTAAGCCAATGTAGACCATTTTTTTACACAAATTAGCCGTTATATATTTAAGTTGCAATGGTATATGGATAAGCGAATATCAATAGTACTCTCGCAACAGCACATGAGTAACCCAACAATCAAGACGAGAAACTAAGAAAGAGACAAATTCATAATTCATTTAAAATTGCACAAAAAAAAAAAAAAAAGTTGTCGAAAACAAGCTTTATTTTAAGTTTCCGGTTAGTTGAAAATACTAGTCACTTTCTAGAACTCATCCCTTCATGTCTTTCTTTCTCTCATCTTTATTCCACTTCTATGTATTAGTTCCCTAGCTAGTACCTCCTCTATGCTATTATTAACCTTGCCCTTGTTTATGTTTTTTAGGGATAGGTAGTCATTGAGAGGAGGGCCTTCAAAAACGCTAATCATCTTTCAAATCTTTAATAAACATTGTAACGATAAAGATAACCAAGGTGCAAGCGATACAGAGAACCTAATGAAGCATCATGCATGACTTGCACATGCCACCAATTATGAAGACTCTTGGCAAAGTAAATCTACTCTTAGTCTTCAATCCTGCTCGGTGTCCGCATCATCACTCGGAAAATGTCCATAAATAGCACATTGCATTGAAACAGAACTTAACTTGACTTTAGGCTTATCTTGAAAATGTTTGCGTATAATCATACTTGAAAATAAAGCATCTGTATCATTCAATTGTAAAATATGCGAAATTTAAGAAGTATCATGGCAATTCATGTAACTTGGATGTGTAAATGATCCACTCTAATGCATCGGTCCAAGATTGTTCAAAAGAGAGAGAACCTTAATACCCATAACAATGTTGAGGGTTCCTTCGGAAAGTGTGTCGGTATCAATCCACAAATAAGATAAACTGCCTTGCACCAATGGAGGGTACACTACAATAGAATGTGTCTTTTATGACGGAGAAAACTATCACAAAAAAATGGGAAACCGTCACTAAAGATATTTGGTGACGGTTTGTAACTGTCACCACGACCGTCACCTAAAGTGCGTCATAGAAAACAATTGGTGACGGTTTACTGTTCAACCGTCACAAAAAAAAAATTTGGTGACAGTTGGAGGTGTTCCGTTTGGTAGAACGTTCAAACGTTCCATTTTTTGTGACGGTTGAGAACTATCACAGAAAGTCACGTTCGGACGTCAAATTAAACGTTCGAACGGTAACCCGACCGATTGGCATTCAAATGAGAGAAGTTGACGTTCGTTGAATATAGTTCGAACGTATCATATTTACGTTCGAACGTTTATGCGTCCGAACGTTAAGTAGAATATACATTCAAAATTCCGTTCGGATGTAAACAAACTAATGTTCAAACATAAGCGTTAACGTTTTGACGTTATTTTGAATGTAAACGAAGGAGCGTTCGAATGCAAGTGGTACGTTCGAAGGTTTGTTGGAACGTTAATTGTTGACTCATTCGAACGTTTTGTTCGTTTGAGGGTCAGCACGTTCGAACGTAGAGGCCTACGTTCGAATGTTACAATACACAATATGTATTCACGTTCGAACGTTGGTTTGAATGTGAACAAACGTTAGAACGTTTTTACTTTACATTCGAACATACAGATCAGATATACTAATTTCATAAAATTTAAAAACATATTACTTGTTTCATCATATTACATACCATCAATTAAAAACTAACAATGTCTTATAAAATTTTAAAATTAGATATTAAAACTAGCCACCACTACAAAAGACAAATTTATATCTTCTATTTTACTCGCCCACCGCCATTATGTTGAAATGGCATAACACGCTCCATTTGCACCATCATCTCCCGTTGCACTTGTTCTTGCACTTCACTGCGTATTCTTTCCTCCTGATCTCTCTATTGGTCTTGCAAGCACGTCTCTAAATGAGACTGTTGTTCTAAGAGAGACTCTAACTCTTGCTGTCTCGACCTCATATACTCATTCTCACGCCGTGCAGCTTCTAAATTTGCCGTAAGATTATTAATCTGTGAAGTCAATGAGGTTGAGGAGGATGAACATCTATGCATGATAGATCGTCTCAAACCTCTTGCCATACTAGACTGCGGCCCGAGCACTTGCTTGAATATGTTTATGTCACTAGGAGAGGATTCCCCAGAAGTAAACTGCATCTCCATCATTTTTTCCTGTAATTTGAAATGTAATAATCGTAAATAATTTGTAACGTATTAAAAGAAATAGAAATAAAAAATAAATTATTCAAATGTTACATAAATAATTTATTTAACAAAATTAACACTGCTTACATAATTATCTGCAGCGACAGGATCCATCCACTCACTATGCTCATTAGTGTGAGCAGCAGCATAGACATAAATTAGGGAAAAGTTTTCAGGATCATCACGTTTCTAACAAAGCAACATTAGCAATTTTAAAAATATAATGTTAATACTCAAATAAAAGAATATCAGAAAAATAAATGAAATCTAAAATTTTTTAATTACCATTTTCTCAACAAGACGGTGGAATGACCTTGAACCGGCATGATGGTGGACAGTCAGAGTGGATCTATTCTGTGCATTTGTAGAACTCAAGTGCTACAAAATATATTAAGAATGTTAATTGTAATATGTATACATATAATATATAGAATGAATATGAATGTAAATAATTAAAAGATATAAATGTAAAATACCTGATAATCTGGAGATGCGAAAAGATCACAATACTTTTTCCAATTACCTAACTTCATCTGCTGAAAAGGAGACTGCGCAGCCTCTTCCAACGTCTCAAACTTCTTGAAGTAGTCATGACATCGTCCTTTATGACGTCGGAATAGTGTAGCCATCAACTCATTCACGGTTCTCAAATCCTCGCTACGGCCAAAGTCGAGGTCGAATTCATCCTAATAAGGGAATCAGGTCAAAAATATGATATACTAATCTAGGTGAAAAAAATGTACTCTCAAAGTAAACTCACTAGCACACGGCTTCGAATGTGCTCCTTAATCTCATTCGGAACATCTCGCCAGGAGCGCACATAAAATAGAGCATAAGCTCGAACTACTGTGCCAATATAGGAGGAAAGCGCTGCTACACTATCATCCACTCCTCCAGTGGAATTATCAGGAATTGTGATCTTCAATTTTCTGTGTCTTCTATTTTTTTCAAGAGAGATGACTTGTGTATAGCCACGACCGCAACGTGCAGATGCGTCAACTACATGATAATAGATAGTATAATTATAAATTATATAGTTATTGAGACAAAAGTATTAACTATATGATTAACTATCAATGACAATATTTCCTTACTGGTAGGTGTCGACTGGCTGTTGTTCTCTTCTGTGTTAACTTGATCTTCAGGAATGGATTCCTCGAGTGGGAAGTCCTCAATGGGTTCAGGACTTGGACTTGTCGGAGGCACATTTCTTCGTTGTCGTTTTGACGGCATTCTTGAAAATAATTAATTATATCAAAGAAAATTAATTAGAAGAAATTATGAAAATTTAAGATATTTTATAGTCACCTATATGAATTAAATATTTAGTACTTTTATTCTTCATCTTCGAATGAATTTTCCATGCTTGTTTTAGAATCTCCATCAATAACATCTTCATCATCATCATGCACCTCTTCTTCATTGTCCTTGTCCACATCTTGCCTAGATTCTGATTCGTCTTCATCTTCTAACTCTTCCTCTTCTTCTTCCTCCTCACTTACTTGAATTGAATGATCATTTAATACAGACGGGTCGAGATGGACGGGTGGGAGATCATCTCTACACAAGGGGAGCAACTCGAGTACACCAAGGTCAACAAACAAGTTAATACCCTCTCCATCTTCCTGGTATGCCTCTACAATCAGAGTGTCATGATCTTCATCTCCACTATTCTCGTAATCTGCACTCGTTCCTGCTTCATATATATTTTGAGGGACAAATTTTTGTACGACTCGCCAAGTTATCTCTCCACTATCTTCATCAGCACTTTTCATTGGATCAATCAAGTAATAGACTTGGGTAGCTTGACAAGCCAATACAAATGGATCATCTTCATACCATTTAAATGCAGTATTGACACTCGTAAAGTGATTATCCCTATGTATCGAAACCCAACCACCACCTAGATCACACCAATCACATTTAAAGACATATGTTACAGACCCATCCAGATATTTCAATCCGATAATATCACGTATGACACAATAATAGTCAATATCTGTTCCATGACTCCCCTCGACCAACACCACAGTTTTGAGTCTTTCTATTACGTTCACGATCCAGAGTATAGAATCTATAACCTCGAACCATGCATGCAGTGTATCGAAGTGCTCTATTTGAGGGACCACGGGCTAATGCATACAATTAAGAAGAAATTGATCCGGGATCACGAGCACGTTGTTCCAAAATCTAAAAATTGAAATAGTATATATTTATTATTTCATTATCCAGAGTTAAAAATTTCAAAATATAACATATATTTAATTTTAGTTCATACACGTTCTTCAAACCATCCGGGAAATTCTTTCTCGTGTCTTGCCTCTATATTTTCTACGCCTTCCGTCCTAAGTTTGCCCATGTGCTTACTGTTATAACATGTTGCAAACGAAGTATATTTTGAGCATAACAATTACAGTTAATTTTAAGAAAACTATAATTATTCGAAGCATGGAATGACATACCTGAGATAATCATCAATCTCCCGACAATTATTTAGCACATACCATCGAACTTTACCCAACTCTCCATCAATTAAATCGTAACCCGTTTGTGCACCCAAGGGTCGTACATTATGGGAAAACACTGATAGCTCACGAGGAGGCGGAGCAGCAAGATCACCATTTCGCTCTTGACGATTAAATCTTGTCTCAACACCATGAAGATATAGAGAGCAAAATGTTAATCATTCATCGTGTATATAGGCCTCTGCTATTGAATCCTCAGCTCTGGCTTTATTCCCAACAGTGCGCTTCAGTCGACCCAAATATCTTCCAACTGGATACATCCAATGGAACTGCATTGGTCCACCCAAAAGTACCTCTCGCGGTAAATGTATTGCTAAATGGACCATGACATCAAAAAATGATGGTGCAAAGATCTGCTCGAATTTACATAGTATAGTAGCAATGTCTTCTTCCAATTTCGAGAACACATCTCGATTTACTATCTGAGCGCACAAATCCTTAAAAAACATAAAGAGTTCAGATATGGCTACACGTACATTAGACGTCATCTTCCCACGAATTCTCATAGGTAATAACTTCTACAAAAATACGTGACAGTCATGACTTTTACACTGATTTTCCAGTCATCAGGACTCACGTATCTACCAATATTTGAAGCATAACCATATGGCAACTTCACACCTTGCAACCATTTACAGAAATCCATCCTCTCCTCCCTGGTCATCGTAAAACATGCATGTGGCATGACCACCCTATTGCCTTCCACCCGCAAATGTAGATTATGTTTAATTCCCATTCTCTCAAGATCTTTTCTCGTCTTGATCGTGTCTTTCGTCTTTTTGTTAATACTCATCAATGTACCCAGTATATTATCACAAATATTCTTCTCTATGTGCATTACATCCAAACTATGTCGCAACATGTAGGACGACCAATACGACAAGTCAAAAAAAATACTACGCTTTGTCCAATTCAATTCTGATGTGCCTCGTTTTCTCTTGTTCTTTCCCCGACCTTTGCCAAAATTGTTCACTTTAACATGTTGCAGTTGTTCCACTATCGCTTCCCCAGACAACTCTTTTGGTGCAATTCTATCCTCTACTCTCCCATCAAACTTAGCACATTCTCTTCTCCATGCATGATTTGCTGGTAGATAACGTCGATGACCCATGAAACCTAACTTCTGAGAATATTTTAGCCACTCACTAGCAGTTTTTTTATTACACGTAAGACACGCTAACTTCCCTTTCGTACTCCAGCTAGAAAAATTCCCATATGCCGGGAAATAATTTATGGTCCACATTACCGTAGCATGCATCTGAAAAGATGTCGACATGGATGCATCATAAGTTCTAATACCTGTTTCCCATAACTCTTTTAGCTCTTTAATCAACGGCTACATGAATACGTCAATATCATTCCTAGGTGATCTCGGGCCAGGGATGAGTAAAGTTAACAAAAATTTTGGGGCCTTCATGCACCTCCATGGTGGAAGATTGTACAGAATCAATACTACGGATCAAGTGCTATAACTTGTACTCATATTCCCAAAAGGGTTGAATCCATCTGTTGTGAGTCCCAGGCGCACGTTCCGAGCTTCTATCCCAAACTTTGGATATTGATTATCGAAAGACTGCCACGCAAGTGAATCAACTGGGTGCCTCATATATGCGTCATTCTTAACTCTTTTCTCCTCATGCCACCTCATATCATGAGCTGTTTTCTTACACATATATAGTCTTTTCAACCTAGGTTTCAAGGGAAAATACCGCAACACCTTAACCGACACGTTTTTCTTACCCTTCCACCTCGACTCTTCGCATACAGGACATGCTTGTTCTCCTCGTTCTCTGTCCAGAACAAAACACAATTATTCTTGCATGCATGTATGGACTTGTACTCAAATCCTAATCCATTTCTCAACTGTTTCGCTTCATAAAAGTTCTTGGGCAATGCAGATCCTTTGGGAAGCACCTCGTTAAATAAGTCCAATACCATGTTTATTGCTTTCGTCGACATCCCGTACAATGACATAATGTGAAGCAACTGCACAATAAACGACATTTTGGAATGTTTTGTACAGCCTGGATAAAGCTCGCGTTTGCATCTTCCCACATTGAAGCGAAATTATCATAATCAGTCCCTCCACCACTCGAGGCATTGTCCTCAACCTCATCCATAAACATCCCCGCTCCAATGTCACCCAACATCTCCTCCATATCATCCTGCTCATAATCATCATTCATGTGCCGCAAATAATTGTGATGATCGACCAATACATCTGCTGACTGTTCATACAACTCACCATGCAGTACCCATCGAGTATACCCCAGATCCATACCATTCACAAATATATGACTTTCTACTTCATCCAACCCTATCGCACACAAATTTTTACACTCTCGACATGGACACTTAATGTAACCACGACTATCAGCAGAAGCCCGTGCAAAATCAATGAAGGTTCTTACTCCACGCGCATAGGGTAGGTAATCCTTTCCAAGTCTATCGCCCAGACGCATCTAAGTTTTGTCCATTTCTAAAAGCCTCTATCTATTAATAACACGTACATAAAAAATTCACATGCATGTCATGCTCCAATACGAAGTTGCTTTTTTAATAAGGTAGTTGGTCCTATCCCATTCGAGATTATATTATCCATATTGCACAAATCTCGTCACTCCACTACTTTCCACGTTAGTAGAAATTTCGGCAGCACCTCCCCATAGTTCTCCAAGTATACATGTTCAAATAGAGGGATTATGACCTTACGAACAGTATACCCGAAGAACAAGACACCGAAACTTCATATTAAACGTGGAAAGTAGGAGTAACAAAAATGTGCAATACAGATAATATAATCCCAAACTGTCCACACTAGACAATTCAGGAATTAGTGCACACATAAATGTACACTAATTCTCAAACGGGTCTAAGGTTGTTTATGCAATGTCACACGCATCTATAAAAAAACACTACAAACAATATCTTCATGTTCTGTGTCTAGATTGTCAAACAAATAGTATTATATGTTATATTGTTAAACTAGAGAGAGATGAAAGAATATATTCACAAGTTTCGTATCATGAGTAGATACGAGGGAGAATGATCTTGAAGAAATATCTATATTTTAGTCTAATTGCTTAACTGTCATAGACTCTCCAATCCTGACAACTTTCAATTAGTAATTGTCAAGACCGAAAGAGAGTAGTCAAGGCCGGAGAGACAATGACAATCAAGCAAATTGATAGACATTTCTTCAAGATCATTCTGCCTCGTTGTTATTATATAATTGTTATTATAATTGTTATATATAATTTTAAAGGTTATTATATAATTTTAATTATTATCATTCCACAATTACAATTTTAATTGTTATACTTAATTGAGTGAGTTACTTATTTATATAGACAATAAGTATATAATTTTTATATAAGCATTTATTTGATCCTTATTTACTTACTCTTTAGTTTATAATAAATAAGTATATTTATTCCAACTCTACTTATTTGGTAGGTACAAGACTTTTTTATTGAAGAGTATTTTAAATGTTATAATATAATATTAATTATTTTAATTCTTAAAGAGTTATTTTAATTGTTATACTTAATTCCAAATGTTATTATAACATTTTAATTATTATCATTCTTAAAGTATCATTTTAATTGTTATACTTAATTTTAAATGTTATAATATAATTTTAATTATTATAATTCTTAAAGAGTTATTTTAATTGGTATAATTAATTTCAAAGGTTATAATATAATATTAATTATTATAATTCTTAAAGAGTTATTTTAATTGTTATACTTAATTCCAAATGTTATTATAACATTTTAATTATTATCATTCTTAAAGTATCATTTTAATTGTTATACTTAATTTCCAATGTTATTATATAATTTTAATTGAGTGAGTTATTTATATTTAATAAGTAATTATTAATTATAGTTATTGTATGTATATATATATTTTATATATAGTTAAGTTATATACTTTTTTTTTCTTTTTTTTAAAAGCAAGTTTTATACTATAGTTATAATTAGAATAATAATCATATTCTAACTAAATTAGTATGAATATATTATATATACTTATTAAATGTTAGATATTAAATCTCATATTAAATGTATATTAAATATTTTTAATCTTTACTTAAATTAAAATCCTAAATTTATAATTTTCTTCTCAAAGAACAAATCTAAAAAACGCAAAAAAAATTATTATATAAAAAATTCACATAAATACGAAAAACTAAACACAATATGTTTCTAACCATATAAACATATATTCACACAAAATTCATAAATAATAATCATAATTATTTCAAGAGTAAGTATAAAATGATAACAATATGTATTAACATATTCCTAAACTTGAGTAAGCAATAACCATGAATTAACAAAACCTAAAGACAATATATTTCTAAACATGTTAACATATTCAAACAAAATTCACAAACAATAATCACAATATCTCAAATCCATATCACAACATATTCACAATAACTCACAAACTATTCACAAACTATACAAACAATAATCACAATATTTCAAATCCATATCACAACATATTCACAATAACTCACAAACTATTCACAAACTATACAAATAATAATCACAACATTTCAAGAGTAATCATAAAATGTATAAACATATTGCTAAAGTTTAGAAATATACCTCTTACAAATCCAAAGCTTCCAACTTGCCAAAACAACCAATCCTTCAAAAAAATACAACACTAATTTATTATTTTGTATTATATAACAAAAACATAATACAAATATCATAAAATTAAAAAAAAAAAAGACAAAAACTCAATATTTTTTTCTTACCAAAACTCTCTCACTCTAACTCTTGCTCTCCCTAACTCACGTTCCTCTCTCACTCAACCCTCTCCCTCTCTCCTGTAGGAGACTCTCTCTCAACTCTTTCTCTGTTGCGCGCATGGGAGAAGCAGAAATGAGGCGCTTCCTCCCATGCGTTATTCATTAAGTCTAAAATTATTAGACCAGAGGTTCGGACATTTAAGTTGTACATTCGAACGTTATATTATCCCGCCCAATTTTAATATGACGTTCGAACGTAAGAAAATAGGATAATTTTTCTGCGATTAACGTTCGGACGTTTTATATAAACGCTCGAACGTACCCTTCGTATGATAGAGCATGAAATCTAGCGGGAAATTTCTCGCACTTTTATTTATGTTCAAACGTTAAGGAATTTATCGTTTGAACGTTCATAGATTTTCACCGACTAACGTTCGAACGTACAACTTGCACACCGAATGTTCATATCATCAAAGAGTTACCAAAATCGAGCGGGAAATTTCCTGCACTAATTTCCTAACATTCGGACGTTCAGAAATTTGGCGTTCGAACATTATAATTTTCTAGTGATTTTTAGTCACTAACATTCAAACGTACAGTATAAACGTTTGAATGTTTAGGTCATCACATAGATACCTTAATCGAGCGGGATATTTCCCCACTTTTAGTTTAATGTTCGAACGTTATAATTGAAACGTTCGAACGTACCCTTCCTAACAGATATAAAAAATACAGCGGGAATACATTATTAAAGTTCGAATGTTAAAAAATCATGGTCGGGCTTAAATTTTTATTCAATAGTTAGTATTCCTTAATATAATAGTTATATATACGTATTATTTTCTAGATACTCAAAATATTTCTCTTCATTATAATTTTTTTTTTTAAAAGTTGAAAAAAATACCAACTTCTTCTCACTATTTTCTTATTTTATACAACCTGGTTGTTCGAGATATTCTTTGTTACTCCATAAATTCTGCATTATATACTATATTATAATGTAGTGTATATACTATATTTTATATATATATATAGATATAGTATGATAGCATACTACTTTAGATGAAAACATAATAATATAGTATATATACTATACCATATATATAAATCAATAATATATAATTAATAAAACGAACAACAAAACTTATATATATATATATAATGCACTATATAAATACTATATAGTAATGATTTTCTTGAATCACATTATCGGAGGGTCATAATTTGTATGACTTTCAACTGCATCCAAATGATTTTCAACTTCATCCAACCCAGTTCCATACCGTTCATAAATATTCCCGACTTTCAACGACTATTAGCTGTTGCAATACGGCTGGGGCTACCACTTAATGGACACCTATCTCGATGTCTGAAGATACGTACGACTCACTTCATAGCCACAAACGCAACAAATGAAGGTACGCAGCTACAACGTGATCACCAAGCTAGCTAGCTAGTCGGTTCTCTATATATTTATTACTTGTAACATGCACAATCATGGAGGATGTTTGAACGTTACTTTGAAAACAAAATGGATCGATCCTACCCAAAAAAATGCACTTTGCTATTTATTGATCCAATGGCCAGCCCCGTCTTTGATCTCCTTTTATACGAAAAAAGTTATATACTTTTTATTTTTTATTTTTTTAAGACATAATTTACACTATACTTATAATTTGAGTAATAATCATATTCTAACTAAATTAGTATGAATATATTATATATACTTACTCCATGTTAAATATTAAACTTCATATTATCTGTATATTAAATGTTTTTAATCTTTACTTAAATTAAGATCATAAACTTATAATTTTCTTGTTAAACACATTCAATAAAAATTCAAAAACAATAATCACTATATTTTAAATTCATATCACAACATATTCACAATATTCTCACAACAATATTTATACATATATTAATTCATCAATGAATACCATAAACTCACAAACTATTCACAAAATTCACAAACAATAATCACAATTATTTCAAGAGTAAGCATAAAATCACAATAACATATATAAACATATTGCTAAACTTTAAAAATATAACTAGCACTCACAAATTCAAAAAAATTAATTAATCTAATTGTCATTCATTAGGGAGAGTAATTTGATTCCAATCAAATTATTTAGAAAATTGTATACTAGAATTTTGGGTACTAAATTGTAATAATAAAATATATTATTTTAGACAAGTAATAAGAGCATGTGGTTCTAAAGTTGATTTCATTAGTTTATAATAGATCATATATATATATATAATATATTATATATTATATTATATAATATTATATATATACTGTACTATATATATAATACAGTATATATAATATACTATATATATTATAGTATAATATTATATATTATAATGCTATATATAACATTATAATATATAACATATATTAATAATATAATATATTATACTTAATATTTTGGAAAATAAATCGAAAAATGTTCGAACGTACTAAGAATTACTTTCGAACGTTTTGTGTATATAAGGTGGAAACAGAACGGCGAAACATTATTTTTACCGTTATCATCGTCATTCTGTTGCACGCCGCTTCTCCTTCGTCACTGTCGACGTCAAACTCCGCCACAACCGTCACTAAAAGGTAGGCATTCATCTTTTAATCAAATAACATGTATTTTATTTGAGATTTGGATTGAGTTTTGTTTAAAAAGGGATAAGTGGTGGCCGGATTTTCAACTCCATTTTCTGGCCACCATGGCTTGCCATTGGCCAAATAGTCATCGTAGAAATGTTTCTTGAAGTGTATACTTCATTTCTACGATGGCATTTCGGCATTTAGAACGTTGTAGATTAATTTTCGAGATTTCAATAATGGCTGAGTCGACTCAGACATTCTGTCTCATAACGTTCAAACGTTTTACCAAGACGTTCGAACATATGACGTTTGAATTACATAGTCATTAAGGCTTATAAGTTCGAACGTTAATTTTTCACATTCGGACGTTATTGTTCATAAATTTTACGTCTAAATGTTTAATGAATACGTCCGAACATACTACTTTTCTACTTTATTTATGCTTCAACGTTCGGACGTTCATATTTACGTTCGCACGTAAAACACATACGTTTGAACGTATAACGTAAAAGTCTGAACGTACGTTAGCCAATATTTATTTACTGCTTATGTTCGAACGTGTATGTTATACGTTTGCATGTATGTGTTTTGCTTGTGAATGTAAAGGGAACACGTCCGAATGTTTTATCTTAACGTTCGAACATATATTTTACTATGTTCGAACGTTAATGCAGAGTAGCTTAAAATTAACACAAAAAAAGCATCAATGTAAATAATTTTTTTTCTTTCTCTATTTTCAGGATATGGCTCATCTTCTGCATACTAGGAAACGAGAGAGGGAAGGGGCCACTCAGGACACTGCTCGTATCGAGGCTCGTAATGTTATGGTAGAGCGAGAGGTCCTGATTAATGAGTTCGACGAACTCATTTGGGAGCAGACGAACCTGAGAGATGTTTTCCTTAGTAGAGGCTGGGGAAATATCTGCACATTGAGGGGGAAGGTATACCCCTCAATGGTTCAGGAGTTCTATATGGGGATGTGTGCCATGCCTCAAGACACATCCTCTCACACCGTGACTGTACGCGGTGTTTCCATTGAGATTTCACCAGATGTCATCACCGAGCACCTCAAGATTCGTCGAGGAGTTGAGACATTTGCACACGCTACATCCCGTGAGAATGTAGCCACTTCCACATCATTTACTAGCCGCCCATTTGAGCCAGTATCAGCCAGAGATGCAGACCGATCAGAGGCCGAGAATATTGGCCTCGATGCTCCAGATGATGACCGAGACGAGGATTTCTACATCCTCACCGGGAGGGATTGCATGCAGATCAAGAGAAAGAACGCATTCAACCAGAACCATCTACTACCTTTCTTCCGCATGTTTCACCTTATTGTTACAACAAAAGTGGATCCTATGGCACATAAAACCACATTTAGTCAGCTTCGGGCACAGTTTTTGATACGAGGGGCACGATGAGAGGATCCGTTATGAGGTGAGCATCGTCTCCACGGATAATCTCTCATACGGTGTCCTGATCAGCTGGCTATTACTTACACTAGGAGTGCCAACTCAGCCAGAGGAGCGGGTGAAAGATCAGATGAGCCCCCTCGATATGACCACCCATCGACGTAGCATTGGACAGGCTAGGGGACGTCAGCCAACCCCTGTAGAGGATCTAGTTCCTCCGACGCAGCCTGAACCAGGTCATGTGGGGAGTAGTAGTCAGCAGCCGCCGAGTACATCTGCGGGAGATGCACGGCCTGCTTGGGTTGATGCGGTGATCTCACAGCTGACTGCGCATATTGATCATAACATCGATCGATCGCTCGTGGCTATAGGGGCATCTGTATCTGAGATCGCTCATCGTGTAGGTATCCTCAACGACAAGGTTGATACCTTGACTGAGGAGGTACGGAGTTCGAATTTCGCGAACAACGCTATCATCTGAGTGTTGTTTAAGAAATTCGATCATATTTTGTATTTTACTTTTTTTATTTATAAAGAAAAATATTATTTAATATTTCTATGGTTTTTCACCATTCAATTCTCAATCTTCTTTAATGTTATATTTTCCAACTTTAATACTAAATTGCTGAACTTCAAATATATATAAACATAAATATATATTTATATATTACAAATTGTGTATATATAAATATATACGAGTCAATTTTTTAGACTTGTTCATAAATTATGCACTATAAAAACCACATAATTTTTAAATTAGAGTCATTTAATTTAAATTTACAATCAACGTTCGAACGTTATTAATTAACGGTCGAACGTTGGCACAAAACATTTAACTTTCGAACGTTAATTACAAATGTTCGAACATTGGCGCCAAAATATTTCACGTTCGCACGTAAGTTGCCAGAATGTTCGAACGTAAATTTGACGTTAGAACGTAAATTTCCAATACGTTCGAACGTTAAAAAAACCTCATCTGTCTTTAGTGACGGTTTCCAGAAACCATCACAGAAAAGGCCTTCTAGTGACAGTTTGGGGACTGTCACAATTTTCCAACCGTCACTAAAGACCAATTGTGTTGTAGTGGTAGTGTTGGCTGAACTCTATTTGCATAGTAGAAAATGGGTCAACAAGTTGGGAGTCATTGGAGTAGTTGTGGTGCTTCTCGCATGAGATGATCCACAAAATCTTAGTTCTTAATGAAGAGGGAGAAAATTGTCGACACTAAAGGAGATAGCTACCATGAGAGGAAGACTATCTTATAGTCGCATGCTCCGGATTTCATAAAGGCAAATGAAAGTTAGGTGTTCATAAAAATGCTTTTCTCAGAGTGAGAGCTTCTCGAGAGGATATAGTTTTATATGACTATATAGTAGTGTATGAGAATTGTGCCTTGTGAAGGTCGAAGCTCCCCACATATGAGACTCAGAGATTAGCCATCTCGGGTCAAGGGAAAATCCTGTCAAGCGGGCCTCCCACTATACCATGCCTCAGGGAAGCAATACCTAGGGTAAGAAATACCTATGGACAAGGCACACACATTCCTGCGGCTTGTCTCCATTCCATAGTCCTTTGAATATGGGCCTCCCACGTGGCGCTGGACCATGCCTCTTGGTTAAAATGATATGGCTTGCAAAGTCATAAATTTCCTTTCACAGACTTATTCCAAATGTGACCTTTCAGGTGGAGTATGGGTCTATACGTAAGACACTACGGCCTTCTGAGCCTTTTTATGTTATCCTAACAATCCCTTGTGTCCATACAGGTCTTGTCCTCGACTGTTGCTTGCCTTATGCTCATTACTCACCTTCACCCGAGCTACCAACATCTTCAGCTCTTCTTTCTTACCTTCTGCACTAGCCTTTCTTTCCTTTGCATGATTGGTGCACATTTCATACTTACCCAGTACAGGGTAAAAACTTCTTTGTTACACCCAGCGGTCCCTTTGTGTTAGTGTGATCCTCACAGTCTCAACCACTTGCAAACTTTGAAAACCCTCTTGTGTGGTAGACCTAACCTCATCCTTGATGTATTTGACACTCTTTCCCTCTCTCTCTCTTATTTAGACTCCTAACCTAGCTATGGAGGAGGTGCAACCTTGTGTGGTGTGTGTTAGTGCATAGGTTGAGAGTTCAAGTGAAACCACACGTTTAGGTGCATTGGGTTAACCCTTCAAAGTTGTGTAAGTGTGCTCAATCATATGAGTATGTCCTTGAGTAAGGGATCAAGTGCAAACTTTTGGTTGGATACAAAAGTCGAGGGTGGAAACAAGAATCATGAGGAGGTTGGGCATGTCATGACTAGAGGTCTGTGAGGACTCGGTTTGTGTGTTCTTTATGGTTCAAATGCAAGGTGAGGCCATGAACATGATCCTAGTGTAAGAGTGTTCAGGTAGGAATGCTTGAAAATGTAGAAAACTGAGTTCACATCTATGGTGGGTGCAACTTAACTAGACATGAGTTAAAGTAGGAGCATGATGGTAAACTATGGGTTGAGGTTTTCAATCATGCACATGTTGGGTGAGTTAGTGAGCCAAGTGTAATTCAATTTGTGGCCAATGGCTGAGTGATGAACCCACTTGGCGTTTCGACTTTTGAGTAGTAGGGTTTGGAGAATTAGGTTTCGATGCACTAAGATTTCGTTATTTTATGTGAATGTGGGTTAAATAAGGTTGAACTGGTGTTGTTTTTTAGGTCATATGGTATGATTTCATGAGCGAATAACAGAAGAGTGCAATGTTAGGGAATTAGGTTTAAAGGTCCTACTCTAGCTAGGGTTAAGTGGAGATTCTAGACATTGTGGTTAGCCTCTTTTGGCCTAAATGTGATGCATGTTTCATATTTTATGTAACATAAGGAGATGCTTATATATTTATATGAATGTTTCTAAGTTCTATTTCACGTTTTGTGACATTATTTTGCATAAGGCTCTTGGTTGAGATTACTAATGACGAATGGAGGCTTATGTTTACTACGAGATGTAGTTCATGCTTAATATTCGACTCATTTTTGTTTTTATGTGCGCCTAACCCAGGTGAGGGGAACTTTGGGTATGCTGAATAACAGTATGCTACTTAGAGGGATGACACCTAGGCTTGAGGAGTTTAGATGTATTTGGTTTTAGTTTGAGTATTTAGTGATTGTAGCACAAGAATATTTTTTACTCTTTTAAAAAAATGCTACTAACAATTATTTTTTAGATATTTTCTTTAAGCAAAGTACTTTGATTTATGATTTTTATTATAGAATCTGTTATACCTAGCGTGATGTAAATGGATTTTAAGTTTAGGAGCATTCAGTTACTCTAACTTTTATAACCCTAGAGGGATGGAGTGTTACACTTGATTTTACGCTAGTCATTATTCCATAATTTAGTGTTATTTTATAACTTTGTTATGTTCATAATAATATTTGAGTTTTCAGGTCACGTTTTGTAATGACCTGGACCAATAATTCTAAGGTTAGAATATTGATAATTTTTATTGGGCCTAAACTATATTTAATAAGCCATATTGGATAAGCCCACGAGCAATAAATTATTTAGATTCATTAGGATTTTTAATTAGGATCAATACCTATGTTAAATCCCATCTATTATTTATTGAAGGAGTTAGATTCATTTTAGAATTTAAAAAATGTCCATTAGAAGTTTATTTCAATTTAAAATATCACTGATTTAAGTTCTCTACGCAGTCTCAATCACTGTCAATTTATATTTAATGAACTACTAGATCATGTTTTTAAATTCAAATTCTCTTCTCAGATGATCATGGTTGAGTGTTTAACAAATTTGTATCATTACATGAATTAATCAAGTCCAACTCAAGCTGGTCGTTACCCTTTCCCAAATCTCTCTATAATATCTCATTTCTGTGTGTTCTTTGGAAAAAAACCATAAACCTCCCAGTCGAACACCGTGATTGATTTTGTCTCAAAAGTTTTAGGAAGTAACACTATAAGGTAAGTAGCTTGATCAAAAATTACAATTAGTATACGTTAGTTAGTTATATATATTATTATTAAAACCAATTCTTTGGAAGTTAGTGTTTACGTACCATGCATATTATGATATTTGCAAGCATGTCGTTCATCATATTTCATTCTACATATTATATTTATATATATATATATTATGCATTTGATGCATCTCACTTTGCATAAGAAATGTAAGTTTTCACAAGATTAAGTGTAAGATAAGCTCAGAATAGTTAATCCGATGGTCGTTCAGATGCATTATACCAATGCGAATTTATGGGTGGACGTGCAAGTCATAGACCTAAGCGTGGTCTATCATAGTATACTAGAATACTATTAGCGGCTCTCCTTGCAGCTATAGGATGTGGGGTCGATGCACTACCTTGCACATAAGGTTAAGTGTGTGGACTAGTATAATAAGTAAGATAAGTCGGGTAAGCCAAGATAAGTCATGCATGTCATAGTATACATATGAACAATCATGATTTTAAGTTCTTAGCATGAAATATTGACACAATCACACTTGCACCAAATCAGTAAAGATCAACATCAAATTAGCAACATCTTGATCTTCGGAATTAGCCATTTGTTTGTAATCGTAACTTATTTCCAGACTCTATTAGTTACCATAGATAGCTTAGTCTCTTGTATCTATATATTTGATTATTCTTTCACTGTAAAATTAAGTTTATGAAAATAAGAAGTTTACAATTTTGACATGGTATCAGCCTAACCGATCATTTCTCCAATGCCTACATGGCTTCTTCCTCCAACCCTCCTTCCTTTCCATACCTTTTTCACCCTTTTGATTCTCCTAGCCTCATTCTAGTTTCTTGCCTTCTTACATGGGATAACTTTCCCAAATGGCAAAAAGCCATGACCCGTGCTCTCAATGCCAAAAACAAACTAAGCTTTGTTGATGGCACTCTTTCCCAATGGAATCAAACAAAGGAAATGGTCCTTACTTGGCTTCTTAACTCCATCAGTCCCTCTATTGCCAATTCTCTTGAATTTCATACTGACCCTTGTGAAGTCTGGCTTGATCTCCAATCCCGTTTCTGCCATGGGAACAATGCCCGTATCTACCACCTCAAACGTGAACTCTCATCCCTGGACCAAAACACCCATTCCGTCCATGAGTATTACAACCAGATTAAACAAATCTGGGATGAACTCAACCATTTACAAAATAACAGCGACCTCAAAGAATTACAACAGCAAGCAAAAGATGAACGGATTTACCAGTTTTTGCTTGGACTCAACGATTCCTTCTCCTAACTTAGAATACAGATCCTAGCAATAAAACCTCTTCCCCCCATCATGAAAATTTTTTCTATTCTTTTCCAGGTGGAGCAGCAACGCCTTTTACACATTCGGCCCTCTTCATCGGAGTCCAAGATCTTCACCGCCCATTCTAGTGGTTCCACGAAACCACCACTTTGATGCACCGAATGCGGGCAGACAAGGCCACTTACGTAACCACTGCTTGTGGATTGTGGGATACCCACTAGGCCGTGAACCTTGGAACAAGCCCACGACTTCTCTTCTCGGCAACCCACCCACTACTTTGTCACTGGTGGCCCATCAAACTTCCTCCACCACCATTTCATCACTGGTACCTGATCTGTCCCCCGATCTCTACCAGAAACTTCTAGATCTACTCAGTCCGAAACCTCCATCTGCAAGTTTCGTGGGAAATGTCTCTTCCTCTCCCTCCTTTGATAGTCGTCGTGAATGGGTCGTGGACAGTGGAGCTAGTGACCACATGTGCCATGACCGAACCCTCTTCACGAGCCTTACCTCTCCCCCTCATGAGCAACTTGTCCGATTACCCACTGGCCATACTCTTCAAATTGAAGGTGTCGACACTTGCACCATGACTGAATCCCTCACATTACAAAATGTCTTCTATGTCCCTTAGCTTACCACTAATCATTCTTGCATTGTTTCTTTTTCCTCTACCAATTGTTTTATTCTAGAATCACACTTGATGAAGCTAATTAGAGTGAGTGAGCTTTGCAACGGACTTTATGTGTATTGGCCTAAACCCATCATGGTTTTTTCTACTCAAACTACTGCTAATAAGATCTTATGGTACCAATGCCTAGGTCATTCATCCCGCTTAATTATTTTCAGTCTTTTTAATAATAATCCTTATGTTATTTCTGATTGTGATATGTGTGCTCGTTCTAAGCACACTAGACTCCCTTTTCCTTCACATGCTAATAAAAATACTTTTGCCTTTAATCACATTTTTTGTGATATATGGGGTGGTTATCATACTTCTTCAATTTGTGGTGCTCATTACTTTCTTACAATTGTTGATGATTTTTTCCGCACTACTTGGATCTATCTCATGTGGTATAAATATGAAGCTTATACTCATCTCATGCATTATTTTGCCCTTATCCAAAATCAGTTCAACACCTTGATTAAAATAAATAGAACAAATATTGGAAAAGAATTTCTTTCTTACAAATTTCAAAATTATCACTATAATCACGACATCATTCATGAACGTACTTGTGTTGAAACTCCACAACAAAACGATATTGCAGAACGTAAACACCAGCACCTCTTGAATGTTGCTTGTAGCCTCCGATTTCAAGCTCACTTACCTTTAAAATTTTAGGGTGAATGTGTCTTCACTGCTACTAATCTCATTAATCGCACCCCAAGCCGTATTCTCCAAAATAAATCTCCATTTGAACTTCTCTTTGATACCTAACCAAGCTATGATCATCTACGCATGTTTGGCTGTCTTTGTTATGCTCAAATCCTTAATGCTTCCAATGACAAAGTTTCACCTCGTCAAATGTGTTTTTCTTGGCTATCTTCTCGTGATGTCACTTTTCATGAATAATAGTTTCCATTCTAGGATACTTCTGATCCTACACATACACCTCTCCCTATTCTTTCTTTTCCTATTCTTCCTCTCCCTACCCCTGAGCCGCCCATATTGCTGCCCTCTTCTCCCCCTCCCCCCATTAATATTCCCAATCAAGCCCCCTCTCTTTGCCCTCATTGCACAACTACTCGACCTACATACCTTCAAGATTATGTCTGCCCGACCATACACATGGAGTCCACTACATCCTCACCTATTGCATTGACCTCAGGTACTGCTCACCCTTTATATGCTTTTTCTTTCTTATTCTCGCTTCTCATTTTCTCACCTTGCCTTTTTATCTACTCTCACTAATACTGTTGAACCCACCAGTTATTCCACTACTCTTGGCCATTCTCATTGGCGTGAAGCTATGTTTGCTGAACTTTGTGCTCTTGAAGATAATTCCAATTGGGCGCTTGAGCCACTTCCTCCTGGTAAGAAACCCATTGGCTGCAAATGAGTATTTAAAACCAAGTTTAAAGCGGGTGGCTCTATCAAAAGATACAAAGCTCGGCTAGTTGCAAAAGGCTATACTCAAGTTGAAGGCCTCGGCTACCATGAAACCTTTGCTCCCATGACCAAAATGACTATTGTTCAGTATTTGTTTGCTATCGCTGCAACCCAACAATGGATCATTCATCAACTTAATGTCAATGATGTCTTCTTACACGGTGATTTTGATGAGGAAGTCAATATGACCCTTCTCCCAGTTATTGTCCCAAGGGGGAGACCCATGTCTGCGGTCTCCACAAATCCCTCTATGGACTCAAACAAGCATCTCACAACTGAATTTTTAAACTAACTACTGTGTTTCTTGATGACGGTTTCTCTCAATCTCAGCCAGACCATTCTTTATTCACCCTAGTCACTTCCATAAGTATTACTATTGTTCTCGTCTATGTCGATGATCTTTTGGTTGCTGGTAATGATCTCTCACAAATTGAGATTTTCAAAAGTGTTCTCTCCACATGCTTCAAAACCAAAGATCTTGGTCCTCTCAAATATTTTCTTGGCCTCGAAGCTACTCATTCCCCAAAAGGCTCACCAATCGTGATGACACCCTTCTTCCCGATACATGTGCTTATCGACGACTTGTTGGACGTCTCATCTACCTAACTATCACATGTCCTGATATTGTTTTTGCAATAAGCATTCTCAGTTAGTTCATGCATGGCCCTCGTGTCCCTCACATGCACGTTGCCACCCATGTTCTTTGTTACATCAAAGGCAGTGCAGGACAAGGCATTTTTTTCTCTTCCTCCAACAATCTCCATGTTACTGCTTACACTGATTCAGATTGGGCCAGCTGCCTCACTACCCATCACTCCACCACAGGCTACTTCAGTCAGCTTGGTCCTATATCTTGGCAAACAAAAAAATAGATGACAGTGGCACATTTCTCTGTTGCTAAATATCGCGCCATGGCTGTCACCACTTGTGAACTCACATGATTGAAACAGCTCCTCACCACTTGGTGTTTCTCATTCCAAGCCTATCAACCTATATTGTGACAATCAACCTGCTCTCCACATCACCCATAATCTTGTATTTCATGAGTGCACCAAACATATTGAGATTGAGTATCACATTGTTCGTAATAAAATTCGGTCAGGACTTCTTACACCTATTCACACCTCCTCCCATGAGCAAGTTACTGACATCTTCACCAAAGTATTAGGACAAGAACTCTTTCATCATTTTTCACCCAAATTGAGCATTACAGATCTCCATGCACGAACTTGAGGGGGAGTATTGATAGGATCACACTTGCACCAAATTAGCAACACCTTGATTTTAGGAATTAGCCATTTATTTGTAATTGTAACTTATTTCCATACTCTATTGGTTACCATAGATAAGTCTCTTGTATCTATATATTCGACTATTCTTTCACTGTAAAATTAAGTTTCGAAAAATAAGAAGTTTACAATTTTGACATATAGTTAGCGCAAAGTTTTGGTATCTCGTACAATCGTTTCGCGTTAGCCTCATAAAAGCAAGAGCTGATGACTTGGCCTCAACTTCAATATATTAGGAATTAAACTTATTATTTTAATTCTTTTATTCTTTTTTAATTTTTTATCACATGTTAGTCACATGTCTTTTATTTCTTCTTGTATTACTATAAATACTGCTACTTTACACGGATGTGAATACAGTTTACAATAATATTTTTTCACTTCTTAGAAATGTTGTTTTTTCTTGAACATATTTTTCCTTTTACTTCTCCAAACACTACTGATTTTTCTTTTATTTTTTCAGTTGAATGTTCAACTTTAGATTCTTTAAATGTGCCTTCAACAACATCTTCTGTTGATTCATCTCTCAACTTCTCTTCACCTTTTGTTGATTCTTCACCTTTTCATTCAAATGATTATTCACCTTCTGTTGATTCTTCTTCCCCATTGCCATCTGTGACTCTTTTATTGCCTTCTGATCTTCCTAGAAGATCTTCTAGAATCAGAAAGGTACCTAGTTATTTGTAGAATTTTCATTGCAATTTCTCTTCTACACACTCTACATCAGATCCTTCAATAATTTCTGATTCATTAGGTTCTTCTTCACTTTTGTCTTCATTTCCTAAATACGATATTTTCAATTTTCTATCTTATGCTAATCTTTCTCCTTCACATATATCCTTCGTCATGTCCATTTCTACCAATATTGAACCTAAGTTTTGTTATCAAGCTAACAAGCACTCTCATTGGAGAGATGTCATGTCAGCTGAGATTGTAGCCTTGGAAATTAATAATACATGAATTGTTACTTTTTTACCTCTTGGTAAGAAGCCTATTGGCTGCAAATGGGTTTATAAGATTAAGTATCGTATTGAGGGTTCAATTGAAAGATATAAGGCAAGGTTGGTTGCCAAGTGTTATATCCAAACTGAAGGATTGGATTATTCTAAAACTTTTTCACCTATTGCTAAGATGGCCATTGTTAGAACTCTTTTGGCCATT